>NC_059361.1:21485000-21815000 GCF_019703515.2 Myxocyprinus asiaticus
CAGCAGCTGCAAAGAGAGCTTATTCAAACACATTAGCCTGCCCATGTTTGAATATGAGTTTGCTGATAAAATCACTAAATGGTTCATAGAGATTTCCAGACAAATCACCAACAGTGAAATGTGGGCTATTTGTTGCTCCTTTGATTTGTTGATAAGAATCACCAAAACATTAAAAGGATAGTTCACCCAAAATTAAAAATTCTGTCATCATCTACAGGTACAGTACTCATACACATTTTTGTTTTTTGGTGAAAATTTCCTTTAAAAAAATCATACTACTCTTTGGAAACACAAAACTGTTTGCTCAAGGTAACAATAAGACAACAATAAATATAGACTACACTCACTGAACACTTTATTAGGAACACCTGTACACCTACTTATTCATGCGATTATCGAATCAGCCAGTCGTGTGGCTGTAAAACATAAAGTCATTCAGATATGGGTCAGGATCTTCAGTTAATGTTCACATGAACCATCAGAATAGGGAAGAAATGTGATCTCCGTGATTTCGACCATGGCATGATTGTTGGTGCCAGATGGGCTGGTTTGAGTATTTCTGTAACTGCTGATCTCCTGGGATTTTCACACACAACAGTTTCTAGAGTTTACTTAGAATGGTGCCAAAATCAAAAAAGTGTTAGCTTCAGTTTTGCAGATGGAAACGCCTTGTTGATGAGAGAGGTCAACGGAGAATGACCAGACTGGTTTGAGCTGACAAAAAGGCTATGGTAACTCAGAAAACACTCAATTGTACAATTGTAGTGAGCAGAATAGCATCTCAGTATGCACAACACATCAAACCATAAGGCGGGTGGGCTACAAAGGCAGAAGACCACATCTGGCACTTTATTAGGACCACAGTGTTCCTAATAAAGTGCTCAGTTTATATATATATATATATATATATATATATATATATATACTGTATATGCCTGACAAATCAGCATTCTCTTTGAGCTCTAAGTGGAGACTGTAGCTACAAAAGTGACAGACTCTGTTTGTGTCTCTGACTAAGGGGTTCTTGGAAGACTTAACCCAGACCTGCTCTGGGCCTCATCATGCAACCCAGGCCAAAGAAGATATGACAGATAAGTGGCTGATGGAGGCAGAGGAGACAAAGTTCCCTTTTTATTCTGCTGTAGGTTTAGATGCAGAACAGCACTAACTTCTGAAACACACAAACTACAATTGTGGTATTCACAACATGAACATTTATTGGCCTAATGCAATTTGTTGGAGCATGTCTTATTAAGTTACGGTATGTAAAAGCAGAATTTATGATCATTTTTAAACATCTAGTGCTTCTCTACAATTTAAACAGTAATTATCTTAAGGTGAATTGTGTATTTCTATGCCACTAGTGGCACCAAATGAAATGGCCAAAATAATGATTGTTTTTGTAGGTTCCACTGGTTGTTTTTTAGATCAGTGTTATATCAGAAATAATTAATAATTATTTCTTTAGTTATTAATTAATATATAAATTAAATAATAGAATCTAACTCATTAAAACCTCACACAGCGCACCATTAAATGTAGTGCGCCACATTCAGGAGCGGGTTTGGTTATTAGCAATAATTAATAATTATCAAAGATAATTATTAATTATTAAAATCAATAGAACATTGATGAGAATCAGTGTTAGCTTTTTTAGTCCTTTAAATCATCAATTATCAAAGATAGTCATTAATTATGAAACATTGATTAAAATTAACACTAGCTTATTGATCCTTCAAATTCAACAATCATCAAAGAAAATTATCAATTATCAAAAATCAATAGAATATTAATAAGGATTAATATTGCCGGGGCACCACCCTGGAATCAGGGACTAATAACCAGATAGTAAAACAGTCTCAATATTAGATTGTTTTCTTAGCAAAATTGACATCCGAAAAATATCGACCTTCGAAAAGAAACAATGAAGGCTTGAATCCGAGCACTGACATCCCCTGTCAGCATTTGACAAAGGCGTATGCAAAACAAACCAAAACACTTCTCTTTGAAATATAACTAAGTTTATTTATGCAGTAATATCAATTAATAATCAATACAATGCAGTCAATAAACTTCCGACTTACAACTACAAATTAACAGTGATATGATTAGATATGGTAACCAAAATAATCCTATAACACATGAGAGGAAGGTGTGTGTGTGTGTGTGTGAGAGAGAGAATGTGTTTGTGTGTGTGTGTGTGTGTGTGTGTGTGTAAGGAGGAACGTGCACAAAATGGCGGACGTGACTCGTGGAGAGTACGTGACGCGAGATTTTCGGCCAGAGAATATGGCCGCGAATGTGGGCAGAGAGAAACCGGTCAATGGCGTCTGCCCGTTTACTGCATGTCTCCGCTTGTACAATAACTTAGGGACAAAGCTGAGCTTTATCACGAAGTTATCTACTAGCCAAAAGTGTGTGTGAGAATGTTTGTGAGAGGTCACGCGTGCGTGCGTGCGTGCGTGCGTGCGCGTGTGCGTGTGTGTGTGTGTGGTTAGTACGAGAGAGAAAGAGAGTAAAGTGGCGGCACCAAAGCCGGTTTCGCGATCGTGGGAGAGAAAGCAACTGTTAGTTTATCACTCAGAGATGCGGTGGACGGCTCGTAAACCGTCTCGCGGTCTTTGATTCTTTAATTGTTAAATTCAGTATGCCGGTCTCACCTGCGATGGCGGAAATACACAACAGTCCAATGTGGTTGGACTACAACACAGCAGATCTCATTCGTGATAACAGTACCTTACAGTAATACCTTGAGTATTATTAGCAGCAATGAGCGGACTCGGCTGTCCATAAACTGTACAAGCAATAACCTTGATACACAAGAATAACACACTATAATATTCTATCTCTGCCCAGACGTAAACCTCTTGAATCTTATGAGGACGCAGGCGAATGTGTGTTCATCCGTCCTTTAACTCCGACTCGGTTCCTCGAGGCTTGGGTGATGACGGGAGGCTGTTTCTGCGCTCTGTCTGCGGGCGGTACGGCTGCTGATTCTTGGCAGGCTGGTGGAGAGATCAGTGACATCGACTTGATTGAAGAGGGAAGAGAAATCTTTTCACTTCTGCAGGCAAACGGATGAAGATGCGGATGGCTTGGCGGTCTCCTTCGGATCCGTTAGAGTGTTCAGTGGAACACAGAGTAATCTCATCTCATCCAGCGAGATGGAGATTGTATGGCCACAGTTTCAAGTCGGATGTTACTTCCTTGTGCCACGAGGCTACACCTGAGAGCAGCGTTGAGCTGCGTCTACACACGGCGAGCAAAGTTGCTGGAAGCAAATCCTGGAAGCATCTCAGAGGTATTTCTACTCCTGATGACATCATGGTTGAGGGGCGTTCTGTCCTGTGCCTCATCCAATAGGAGTTGAGATTTCGATCCTTTAGTGAGCAAGGCTTCATGGGATTTGTAGTCTGTTTTGGACTCCCTTTGTTTGATTTTTGGCGCAGTTTTTATCAGTAAGATTTACGACTTGTGTGTGGGCATCAGTTAGGTTTTACGACTGTGTTAGGACTGCCTTTGTCTTCTATCTGAATACATGAGGCCCAACATTTTCAAGCAGGTTTCCTGAACACTGCTCCGTCTTCAGTGGCTTGATCAAACAAATAGTCCTGCTTCAAACTCATGCTATTGGTTGGGCTAATGCTGCTGTTTCGGGCTGGTCAGGATGCTCAAACAAATAGAGTAATGTTTTGATAGCACCATATAGCCAAAATGTTTACACTTTTGGGAAGTCAACCTACAGATTGCTTACTTATAGTTGTCTCTGCATATTAATCTAGGAGAGAAGATATTTTAACATGAAAAAATTAGATAATTTTTAACCTTTTATTAACCTAAATCAACAAAAGAATCCATGCTTCTCTCTGAAGTTGTCAAAGACACCTGTTCTAATAATAAACAATACCGGCAAATGCATTCAAATACAATCTTTTGAGCATTTAACTTTCTGCTTCAAGCTATGCTGCAGATGTCTTTGTGAATTTGCAGTGATGTTGCAGTTTATCTGAAGCCACTGAGAGATCTTAAATGCATTCACAATAGACCCGTCTTCATCGCCGCTAAAATGTTTTGACTTCACTCCCTGCCGGCAGCCAGGCATGCTCATAAGCTACTTAAACTTTGCGCATGTAACGTCATCTTGAAGGATTAGATTCTAAATGGGTTTTTCTATCTCGCCGATAAGCTCTGTGCCAAGACCGCGCCTGACCAACTTCTGTTTGTTTAAATTGAGAACAATGAAAGTTGTCATCTCTTGCTCTGCAGGGGTGCAATAATGTGCTGCACCAGTCTCGTCTCTCAAACAAACCCATTCTTTCAACTGTCAAACCCTGTATTATTTTGTCAGTTAAATGTAACCAAATTTCTCTTGCAATCTGTCTCAAGTGCTTTAGCTCTTATTTTCTTGTGATGACTTCCAAGTGACCTGCAGATAGATACTAGCAGGTGAAGATGTATACTAAGGATGTGTGCTACTTAGAAAGAGAAACTAATCACGTGGGCATAAAGCAGCACTAAGATGATTATGTTGAGGAGAGCGTGTCCAAGTCCAACCTTAGCAAAGCGAGAGATAAGGCACTGCCTTTGAACTTAAATGAAACTGTGATTTCTGTAATTTAAACTGAACAAAGGCAGACTTCATAAAAATTAGCATTAAGACCACATTAAAATGAGGTTGAGTAATATCATATGAGTCATCTGGCATCACTTGCTTACTTAATCCTATCATTGGTCAATCCTGCTCTGCAATCATACTAAACAAATCCTAGGTAATAGAAAAGAGCTACTTTCTCTCCCAAACAATCTATGGCCAGCCACAGACTATCATTTGAGCCATGTAGGGTCTGAATACAGCATTTAAATTAGAAAGCAATCATGAACCATGCGATTTTTGTTCATGTCATGTCTTTATAACTATAATAACTGCTCACTTAAAGGTGAAGTGTGTGATGTCTGCACCCCTGGCTTCATGGAATTTAAAAAATAATGACTCTTTTCAAACAGGTTTCCCAAACACTTCCCGTCTGGCATTAGTCTTGTTTCTAGTCCTCCATCCTACTCTATTAGCATCAGAGAATACAATATCAAGTATTGTTACATGCATCTATTAGACAATACCTATACCTCTGTGTCCTGTTTGGTAGCTCATAATTGAGCTTAACTGTTTACATGCTCTGCAATGCCTGTAGCCCTTTCCTAAATGTGTTTCTGAAAGATGTCTTAGGAGAAGTGATGACCTGAAATGACCCCAAAAACTTAACTTTGAACACTTAAGCTTCACTTAAAAATGTATGAATGTCATTGCATCACATAACAAAATGTCAAATAGAGGCATCTGCAAACGTTTTCTCAGAACTTCACTTTTCTTGCAACGCAATGACTTGACTGGTCTCAAGGTTAATTTTAGTGCATATAGGAATTCAGTTATAAAACAGCTCACACAGGTGTAGTTCACCACATTAACTATGGACATGTTCCACTAATTTTTTACAAGTAGAAAGTGTCCAAATTCTTGTTGTCGTAATTTTGAACATATATGAATTTGATTATAAATTAAAACTTATCAAACTTTCTGAGAAATGGTTTGCTTGAAAAGTGTGACACTTGATTTGATATGCATGTATTTTAAAGTGTAACTTAAGTTTCCAAATACTTTTTTAGACCACTGGATGTGCATTTTAACGTATTGAATTCTTTATCTGAATGCAGCTGTACATTTCTAGGGAGTTCCAATGCCTCAGATGGTTTCTGCAGTAGGAGATGCCATTTTGGAAAGCCCATTTTCACCATTTTGGAATGCCCATAAGTTGGTCATGTTTCAAAAAGCATAGCTCTTAATATTACATAAGGCCCAAAGAGCTCCAAAACATCCTCCAACTTTTAATGCCTCACTGTCCTGCTTCTGTGTTGCTTCAACAGTTCAACAAAGATTGGGCAAGAGTGTCTGTATGAAAGCTGGGACTGATGGTGGTCTCAAGCCACATCCTCTCCCACTCATTCACCAATCCCCATAACCTTGTTAACCCATCACTACTTAAATTTGGGTCATAAGTCTCTGTCTCTGCTGATTACAAAGCGGATTTTTCTTCTTTTTGGTGCTGGTGGAAAGTGTAGGGGGGAGGGGTGGCACCATAAAATACAACGCATCACGGCTTACAGTCAGAGCAATGTCTGATTGTGCAGTCTGGCCTTGCAACTATTGGATTGAGATGCTCAGTCCCTCCCAAAGCACGGCTTCTCTGTCCTGCTGCCTGTTGGGCAGATACCAATCAGTGATCGGATGTGAGGTCAGCAGCATTAGCCTAATCTCACACTGTGGGCCAATGTCACTGTCTTTCACTGATCCAGGAACGTTGGCACTTATGTCCTACATAGCAAACATGGATAATTTTATTTGTCCAAACAAAACTATTAAGGTTAAAATAGATGATAAGGTTAAAAATTGTTCCTCAAGGTAACAGTTTCAATATACAGTTTACTTTTTGTGAATGCTGTGCAATATAATATGTGTAATATTATAATGTGCACACGTAATAATGTGCTATCGTTACTTTTTGTGCAAAATGTTGTAAATTTTGTTGTGTAACTCTTGTCTATAATGTTTATTCTTCTAATCTTGTCTATTTATTGTAATGTATACAGTGTAAATTGTGCATTTTGTTTATAATATTTGTACAGTGTTATCCATTTTGTACAGCATCCATCCATCCATCCATCCATCCATCCATTTATTATGGGTGCTTGTTAAAATAATCAGATTTTTGCTGGCCCTGGCATTACCTAGATTCATTAATAGAGTGGTTTGTAAGTAGTAGCTCTCTAAACTCCCTCCTGCCTATTCAGCACTTTGTATAAATGCTGATGTGATAAGATTGTTTAATTAAATGGGAGTGGATCAATAAGGTTTGACTATAATTATTACATGCAGTGTTCATGCAGTTCATTCATTGTTAGGAAACAACATGCATTTTCCTCTGCTCCAAACATGCTGAGACACTGAACTGAAATAAAATATACTTTATTTTCCCCAAAGGGAATTTTAACTCAGACTTGTGGTGCTGTACACATACACTTGTTACTCTCCTTTCAATAATTATAAAAATAAATAAGAGCTGTAAATAAAACATCTCACAATAAAAGTACATTGTAAAACAGCATGAAACAAAAAATAGCAAACACAGAGGGAGCACAAATACACAAGAACTATTAGTAGTACTATCAAATAAATAAAGTTATTGAAAAAAAAAAAAAAAAAAAAAAAAAAACTCAGCTAATGCAAAGCTTAAGTGTCAAACCACAATCTACTATTTATCCACAGTGTCAAGCTGATGGAGAAAGTCCAAGTTCAGGCACTGGATACGATCAATAAGGATACTGACCAGAGCTAAATGACTCCCTGTGTCAGAGCATGGCACGGTATATTACATCTACCGTACAATTTATCCTCAACCCAATCCACCACAGTTTGGTTTATTGTAGGGCTCTGTAAAGCAGATCACACAAACTGTCAGGAACTTCATGTCAGTGTTAAAACTTGGCAGCTCTGGTCTATTTACCACTTCCGGATGCAGCACAATTAGCGCCTAATTAAAATTATATAGCAGGCATGCTTTGCTTTTTATTCAGTGGCCTGGTTCATCTCTGAATGTAGCTTGCAAGTATCTGGAGACCCGCTGTTGGCGCCATCATGCTGGTAATTAGGCCAAGGCACCTGCAGAAGAAGGGTGGACCAGCTGTAGTCAATACTGTGGCCCCCTTTTCCAGTGCAGCTGTTGCTTTTCACCTATAGGCCCATGGAGAGTTCTGGCCTGCTGCTTTCTCATGGCTGCTGCATGCTTCTCTTTGTGATTCTGGCACTGTGACCAAGGGAAACATATGACACAGCAGCCAAAGCACATCATGCTAGTTGTGCCAGTGTCCAAGGCAGGCTGGCTGGCCAAGGCTGGCTTTCACACTCTGTCTTGTCGATGTATCTTTTTTCTCTTATTTTTCCATTTCTCTCAACCTTGTGGTGCCACATAAGCAGACAGGCAAACATGGCAGATCTGTTTGCAAACATGCCAACCTTGTTTTTACAATTTCATTGTATGGAAAGACTGTTTGCAGCAATGTGAGACTGCCACAAGCTACTATTACACATGCAAATGCTGTGTCAGAGTGAACTGTGCAAAGAAAATGCAATGATAAAGAGAAATTAATGAGCAGTTCCCTTCACTGTCTCCTCCTACTCAACTGAATGCATTTAGACACACAGTATAAAGGGTTTTGCCAGGTAACCTAAACAATGTGCTTCATTTGGAAACATCTCAGGCCATGTCTACACTAATACTTATTTGGTTGAAAACTCTTGTTTTCTGTTTCTGCTTAATGACATTTCCGTTGTATGCGGTACTAGAGAGTGTTCTCCAAAGTCTACATTTTCGGTGGAGGAAAATGCAGTTCCGGTGTAGATGAGAGGCGTAAACGTATTGTAGCAACATCAACGTATTTTTGAAAGAAAATGTATTGAGGACGTGACTGAACAGTATGATCACATGAGAAATCAACATTTTGCTACTGTATGTTCAGGTACACCTTAATTGACCCCATTTTGTAGAATTACTGACAAGCGCCATCTTTCATCAAACATTTTTGCATCAATTCGCTACTGATAGTGCATACAGTCTCAGAGACGTGGGTTCTGGTCTAAAGGAAACCAGGAAGTAATCATGTTCACATAAACAATTCAGAGGTTGCATTTTCCTTCTAAAATAACATATTTACTCTACTGTTAGGTTTAGTGCTGGTGTTTGGGTTTGGGCATACGGTTAATGAAATATGCATTCCTGTTGACTATTTTACATAATTTACCCCTAAAAATACAACTCAATTTTGGCGTCCCTCTGTGGACATTTCACCCAGAAACTAGAGCTAACATGTGCTCAACCCATTTAATAACTCTTTCAGCTTCAGCCACTGGGGGCAGCGGTTTGAATTTCGGTATACACAGACCGATTTCAGCTGAAAAACTTTTGAACTACTGTACTATCGCCAATACATTAGGCTACACCAATGAAAGCAATTTTTTAAGAATCAGATCAAGTAGAAGTTGTACTTCTATTTGACGGACAAAAGTACTTTCTTATTTATGTGTTAACCATGAAAGTAAGATAAAACCTTTTCTTAAAGGTGGGCTGGCTTATTTTATTCATCCAAGTCTAACTTTAAGCTTAACACTAGGCTGTGTTGTTGGTGCAAGCTGCATCTTTTTAAATGTGTTGGGCTAAGCTGTTTTGGATGAAGTCGTTGACTTTTTTGCAGATGTAGAATACTGAAAAGCCAGTATCGGCACACCAAGATTATTATATCTAATTTGAAGCATAGTAGTATGCAAACTAGATCAAAGGAGGCCATTTCGATTTCTGTTTTCTTATTGTGTTCTCTTCTGGACCACTTAGAAATTAGTTTATGGAGTAAAAGCTAAAAAGTAAAAAAAAGAAAACTACATAGTGTTTTTTAATAATGTTTCTACAGCAACTATTATTTTAGGTGATCCATCTTCACAGTATAATCACATTGGTTATATGTACCCTGCTTGTATTTGCATTTAAAAAACCTCCCATGAAGCACAGAGACTGGAGTATACTGTAATAAAGGAATAATTTTTGGAGCCTTTGTTAATTTTAAACAACATATTTTCTATGGATTCACAGAAATATTTGCTGTCCTTGGAAGACCCCATTTTTTAAATTGCTATGTTTATTATATGCTTGCCTGCAACAAAATAGACTGTGTGATTATTTGTAAGGGTTTCACTGTTCTCTCTGTGTGTACTAGACACAGCTGAAAGAGGCAGGTAAATGTTTGTTACTCTCAATGACAATGATGAATATAGCTACGGCACCAAAGCTGCAGTGCATTCCTAACTAAGTGCTTCCCAGAAAGTTTTGGGGATATTAGTATGGTTAATAAAACCTAAAAATAATGTTCCTAGAACATTAGGTTTTGGTTCCCAAAAAATAACCAAATGGGAACCATACGCTAATGTTAGGATAACGTTCTGTGTTTGCTCGATAAGAGGTGTGCAGTTTCTGCACCACTAGTGGCACCAAACAGAAATGCAAAAATAATTATTGTTTTCAAACAAGTTTCCAAAAAAATGTCTGTCTTATATTGTTCTTACAAACAAACTTATATTGTTCCTGCCCTAATTTCACGCCATTGGTTGCGTCACTGTTGCTATGTCCAGTTCAATCAGGCCGCTCAAACAAATTGCAATTCCTTTTGGTGCCACTAATGGCACAGAAATTCACCTTTCACCTTTAAAGAACCATCAGGATTGTTTCATCCTGAAGTCCTATTTGAGGTCACAGCCTTACAAGGGGTTTATGTCTTTAAAAAGCATTAATAAGCATTAATCAAGATGTGTTAAACTGCAAGAATATAGTAATATCCTGTGCTGGGATTATAGGGTTTCATAGTCATGACAACAAAGTTGTAAAAGTTTGACTTTAGAAATACTTCTTTTCTTGTCAAAATGCGTTTATTTCCTTTTCTAGGTAAGAAAATAAAAAATATGTAACAATATAATGCTTTATTAACATTTTCAAAACAAAGCCTTCTACAGTATAAAGACAGAAATGCACTAAAATAGCACCAATTCAAGTAACAATGTCTAAGTGGGAGGTTGACTAATTGAAATAACGAGTCCCAACATAGGTTGCATATTCATTGAAATGGGCATTAAATCTCGTAAACTCTCATCCTCCACAATATTAATCAGCTGGCAGACTGTGGCTATTCGCTTTGCTACAGCAATCGTGCAGCCGCGTTCATGATTTGCTTCAGGGCGTCAATGCCAGCGTCAAGCGCCGCTTTTATCTCCACATGAAAAGCAGTGAAGACAATGTCTCATTCTGTGTTTTTGTGATAGTTAAGAATTGATCTGCTTTTGTGGTAATTAAATCGCGCCTTACAGAGGCTGCAAAGTACTTGCTTTCTGTCACAAGTCTTGCTTTGTACAGAAACAAGGACTGAGTCCAAATCAATTTTTGTCATAATAAACATTATGCAACAAAAGCTATTGATGGAGCTTAATTTGTATTTAAACGGGAACATTCCTTCAAGACATGTTGTGTTCCAAATCCATGCTATGAATTTGTAGGCAATTACGTGACAAACTATAGTTGTGTATTTATATCATCATAATCATCATTATCCTCACAGGATGTGCATCCATGTTTTTATTTATAGATGACTGACTCATAAATCTTTGAGTATCAAACAGCCTGTGCAGTCTAAAATAGAAATCCATTTTCCAATAAAACCAGAATGTGTGTGTCAAGCAAGTTGTGAATTATATCATCTGTGAGAGCCAGGGAGATTTCTTATGCCTAAGCACTTTTTTTGCCTCACGTTCCAGATGCCAGACAGAGAGAAGTTCTTAGAGGGGGAATTAGAGAAAATTCCTCCCACGCCCTGAGAAAATCAAACAGTACTAAACCACTTGGACAGAAAGCTAAATCCTGCTGGCCCCTGAATGTCCCTGCATAAACTTGCACAAAATGCCATAGGGAAAAATCGTATTTACATTTGTTCCACCCAAGAGTCATTTGTTTGCCTTGGCAGCTGGGTTGAAATTTGACCAGTTTCACTATTACATGACTGTGGCTCTATTACACAAAAGACAGATTTCTTGATTTAGAAATAGTGATAGATTTATGTAGATTTTGGCACATGAAATGACATCATATTTTTAATGACATCTACATCTATCATGAAGTGTAATTCCAACTATATTACATGACACTCTTTTATTTTCTTTCTTAGCTCGCACGGTTATCTGGATAGTTTTGCTAGGTTCACCAAATTATTTTGGATTTATTTGAGATAGAGGCTGACAAATACTTTTAAAAAGGGTTCAAGTAGTAAAACCTTTACTTTAATAAATCTGTCCAAAACACATCATCATCATCATCATCCAAGCTTAGATTCAAGCTGACAGCCCTCTGGCCAGTGGCTTGTAGTAGTCTCTGAGTGACAGACTGTTTTATGTACTTGAGCAGCAGGGGAGAAATGAAGAAAAGGGACAGATACATTTCTTTCAGAACATAATAAAATAACTTAACACAACTGTAAAACACTCTTATAAACCACAGTTTAAAAGCAGTGGCTACACTCTGGATATTTGCTCACATGATCATTCTGCTTACATGAAGAATTTAATGACAACAAATCTTTACAGGAATAGTTCACCCAAAAATTAAAATTCTCTCATGATTTACTCACCCTCATGTCGTTCCAAACCTGTATGACTTTCTGTTTTCCTTGGAACACAAAAGGAGATGTTAGGCAGAATGTTAGCCTCAGTTACCATTCACTTTCATTGCATGGAGAAAATATGCAATAAAATTGAATGGTGACTGATGTCAAATTGATAAACTGAAAATAAAAGTACTAGGCCTTTCCATTCACTTTCTAGGCATTCTGTAACTGAACATGACCTCTGTGGAGGAACATAAAATCAAAATCTGCTCATCCCTGTTAGATGGATTGAGACATCTGAAAACAAAGTGTTCATGTTGATTTGAGTCTGACAGCATGAATAAGGCCCTGACCTGGCTTTATGTTTGCATAATTCATTGCCTAAATGTCCGGTCCCATTGCCTCAGTGTCACTGTGGATGTTTTTCTCTGTCAGTCTGTCAGTAAGCTCTAAAGGGCACATGAAAACATACTTGCAAGATGTACAGGAGCCCCCAATCTATCTCTCTTGCTCTTGTTTGCTCTCTCTCTCTCTCACACACACACTTTTTGACTACCCCTCAAACAGGCTATATGAGGTCAGATGCTGAGAGACCTGAGGGTTATATTTCCAGAAAACATTCTTAGCTGTGTCACACCACAAAATGCTACCATTGACTATTGTTTAAATCAGCCTTTGATTAATATTACTTGTCATGATTGTGCTTAGAGCCACATCTCCATATTCACATATGTATTTGTTAACTGCAAGCAAGTACTTATCTGAAATAACTTATTTTGTTACATGTACCTATATGTACTGTATGTGAGCATGCTTACAAATGCACATGTGTATGCATTTGTTGTGAAAGCTCAAGTGGAATTATGTTTGCAGGTGGAGCTGCTTTCTGAGCTGGTCAGCATTACAGTAGTCCATTGTAGCAGGTTATAATGAGTTAAAAAGCACTTCGTTGAATCTGCAATTTTTACCTTAAGGATTCATTTATACTTGATCTAACCCTTTTATTATTGTTAATGTACTCTGGTCGATTTAGTCATGTTAAATAATATTTTGGACTTTTAGGTTACCTGACAGTGCAATAGATCTTGGGTTAACAATTGAACAATTGACCCTTCGCTAAGCCCCACCTCAAAAGCCCCACCTTTTTCATTTTTAAATAAATCTCGAGAAGAGCATGCTATGGACAGGGTTGGGAATGTTACTTTTGAAATGTATTCCACTACAGATTACAGAATACATGCTGTAAAGTGTAATTTGTAACATATTCCATTAGATTACTCAAGGTCAGTAACATAATCTAAACACTCTGGATTACTACTTCAGCACTGGCAGATTTTTTAACTTGTTTTAACTATAAACAAGTAAAAAACATTTAAAAAAAAAAACACTTCACTGTAAAAAATACATTCTAAAAAGCTTAAATAACAAATATAAAAGGTCAAAAGTTATGCTCAAAATTCAAACATGAATTTTCTTCATAGACTTCTTTATAAAATAATATCGCACCTGGTAACAGATGCGGGTAAAGGCAAGAAGTAGCATTTTAGCTTAGCATAAAGCTAAATGTTCAAATGACAATTTACACTATTTTTGCTTCTCCAAACTTCAAAACCCCACAGAGTATACACAACGACATCCTTTTCTGATTGTATATGAATTCTGTTCATATAATTAGGAAGAAAACATATTATCTGTAGCTATCTATACAATGTTAAAGGCTACACTGGTTAGCATTTCTTGTAAAAGTACCCTAAAACACATTGACAAGGCATGTAATCGTGTATTTATTGGATTTATGTTTCATCTGTCAAAACGTTTCTAACTGTTTTTTGTTAAGCTGTATAAACACCATGTAACTTCTCTATTAAGCTCCCAAGGGAAAGTTCCTCAGTGATGTCATATCCACCTTTTCACTCACAACAGTATGAACTTGTATGAATGTAACACATCATAAGAAAGTGTTTCACTTCTGTTCAAATGCTCCTCGGATCGCATCATTTATATGTATAAATGTTTAGATATAATATTTAGGTATAAACTGAATAGACTAAATATTAAATGAAACAAATGACAATAAAATGCAAAGTAATCTCTTCAGTAATCAAAATACTTTTTGAATGTAACTGTATTCTAATTACCAATGATTTAAATTGTAACTGTAGTGGAATACAGTTACTTATATTTAGTATTTTAAATACAAAATCCCGTTACATGTGTTCCGTTACTCCCCAACCCTGGCTATGGATTAAACTGTGTCAGCCTTCATTCCCAAATGAACATGTATAACATCAGCAAGGACACCTACATTTGCTCCAAGTTAAAAAATGAAAGATCCAAAGCTAATAACTTAACATTAATTCATTCATGTATTTATTTAGGTCTTAGTAAAGGTGATAGTAAATAAAGAGTTCACAGCATCATAGTGAGTGTGTTATGAGATGTTATGAGCAGTTCTGTTTACTTACACTTATGTTATCAGGTATTATTGTGATTGTGATAATCAATAATCGTTTGCCTTGATTCCGATTCACAGTCTCCAATGTTTCAATCAAATTACTGTGTAATTTTACTATTTATTTTTCAAAAAACATCAGATAAATATTATTTTAAATGTCACTCTTCATTTCAGCCCACGTAAGTATAATATTCATTTAGTTTAAGAGAATATTTTGCCAAAAAACTTGCCGTTCATGGCACTCTCCCATTCATTCCTATGGGATGTTCTGCAAAGCTTGTCAGAGCAAGCAAAAGTAACCAAAAGGGACGGAGCTTTGCAAAAGGTCAATTGTTTCAAATAAACTAGGTTAAATTCAGTTGTGAGAGTTCATGCTTTCCCTTTACTTTTATTGTTTTCTTTGAACTTATATATTTATAGTTTCTCAGATTGAATTAGTAGCTGCAAAAGTATTCATTAGAGTGTGTATTTTGTTAATTTTGATAATTGAATAACTATTTCAAACTAATTAAAAATAATTAGTTAATTAATTAACTAATTATATTAATTATGTTAATTATATTGAATACAATCTACATACAGTGGTCTAAGTGAATATTTTCTCACTTAATGATTTAATGTCACACAACGATTGAATGCTTCCTGCAGTTAATTTAATTTACACATAACCAAAGCTAACAACCATCGCAACGTCAATTATAGCAATTTTTTTTTTAAAATTTTTTTAGCATATCTGTGTTCAAAATTATGGTTGTTTTTAGTGCTTGTCCTTTTGATTGACTTTCTTTTTACCATGAAAAACAAAATGAGATGTTAGGCAGAATGCTAGGAACAGACAGCCTCAGTCACCATTCGCTACTGACATTAAATGGTGACTAAGGCTGTCATTTTTCTAACATCTCATTTTGTATTTCATGGAAGAAAGAAAGTCAAAAAGGTTTGGAACAACATGTGGATGAATACATGATGACAGAATTTTTATTTTTCGGCGATCAACCTTTTTAATGGTTCATAAAAAACGCTTTTGTAAAAATCGCTTCCCCTAAGGTCAAGACTTGTAAGGGTTCATGGATCACACTGATTAAATGTCATTTTTCTTTCCTCTAAAAGAAACTCTAGGCAAAAGGCAATAAAAGGCTGCAGCATTATACCATTATATCTAGACTGTGCAGTTGAAAGTGTGCTGTACAGGATGTTAAAATATGCCACTGGAATAAGCCATGCATAAATGAGTCTGTTTTTCCTTGGTACCCAAACAACACAGGAAGAAAAACAATTTTAAAGGTATTTGAGTGAATCATGGACCTTATCCAGCATAGTAATTTTAATACCGTCTTTTTGCTTTAATGAAGATTTAAGTCATAAAATTAAGAAAAGGGTAATCACAGAATTTGTACTGTGCAGTAAATTGGACTTAATTACCTGCATGTTGATAATTATAGAAAGGATGTAGGATGTAGCCCATTTCTCCAGTGACTAAAGGCCTAGTTTTGTATTTGTGTAAGTCAGGTTTTATATGTTACATGTCCCTATGAGAATGATAAGGAGAGGAACAGGCACAGTTTGGGAGAGAAGGCAAAGAGACCGAAAGAAGGATCAAGGGATGGACATATAAAAGAAGACAGGGTTTGAATGATGCTGCACTTGTATTTAAAAAGGGATACAACACCATAAAAGTATCATAAAAAAAGTGGTCCATGAGCTATATTCCAAGCCTTCTGAAGACTTAGGATAGGTTTGTGTGAGGACCAGACTAAAATTTAAGTCATTATTAATAGATAGTCTGAGCTGTTGAGTCAGTAAGTTGAACACGAGAACCAGATCAGACCTAAGCTGTCACGATTATGAAATTTGACTGGCGATTAATTGTCAAACAGATAATTGCGATTATCACCATTATTGTCTGTTTTTGAGCTTTCACGATTATGACGAATAATCGTCATACTAATTGTTATATTTAAGGTGTATG
The DNA here is from genome assembly GCF_019703515.2 of Myxocyprinus asiaticus. Classification (NCBI taxonomy): domain Eukaryota; kingdom Metazoa; phylum Chordata; class Actinopteri; order Cypriniformes; family Catostomidae; genus Myxocyprinus; species Myxocyprinus asiaticus. The sequence continues at coordinate 21,501,668 of NC_059361.1, forward strand.
TTTACTTCAAGTCATTGATTTAAATGAACTTGGAATCATATAATAAAACAGGGATTCATGATTTCCTTTAAGTCTTTAAAAACTTGTGAATGACATAAAAAAAAAAAAACATTTTAAATATCAAAATATTTCCAAAAATGAAAATATGTCTCTCTTTTTGATAAGCTTGGGATCGATGTCTTTTTAATGCATCGATAATTGGAAGATTTTCCTGATGATTATCGAAATATATTGGGATTTTTGTCAGATATAAATAGGGTTGCACATTGCACAATAGTTTTTGTCTTTTCAAACACATTTCTCAACACAACTTTGGTAGTGTGAGCGGCAGGGTAAATTATAGGGGTCACACACCGGACGCGTCTGACAGACGACATGGTGCGTTCTAAAATTTGTAACAATTATTTTCTACAAACGTTTTTGTACACCACCAATACCAACACTCAGTGTCAACATTCTTGCTTAGTTTTCCATTAAATTCGAGCCAAATCATTATCAGTGGACAAAGATTATTTCCTCTAGCCTTCATTGGATATTATATTGTGCATGTGCATCTTTCATAGAGCCTACACAATGTATTTTCAGTCACAGGTATTTTGTTAACAAGTAAACTACTGTCTTCCTCTCAGTCTGATAGACAAGGAAATATGAATCGTGCGGTGCGCTGTGGGACCATTTCGTCTGTAAAGACAACATGTTCCGATGCAAATATGAGTTTAGTTGTAGCACAAGTACAATGCAGTACCATTTAAAAAAACAAACATCTGCAAGCCTCGACATCTAAGAGCATAGGTTTATAGCCCTAGTTGCGCGGGAGACGAGAGTGCGATGCACAGCGGGACGTCAGTGCTTTCAGAGCGGTTTCAGTCACCGCGCTTACCGTCAACCAGCTGCGTACCATACTGACCCCTGCCCATGTAAATTTGTGTTGATTTTTCTGAACAAAAACAATTAGCATTGCCCAGCAGTATAATTTGTGGACTGTATTTATTCTTCCATTATACTGTTAAAGTTATCACCTCGTAGGTTAATTTGGCGTGCAAGCGATCCATTTTTGTTACGAAATATAAGGTTGTCCATTCAAATGTTGATGTAATAACTATTGCTAAATATGCACATCTGTCATGTGAGCCTGTTTTGTTTCTGCCAGAATAGAGTTTGTCATGCCTGTTTAGTCAATTTGGTTTGATTCATAGCTTATCGGTTAACCGGTTAATAACCGGTTAAAACTCGCGATTATTCGGTTAAAACAAAATGCAAAAATTTGCATCCCTAGATGGTCTGTTCCTCACAAAAACTACTGTAATATAGTTATATAAATCACTTTTAATATTTTTCTTTTTTTATGGTGATTATTATTATTTCATTTTTGAGCGTGACAGCCCCCAGTTCACATTCACTGTCATTATGAGGAAAAAGTGGCCAGGATGTTCTTCAAAAATAAACCTTTTGTGTTCCATGGGAAAAATAAAGTCATACATCTTTGGAATACAGCTTTTGGAATGAATCAATAATGACTCACCCTCATGAATTTTCCTTTTTGTGTGAACTATTCATCTATGTATCACCCTAAGATGAAAGTGCCTCTTTGCAAAAGAAATCTAACTATTTTGGCAAGGGAGCTAGGAAGCAAATGACTCTTGCAAGTCAAGTCATTGCAAGAAGTTAATGAGGTGTAACATACAGAAAAAGAGACAGTGAGCATTATTAGAGATAGTCATTGAGCCAAAATCCTCTCATTGGGACTTTTTGTTTCTCTAATCCAAACTAACCTACCCCGTTCTGAAGTATGATGTTTGTTGCAAGGTAAGTTTGTCAATCGCTCAGCTTTAACTGTTATGTTTTATAGAGAAGGTCAAGAAACTGCAGTCCTGGAAATAGCTGATGGAAAGTTTTTTTTTCATGTTCTCAATGTGGTAGAGTCCTCAAACCAAGTTAACCTTCATAATCCTTTAAAGAGAATTGCAAGGTCTCTGCTGCCTTTTTGAGGTTTCCTGTTAGGGTAGTCAGTGTTGTAGCGTTGCTATGAGCAATCAACATACACAAACATGCAGTCTCTTAGGCAACACACTAAAACACTGCAATGCCTTCCACTGGGCTACGCAACAGTTGGGATGGAAATTGCACAGCTGTTTCTTGTGAAGCCAGTGCCTTACTGGGTTTATTGGTGTTTGTATACTTACAGTTTTTTTCAATTACACTTAATTGCTCTGAAACCTGCACACTTAACCTAACATTTTTTTGCCAAGATGAAATTAAACTAGGATTGGTTAAGAGAGGTTTCTAGGATGTGAATATACAGTAGCTCCATAATGTATTTGGACACTTAAGGCCTACACTTCTATGTGGCAATATATGAATGTCTTTGAATACAAAACAAAATGTTTAACCAATGGCACAAACAAGTTTCGAACTATGTCTCAACCACTTCTGTTTGTTAAACTTAGTTGAGCATGTCCGTTAATCTGATGAAATACACCTGTGGTTACTCTGCTAGTATGCTTGGTGTGAACTGACTTCATCCATCCACTTCAAATCACAATGGATCCTGAAAGTCTAGCATCATTTGTTAATGCCTCTTGGTTTTATTTTTTGTTATGCAATACAATGATGTTCATACATTTTTAAGTGTGACAGTAAGTGTCAGAATATTTTTTTGGGCTACTGCATTTCAAAACAGTTACCAGAAGCACCTTAAGCAGCCCACAATTTTATACACCGTCCATCTAGCCAATGAACTGTAAGTAAGAAGTCAATTCTGTTGAAAAAGGGAAAACACACAAGTCTTTTACAAGAACCTGTTCCTATGTGATTAATTGAAAACATGAAGATGTTCTGCGATCCGAGAACAGGCCTTGTGTTGCGGTTTCGAACGGGACACACAATTTGGAGTGCATGCGTGTAGGTTTAAGTACGCACCCTTAGGTGGTCGGAAGTTCAGGAAACCGATGTCTGATGTGATTGCGCGCACACACGAATACACACAGTGAGGCATTGTAATTTAGGGGCTGGTGAAAGTGACTCATTTTTTCCAGACAAGCTCATTAATTGGTTGCAGTAGGATCGTAAGCCACATCTGTTGTGCTTTATCCTTATAAGTGGCTCGAGCGTCAGTCTGGCTGGGTTTGGTGTGAGGACTCTATTGGTGTGCAGCCCTATTTCTTAGATCTGATGCGTGTGTGTGTGTATGTATGTAGTTGTGAGTGTGGGTTGGGTGTGGATACCTTTAAAATTACAGTGAAGTGCCTTGATGAGCGCATTTCTGTTTGGTGTTTTGACAAATTCTCCACTGAAACAGGAAATGAGGGTGGAACATCTCAAACTTTTTTTTTTTTTAATATCCAAAAGGCTTTAGTTTACATCAAAGCACACAGGCATACAAACATAACACTTTCTACCATGCTGCTCATATCAGAGCCAGTTACTGGGGAAACTGAGAATCTATCTCAATACCAGCCCGCTTTTCCACTGACTTGAGAACCGAAAGATGACCTTACTGATAACATTCATACATAACCAGCTCACAAATGCTCACAGCACATTGTAGTCTTTACTTACGACGAGGCTAGAGCCATTGTGCAAGTCCAGTGCAGATGAATGGGAAACTAGCGAGTAAAAGTTCGCAATATCAACATTTTGATTCAAAATTCACTAAATATTAAGAATTAAGAACACTTATTCATGATATACATCCCAAGACTACTTCGACCAATGGAAGGTTTGTGTACATGTCAGGCCCTTGAAGGGGCAGGGTTAAAACTGAATAAAAACTTTTGATAATTGGCTTTAAGGAATATTCCGGGTTCAAAACAAGTTAAACTCAGTAGACAGTATTTGTGGCATAATGTTGATTACCACGAAAAAAATTATTTCGACTCGTCCCTCCTTTTCTTTAAAAAAAGTTAAAATCAAGGTTACAGTGATGCACTTACAATGGAAGTGAATGGGGCCAATTTTTGGAGGGTTTAAAGACAGAAATGTGAAGCTTATAATTTTATAAAAAGCACTTACATGAATTCTTCTTTTAAAACTCATGTATTATTTGAGCTGTTGTTTAAATTGTCATTTTTACAGTCATTTTAGGGTTTTAGGGTTTGTTGACATTACATCATCATGGCAATGAAGTTGTAAAATTGGCTATAACTTTAAACAGAAAAGGTTAGTAAGTGATTTTATCACACTAAAATCATGTTAACATGCATATTTTTTTGTGGTTATCAGTATTATGTCTTGTATTGAACCCAGAATATTTCTTTAACTGCTGAGAAGAGTCATTTCAGCTGAACAGCTAGTTATAACATTTTGATTAATGGTTATGAGGTAAAAATTATTTTATAATGAATCAAATATGCATGGAAGACTCGTTCACAATAAAACCAGTAACATGCAGATAGGGTAACATGTAAATAGGGTAATTTTTGATAGCATACATATCCGTTTGTGTTTTAATGTGTGACAAAGTATGTAATGTTTGTTGATAGAGACACTGAGAATCGTCTCAGTACATGAAGTATTCTTGGAGAATTGCAGCTCATTCATGGTTGTATTATTGCAGCTTTTTTTTTTTTCAATATAGACACTAAAGTGACTGCAATTAATAAAAAGCAACTTTCGTATGTGTGTTTACAGTATACACTCACTGAGCACTTTATTAGGAAGACTATGGTCCTAATAAAGTGCCCAACATGGTTTTCTGCTGTTGTAGCCCATCCACCTCAAGGTTCGACGTGTTGTGCATTCTGAGATGCTATTCTGCTCACTACAATTGTACAGAGTGGTTATCTGAGTTACTGTAAATTTCAAAGACCGCAAGATCATGTAGATTTACACTCTACAATATCAGGAAGATAAGACCCTTCCTCTCTGAACATGCCACACAACTGCTTGTCCAGTCACTTGTCATAACTAGACTGGACTACTGTAACGCTCTCATTGCAGGCCGCCCTGCATGTGCAATTAGACCCCTGCAAATGATCCAGAATGCAGCAGCACGTCTGGTCTTTAATGAACCAAAGAGGGCACATGTTACACCACTCCTTGACTCTCTCCACTGGCTACCGGTTGATGCACGTATCAAATTCAAGGCTCTGATGCTGGCATACAGAACAGTTACTGGGTCTGCTCCAGCATACCTAAAATCATTTATGCAGAGCTACGCGCCCACTAGAAGCCTGCGGTCGGCTAAGGAACGTTGCCTTGTTGTACCAACACAAAGAGGCACCAAAACACTTTCCCGGACTTTCAGCTTCATCATTCCATGTTCGTGGAACGACCTTCCCAACTCCATCCGTGAAGCTGACTCACTCTCTATCTTTTCCATGAGTACTTAACCAGTCATTAAATAAAAAATTCTGTCCGCAGAACTGCTGCTCACTGGATGTTTTTTTTTTTTTTCTTTTTTTTTTTGCACCATTCGGAGTAAATTCTAGAGACTGTTGTGCATGAAAATCCCAGGAGATCAGCGGTTACAGAAATACTCAAACCAGCCCGTCTGGCACCAACAATCATGCCATGGTCGAAATCACTAAGATCAAATTTTTTCCCCATTCTGATGGTTGATATGAACATTAACTGAAGCTCCTGACCCATATTAGAATGACTTTATGCTTTGCAGCCACACAATTGGCTGGTTAGATATTCACATGAATAAGTAGATGTACAGGTGTTCCTAATAACATGCTCAGTCAGTGTATATACAGAGTCCAAATATCTGAGACCACTGGTGAAAATGCTTATATTTTAACTAATTTAATGCATCATTTTTCATTGCAGATTATATTATCAGCATAATAATTGAAGTATTTTTTTTTTTTTAACAAATTAGTTAACATTGTCAATGTAACAATTGATTAGTGACCTAGAAATAGTGCAGAATCTGAAATATTTCGTCATTTTACGTCTTTTCTTTGTTTCGCAGTTATAAAAATTCTAAAACATTGTTTATTATGGAAAAAAAAATCCAGATTTTCAATGTGGACTCAGACTTTTGGACCCCACTGTATGTACATGTAATAAACACGTTTTTGCATTTCCATTATGCATTTTTATTTGCAACCCTTCCGTAAAACAGATTAACAGTTCTGCATTGAAGGAACAAATGGCAGACAAAAGTGACATCAAGCTTAACACAATCTCAGTCTCACATCTATCAGGACTCACAGTAACAGGCTGGCCCTGCTAATTTGTGGTATTAAGCTCTCTGTCATTGTCTCTCTGTGTTAAATTACTGTTTTCTTTTCAGCCTGCTGTACCCCATTGACTCTGAGGTGTCATAAATTACAAGTGAATTTGCCTGCCAGTCCTGGTTACGTGTAAGATCGTAGTTCTGCTTGTCCATAACACACTGCAATCCACATTTTGCACATTCAATGGAGCCTTTAATCTTTTTGCTTGCTGAATAATTATGGTGGGAACAGTTTTTAGAGGGGTAGTCTTTTATGTTGGTAAAGAAACAATATTGTGTGTGTTTTAATAAGGGAATGGCAGGGTAAGGGAAAGCTGATGAGAGTGCCTGGATAAAGGTCCTATAATCTCAGAAGCTGCATGTGACCCACAGGACAATTCCTGGGTCGCTGTCACACTTTTTGACAGCATATTAATAGGGATTTGTGCCCCAGATGTCTGCCGCTTCTGATGTGCCAGCACAGCATCGTCTGTTCTTAGCTCTGCCACTCCATTCTGGTCCAAAGCAAATCCTTTTTTTGTCCTTTGCTGTTGAGAACTGGTGACTTACTATGGCTATGTGGAATTTAGTTCTTATTCTTTGCTTGATATATTTGATCGAGTTGTTTGTGTTAATAGTTTGTTGGAAAAAAAGGTCATTTTGTTATTATATTAGCCTTAAAGGGTTTTGTCACCCAAAAATACAAATTCTGTCATCATTTACTCACTCAGATGTCTTTCCAAACCTGTATGACTTTCTTTCCTCTGTGAAATGCAAAAGAAGATGTTAGGCAAAATGTTAGGGACTGACAGACTCAGTCACCATTCACTTTCATTGTGTATAAAAGAAGATGCAATGAAAGTGAATGGTGACTGAGACTAACATTCTGCTAAAATTTTCCCTTTTTTGTTTCATGGAGAAAAGAAAGTCACATGGGTTTGGAACAACATGAGGATGAGTAAAATTATGTCAGAATTTTTCTATTTTGTGTGAACTATCTCTTTAATTGTATGCTAATATGATCCTGTAGTCATCAAATAACTACATAAGTTGTTTCATATTGTAATAGCATAAATAAAATTTTTTTGCAAACATCCAGCTTTGATTTAAAAGAATATTCTGGGTTCAGTACAAGTTAAGCTCAATCGACAGCATTCAATTGTGGCATAATATTGATTACCACAAAAATGTATTTTAACTTGCCCCTCATTTTCTTATCTGCAGTTATGGTTTTTGCTTTTCTTTTTTTTTTTTTTAAAGAAAAGGAGGGACAAGTCAAAATAATTTTTTGTGGTAATCAACAGTATGCCACAAATGCTGTCAATTGAGCTTAACTTAAACCTGGAATATTCTTTTAAAGAATAATTTCAGATATTCAGTGTGTAATTTTGGGACAAATTGAGAAAACTATGTGAAAAAAAAAGTGATGGTTTTTCTGTCTTTTGGTGGTTTTTCATTGAATAGAGTGTGCCACCTTGTGGACAAAAAATAAAAAATAAACATATTCCAGCCACATGTATTACTGTTGTTCCTTAAAAGTGCTCTATAAATGTATATTAGTTTTCTATTACATCCATTGTAAATTGTATAGCACAAATGTAATACAAATGTTGGAGTTATCTTGAACTTGCTTTGTAACTGTACTTATTGTATATTGAGTACCTCTATAAAATCAGAAGTTGTTTCATATAGTCATACTTTCATTTAATCCAATGTATTGCCTGTTGCTTTATGTTTTCTAATTAGGATTTCTGATCAGTTTTATTGTTGTTTCAGGTATACTGTTTTCCACACTGGTATTTGGACCTGCTTGTGGTTTTATCCTGGGATCTGTCTGCACCAACTTTTATGTGGACGCTTTATTCATCGATACAAGTGAGTTTCATTTGATCTTCTGTTTATATACAAATACAGCCAGGGGCAGCCCATGGCATAGACAGCTGCAAAAAATCTAAAATCTGGCATACAGAGTCTGGGCCGGCCCTGAATACAACACAAGCATTAAGTTTAGACCAATAGAAAAGGCATTTTGTTTGCTACCATTAGGCTCTATTTTGCTTGTATTCATTTTCAATAATTAGTGAGGAAACCAACTGAAACATGTAAGCACAAAGAGCCAGAATTTTGCTTGTTTAGCCAAGCAAATATTTTATTTTACACTTCACAATAAATAGGCTATACTTTCACACTTTGCATGCTCATTCCTACATGCTTTTATCGTTAATATACAGTGGCCCCACAAAGTATTTGGACAATTAAGCCAAACTTAAAAATGCATGAATGTCTTTGCATTATATAACAATTAAAGACACATACAGATCATAAATACAAAAGGCTGACACAAGCAACACTGAAGTTTAACACACTCTCATATCTATCAGGACTCGTAGTAACAGGCTGGCCCTGCCAATTTGTGGTTTTAAGCTCTCTGTCATTGTCTTTCTGTGTTTAATTACTGTTTTCTTTTGGGCCTGCTGTACCCCATTGACTCTATGTCATACATTTCTGAAAACTGCTGAATTTGAACAAATCTCCTGGTACCCTGTCAGATCGTAGTTCTGCTTGTTCGTAACACTCTGCGAGCCACATTTGGCACATTAATTCCTTTCATTTTTTTTCTTATGGAGGGAAGTAGTGGTCCACTTTTTGTGAAAATATAAACACACATTGCTTAATAAAAGTTAAAAAAATAATAATAAAAAACAAATATTTTAAAGGAAGATAGCACTAACACACAAGCATGCAAAACATTTTACATAAAGACTTTTGTTAGGTTAGAGTTAGACTAAAAATCACCTTGAAATCGTCTGCTTAAATGTCATTGCAGAAATGGTTCAGAAAAGTAAAGTTAGTGCTGAAAAAAGATCTAGCATAATTTGTCTGATTGGTTTAACATTTCGATTTAATGCAATGTGTTTTAGTTATTTTCAAGTGTCCAAAAACATCCAAATGTTGCTTTTTTGGACCACTGTATAAACTTCTTATACTGTAGGTATTATACATTTATGTCACTATCAGTGAATCTTTTTTTTTTATTTATTTATTTTTTTTTTTACATTTTTGCCATTTTTATTTCTCAATTTACTGTAGGTTGTCCAAATGCTTTGCCTAAGTTAAAATGAATTAATGTCAGATGTGTGTGAAATGCAGTGTGTTTGGTCTGCTATTGTAGGAGGTGATCTTATAATACTTCTGCATATGTGAAATCTCTGCATGTGATATTTATGACATTATTGTTTTACCCTCCTCAGCTAAGCTGGACATCACCCCTGATGACCCTCGATGGATCGGAGCATGGTGGGGCGGATTTCTTCTTTGCGGTGTCTTACTCTTCTTCTCCTCCCTCTTCATGTTTGGTTTCCCCCAGTCTCTGCCAGGCCGGGAGGTGGAGGGAGGGGTTGAGAGCGAACAGGCCATGCTGCCCCCTTCTTTAGCTCAAGATAATGACAAATCCAAGTCCAGCAATGGAGTCCTGCGGAACTGCCAGCCCAACAACAACAGCCTGTCCTGCTGCCAACAGCTCAGAGGTACACATTTCCAGTTACAATACACTGTTACACAGCTACTGAGAACTTCTCTTTCACTAAATCTTAGAGCCCCAAATTCACTATGTAATCTTTGATACTCTTGAATGCTGTAGTCAATGTTGCACTAGTGCACTTTTCCCGTAACAATAAGAGGAAATGTTAAATACAAACAGCTGATATTGGTATAAACCTTTTTGCTGCTGATTAGGACCTAATTCGGACAGCGTTAGTTAAGCTTTTGAGTATAAATTTAGCCACACATGAAAACAATTGGAGTAAATGGCTGAACTCTAAATTAATAAATTAACTCTAGCAGACATTTGAACCTTTTTTATTTTTGAACAACAAACAGAGAAGAAAAGAGTGAACAGGGGCTTTAAGACTTTTTGCATACTAAATGTCACTCCCCGGGTTCATGCTGCTGGTCTGGTGTCATTTCTGTTTGTCTGCAGATACAGTAATTGTTGTGTTTAGATTGTCCTATGCTTATATTTAGCCCATGTAATTTCACTGAGCGAAGGAAATGTGACCATGCCTTAAAGGGATAGTTCACCCAAAAATGAAAATTCTCCCAACATTTATTCACCCTCATGCCATCCCAGATGTGTATGGCATTTTTTCTTCTGCTGAACACAAACAAAACATTTTAGAAGAATATTTTGAAGCTCCAAAAGGACGTAAAGGCAGCATAAAAGTAATCCGTATGACTCCAGTGGTTATCCATATCCATATCTTCAGAAGTGATATGATAGGTGTGGGTGAAAAACAGATCAATATTTAAGTCCTTTTTACTATAAATCTCCAATTTTGACTTTCACATTCTTCTTCTTTCATTTTTGGCAGTTCACATTTTTCGTGCATGTCGCCACCTACTGGGCAGGGAGGAGATTTTATGGTAAAAACTCACTTATCATATCGCTTCTGATTAGAAGATTTAATCACTATATAGATTTAACCACTGGAGTCATATAGATAACTTTTATGCTGCCTTTATGTGCATTTTGGGGCTTCAAAATTTTGGTACCCATTCACTTGCATTGTGAGGAGCTACAGAGCTGAAATGTTCTTCTTGAAATCTTCATTTGTGTTCAGCAGAAGAAAGAAAGTCATACACATCTGGGATGGCATGAGAGTGAGGAAATTTTTTTTGTTGTTTTTTTGTGTGTGTGTGAACTATCCCTTTATGGCTCTCATTTTATAAAATAGCAGCCATCAGTCATGTAACATAACATTACATATTAGTTAAAGTGATGCATTACTAGAGATCTTGCACAGTGACACAGCGACACAGGCTTAAGCCAAGCAGCTGTTTTTTGCAAATGTATTTTGCAAAGTTTTTGCCATTTGGTATGAATGTAGTCTCTGTCATAATATTTCAGTGATATCCATCAAATCTCTCAATCAAAATGACAGCTCCTCAGAATGTGTGTAGCTCTGTAGTAGCTACAGTAGAAGTCAAACAGAAAATTTGGGGTGACTGCCATCTTAAAACATCATTTATCATCTGTTTTTGCATTCAGGTACTAGAAACTAGCATTCCACCAACCGTCAATCTTAAAGACCCTATGAAATCAAAATTAAAGTTTTGTTGCTTTTTGGCCTTTTGTGATTTCCTTGAGATTTTATGTATGGTAGTGCACATTTACAAAATTCATTTTTAGCAGATATACACATTTAAAATATACAGCCTGTAAAACATACCTCATGTTGCACGATACAGATTTTTGTCCAGTCAAATCATAGTGCATGGATTTGATGTACAGTAACCAGTAATGGGCAGTAGCTTCGCTACAAATAGCGAAGCTATTAGCTTAAATACTTTTATGAGTAGCGAGGTGGTAGCTTCGCTAGTTTTTAAATCAAGTAGCTTTTTAGTAGCGAAGCTATATGTTTGACTAGGTAGCGGCGTACATCATGCCTTGTACCCAGTGTTTACTATTGCCAGTTTTGAATCAAAACTAAAGATGTCCGATCACAAATGAATCGCTCATATAAGTCGGTTCTTTAAAATGAATTAGTCACACGTGATAGGAAAGCAGTCTGAATCAGTTCGCAATTCAGTCTGAATGCCTCAGAAAGCTTGCGCATGCGCTGCTGAATCATTTGTGCGCGCTCTCACTTGCCAATAAGCTCACTGAGTATTTTATAACACGGAAAATAAAGATAACGCTGGTTGCAGTGGATCTTCAATCAATGGAAACAAAACCTGCAAATGCGTCCTATCGTTTGCCAGTGATGAAGAAGGTCTTTATAAAGTTCAGCACGTTTGCAGATTGTAAACGACTTCTGCAGGTAAATACATTTTCCAACCAAAATAGTATCAAAACATGTATTAGCACATAAAAAAACACATAAAAAAGTACCATGTTTTTTTGTACTATTACCTGGATGCACTATGTTAATACAGTGGTAGGCTATACGAATATGGTAATCATATAGCGAAGTACCATGGTATTTTTTTAATTACCTTGAAGCACCATGTAAATACAATAGTATATGAATATGGTAATCATAAATCAATTTACCGTGGTAGTAACATGATATTCTTTGAAGTACATTGAAGCACCATGCAAATACAGAATGGTACATAAATATGGTAATTGTATATCAAAGTACCATGGTATTACCATCTGATACAATCAGAAATCACATTGCTATTGCCTAGATGTGCTCTCACTCTCTCACATACACACACACACACACACACAGATGAATATATAGATGAATATTATACTGTATGTATGCAGTTTTTATACAGGAATGAGCAAATGAAATTATGTTTAAATGGGTATGGGTTTGTAGAGGTAGTAGACTACATCTGAAAAATAAAATGTAAAAATAGTGATTTTTCATATTTAACACGTGTTTGTAGAGGTAGTAGTATAAATATGAAAAATAAAATGTAAAAATAGTGACTTTAAATGTCGAACACATGGGTTTGTATAAGTAGCATGTCTAAATAGGAATTTACATGTTTTTTTCGTGCGCATACATATTGCACCATACTGTATACTTGTATACTTTATTGCACTAAACTGTAATATACTGTACCAAGGCTTTGATAAACATCATGTGAATAAGTCTTTTAGATGCTTTGTCTAAGACGGTATGCTCCGTGCATCTGCAGTTCAAAAAAATATGAAGTAGCTTAAATGTAGCAAGCTACTTTTGGCGTAGCTTGTAGTGTAACTTGATACTTTCTCTGAAGTGTAGATTTTAGCTTAGCTTAACTAAATTTTCTGTTGAGTAGTTTGTAGCTTAGCTTGCTACATTTTTTGAGTAGCTTGCCCAACACTGACAGTAACTAAAGTGCATTGGCTATTTATAAAAAGTGTCCCTTTAAAATGTCCCGCCCAAACCTCCTGTTTCAATAGTAAACATGTCAACACAAGACAGAACACTGCACTCATCAAATAATTTTATGGGGTCTTTAATTTTTAATGGATAAATGCTGTAGGCTAGGCTGTGATTACTCAGTCTTTAATATGAATAAGCTGATCACTCACTGAATTCTTTCTCTTTCTCCATCTCTTTCTCTTTCTTCCACCCTCTTTCTCTCCAATCCTCATTTCCGGCACTTTTTTTGTTTTTTTTACTCAAGTTATTCCCAAGGTGACTAAGCATCTGCTGTCAAACCCAGTGTTTACGTGTATCATCTTAGCTGCCTGTATGGAGATTGCTGTTGTCGCTGGTTTTGCTGCCTTTCTGGGAAAATATCTGGAGCAACAGTTCAACCTCACCACCACCTCTGCCAACCAGCTGTTAGGTGTGTATAACATATATATTCAACACACAAACACAGACATATACACACATACAGTACAAAAGTCTGGGAAACTGTATTGGAAATGTTTCTATTTTGCAGTTTTCAAATTTGATACAATTTGTTTTCATTATAAATTTGTATTAGCATAACAGTTTGCTTGAAAAGTTTAATGGAAACGTTAACATGAATTTCAGAATTTCTTTGAATTTGATATGTCCCCTTTTTGCCAATATGCACTCGAACTGGCAAGGACTCCACAAATTATTCCAGCATGATTTAAAAAACCCTTAAACTCTAGGGCATTTTTGGGCTGCCGCCCACAATTTTTCACACTCAAATTTTCGTTTTTCAGAGAACTCAAATAAAAAAACACTTATTCATAAATAATATTGTATGTTTATAATCTTATGATAAACAGATTTTTTTTTTGGTTGTCCTAATTTGTAAACATGTAATTCTGGTTCTGTTCACTCTACTTCATTTTGAAAAGTCTCATTTTATTCCAGTAGGTGGCAGAAAGCACTAGAAAAAATATTTTTTTTCTCTATCACATTCCTTCACAATATACAGATTTGAAATGTAGATGATGCTCTAACGCACCTTAGCCCTCACAGATGTGCTCGTCCATAGACATTCAGTCTAATTTTCAGTTCAAGCATCAGCCTTGTTGTTTCATTTAATATCTTAGCCTCTGAGTGGACTAGAATCTAGGTGTCATTAGAAAGCTGAGATCCTCTCCTTTGCGATGATATAAAACATTTCATCATCAATTGTCAAAAACATATTTTCTAAAGATTTGTTTTTTATACATTTCTTCTGGATGGAATTTTTTTCTGGACACTAAAATATATCATTGGATTATTCAGCTAGGCAAGCTCACAGGCAAGTAAACAATGGCTCAATTTTTAGAGAACAGCAAGATATAATAATAAAATATATTATTTTATTTGGAAAATCTTATTTTCAATGCAAATGTTTTGAGGCCTTATTTTGCTGTTTTAACATAAATGTAGAATTGATGGTTATCTCTGAAAAGTTCAGATTCTAAGCTTTCATATGCTTGACTTATGCATACGGAGACTTCATCGTGTTAAGTGAGAACTTTTTTGCAATATAGCGAAAACTTATGCATTTATGTTAATTAAAATAACAAAATAAGGCCTCAAAACATGCGTGTTGAAAATAAGTTTCATTTATTAAATTTGTTCCATGTATCCTCATGATGCTGCCCAGGTGTTGGTCTGGAAAACTGTGGGTGCAACAAAAGCAATTAATGTTAGGGAGGAAAAATAGCTCTAGAATTGCCCAGAAAAGAACAAAGATAAGGACACAAATACATAGCAAAGTTTTTTTTTTACGTAACACATTTTATTCTCCGTAAACAGGGATGACAGCCATTCCATGTGCCTGTCTGGGTATATTCTTGGGTGGTTTGCTGGTGAAGAAACTGAACCTGTCTGCTCTGGGAGCGATCCGTATGGCCATGCTGGTCAATTTGATCTCCACTGCCTGTTACGTGTCTTTCCTGTTCCTGGGCTGTGACACAGGACCTGTTGCTGGGGTGACCGTCGCCTATAGCAACGAGTACGGATGGCTTAGATGCTTTTTTCTCCTTGCAGCCTTGTTATTTTTCTGGCATTATACAGCCCCTGCAGAGAGGGTAGAGGATAACTAGTGAAACCCCTATAATTTCAGTATGTATGTGTATCAGAAAAGGAGTCAGGTTTAGCATTTTTCTAGATTACATCCCAGTTATATCCCAATCTACACTGTAAAAAATGGATATGTTCCCTTCATGAGCTATTTTTACCTGACCCTCAAAAATTATTTTTTAATGTAACATAGTAACCTGATGTGATGTAGTGATGTTGATTAGTCATATTAAATAATATTTTTTACTTGACTAAAACCAGTTAATTTAGATATTATCATATGAAGTACATATCATTTGACATAAATAATTTTTTATAGTGTTATATCCAGGCTGTCATGCAATCTGCACGTGCACAACTCTAGTTCTATATATTCCCAGCCTGTTGCTTGTTTGTTTATTAAATATTAAGGTTAATTGATAATGCAGTTAATAAGAGTGCAGAACTCACAGCTCCATATTTAAATCCATTCCACAGATTTTCTCCCTTTAAGTGGTGCAAAAAATATGAAACAAATTAGATTCTGTCTGGGCCTACTGATATTTCAGTCCATAACATACATAGAGGGGTGTAAATCCTCAGGTTTATGTTAAATCACACTAAATACATCAAATGTACTGTATAACACAAAAGAACTCAGATTCAAACAGGTGAATGTTTGTGTGTGTGTGTGTGTGTGTGTGTGTGTGTGTGTGTGTGTGTGTATAGGACACTTCAAGCAGGCCAGTGGCTGGAAGCCCCCTGCATGAGTCATTGTAACTGCTACACTTCATCTGTTAGCCCTGTTTGTGGCTCCAATGGTGTGACCTACTTGTCCTCCTGTTTCGCTGGCTGCAGAAATGCCATCAGCACTGGACTACCACCTCCTTTCTCACAGGTCATTAGCCATCTCATTTACACACCAACGTTTGTCTGGTTGTGTCCATCTCTTTCTTTCTTTCTTTCTTTCTCTCTGTCCTATTCTCTGTCTGTTTTCCTCTCTCGCGCTCCTCTCCTCTCATTTCCTGGACAGCACATGTCCAGCATGGGTCATTAGATCTGAAGCCCACATCACTCATCAGGCTTACAGTATTTTGGAAAGGACACTGTGTTCTGCCTGCCAGGCATCTTAATGGGCACTGCAACATGGGCCCCTGCACTCATTACCATACAAAGTGAACGGTTCAAACTGGGATAGATGAATCCAAGACAACAGTCACAAACATTATCGTAATTGAGCGCTGGCTCCTGACATGAATATACCAACTGGTGGGTTTAATGTCCATGTTCCTACCAGGGGTCCTGGGTGCGTCAATCTTTGTAGATAGTACAGAGTCAGACTCTGGATTTTCATGTAGCAAGTCTAGACCGCTGTTGATGACTCAAACAGGAATAATTGGTTACACTTTCCATGAAGCCAATATTTTTACAATGCATTGTAAATGCATTGTAATCAGTGTTGGGTAAATTACTTAAAAAAAGTAATCCACTACAAATTACTAGCTACTTCTCTAAAATTATAATCAGATTACTCTACTGATTGCTTCATTGAAAAAGTAATCACAATACTTATTACTTTACTTTTAAGTTACTTTCTAAAACATTTGTCAAAAAAAAAAACAATCCCACTCAAATTCCAAATAATGTCTTTTTTCTTCTTGTTCATTGTCGCAGACACTTCAGCTGTCACAGAAATGTAAACAGACATGCATATGAACATATGAATTCACATTTTAGTTAATTACACATAAGTACTATTTTTTTAGAAATATTTCTAACCCAAGTAATGTTCTTAAAACTAATTACTTTCATATAAAGTCAGTAACTGTAATCTGATTACAAGAATTTAAACTGTAACGTTACACTACTTTTTGTGCCTAAAAGTAACTAGATTATGGGAAATAACTTTTTGTAATCCAATTACACCTAACAGTGATTATAATGCATCTGTAATGTCTCATAATAAACCTTATAATATCTTATAACTTCTCATAAATATTTGGAGCCACAATCTTAATACATTATAATACTAACCTATTCATAGTAATACCTTAGTGTATAATGCATTATAACATAAACATCAAATTTTATCTGCATAAGTTGACATTTATTATACATATTTGTATTATATACTATATTTGGAATGCTTTAAGTGACAAAAGAAATGTCTTCTTATAAGTGTCCATTAGATATTTCAAGCTTGTAAAATACTTTTTATATTCTTTTAATTAATAAATATACATTTTCATAGGTCTATGGCCTATGTTCCACTTAAATTACACCATGTTTGGAAACATGGGAAAATTCTCAAAATGTATTGTATTCTGTGCAATTTTATATAATTTATAGGCTTGATTTATATTGTATGTTACAAGTTTATGTTATGGCTGTTTATAAGACATTGCTTTTGTAACTTCACCCAAAGCAGGCCAAGACCACTTATAATGCTATATGATCAACTATGCTGTTTTGCATGACAGCACTTATACGATGCCTAACATATATTACATTACGTCTGTGATGTGTGATTTATGTTGCATTATACTCCTCTTTAAGGTATAAATATGAATAGGTTAAGTGTTATAATGCATTATAACTGTAGTTACAATTATTTATGAGAAGTTGTAACATATTATTGGGTGTATAAATTCATTATAAATATGGGCTTCATAGAAAGTGTTACCTAATAAATTTTTTAATCAGTATTTTCTTCTTGTTTTCCAGTACTTAAAAAGCAAATATGCATTAGATATTAAGAGTTTTTTTAATTTTTTTTTTTTTATTTAAATTTATTTTTCTAACTCTATTGCCAATTAGTTTTCATCTTGTTTTAAGAATAAATCTAAATTCAGTTAGGTTTTTGTTTAAAACAAGAAAAAAATGGGGTAAGAAATACAAACTTAATTTAGTATATTTTCTAAAAACATCTTTTCTATAAAGTGTTATTATCTTCTATAGATTTCACACAGCTTTTCAATGTACAGTATGTAGCATACTTGTGCAGATGTTTAGAATTTCTACTGGTTAACAAGTTAACAATTCTTTCTAAATGCTAAATGATTGCTGCAACATTTAAAACTGCAGAATGAGGTTTTGATATGGATAATTATTGAAATGTTAGCACAGATGAGAAGGCAAAACTCTTACAGCCTAATTTTTTCTAAATTGCCATAATTACTACTTTGGCAGGGATTTTACAGTAGTTTAGGAGGATAATATAAAAGGCATAATAAAGTTGTTTTCTTGTTTTGAACCTGTTATTGTTTTTCTTTCTGTACAGTATTTGCTGGCTGTGTAGTAATTATGAATATATATGTTTTTCCTTCGTATTTACAGAACCTAACTGGGTGTGCATGCATCTCTGGATACAGTGACTTCGCCACAGCTGTGCCAGGCAAATGTCCTCGCCCTGGCTGCCGAGAGGCCTTCCTCACCTTCCTGTGTGTGATTTGTGCCTGCAGTATGATCGGAGCCATGGCACAGACTCCCTCTGTCATCATTCTCATCAGGTGACTCAGCTCTCACCAGATGTACTCTCTCAACTGAGAGAACAAAACCAGGATGAAAGTGTCTGATGATAATTAGAGTACCCGTATCCTTGACGCACAATGTTTACGCAATCATTTTTGGTTTTCATGCACAGTTTTTGTTAGATTCGTCTTGTTTCTAGTGCAGTGGTTCATCAAAATGGTTTTGCTTCAGGAACCAGATTTTACATTGGACATCAAGTTAATACAGTTCCAAATTTGTTTATCATACTAAAGTAAACAAAAATGCCCTTAAAATCAAACACTGATATTTATAATTTTTTGTTTATTATATTTATTAAGCCAATAATTCACAATATGAAACATCCTGGTTCAAATTCATCCACATTTATTGTAGTCTGGGTCATATTTTCTTTTACCTTGCATAGTTTTTGTTCATGTTTTTCAAGGATGGGGGCATGTCTTGCAACCTGTCCATGTTGCATGCAAAAAAATGTGGGAAGCGTTTTCTATTCCCTTCTAAAAGTTCATGAGCCTATTTATTTTGCTATCCTAAATGTATGATTATTTTGTTAGTTATCGTTTTATTATTCACATTTTGTATGGAGGTTTTTTCTTGCTGTTCCCAATCAGAACAGACTTGGGACCCATTTTTGGGTTGTGAACCCCCCTTTTTTTAAGTGTTTGGTTTATTTTTTGGTGCTCTGTATGTTTACTTGAATTGTCTTTTGCTCTCTTAGAACTGTGAGCCCAGAGCTGAAGTCATATGCCCTTGGAGTTCTTTTTCTGCTACTGCGGCTGTTAGGTGAGATATCGTGCACAGCACAACCTTGCAAGTGAAATTACATTTTACTCTTCATGGTTTCACAATATATTGTGCAGGGTAATCTGTTTACCTCACTGAAACTGAAAGTGGGCTAAAAGAAGCATTTCTACTTAAGATTAAATTTCCTTGCTTCGCTGCTCATTCAAAGTGTGGTGAGAGGAGGACAAGTTGAGGTTCATTTGCCACATCTCTGGTTTTTCGCCCAAGGCGAAAAACAATTGTTTTCTGTCAGTCGATTAAAAGCTATCATAATTAAAATGTTCTCAAATCTTAAAGCTTTAATAGTCAGAAAATTAAGACAAAGACTTTCTACTTTCCATCAATTTTTACATGATATTTCAAAACAGTTCATATGTATTGGTCTGCTGGTGAACAACACAGCTATGCTGGTCCACCTGCATAAATCAGCCTGAACTAAGGCTAAATTCGTTGTGTCAAATTTAAGATAAAAATGCACATTCAAATGTTAAAATGAGCATTCGAATTTTGGATGTGTGCCAAGCACTGACGACGACTTATGTTCAGACCGATCGCATTCTTGGGTTAAAACAGACGCAGTTTAACGAATAAAACAGAATGCAAATGTCTCGAGACATGTTTTAAAGCCTGGATTTTCTTTTAAATTGACATGGCAGCTTAAAAATGCGTTGCTCCTGCATGAGACGTTGAAAGAACAGCAAAACATGGTGCAACAGTCAATGAATTCCGTCTAGAGCATGCTTACATAGAGATGTACGTGTCTTTGGCGGTTGTGTCTTGACAATGACTTGCTCTTATGAGTGTCTCGCTGCATAGGCATACAATGTTTTTAATGAAAAACACTTGTGGTATCGCCGGTATTATGAAGCTTGTGTCCGTGGCGGTACTATGGCACAGGTATAGGCTACTGTGCAACACTAAGTTAACATGGAACCATCTATTGAAGCATTTTTATTTCTCATTTTATTTTTACTTAAGATTTGAGAATATTAACTGGCTAAATCTTTTGACCTTATCATTTTACTCATATTTGTTAACAGTCAGATATGTTCTTTGCGATAAACACTTGCTATAACATGGCGCTGATTGGTTTATATTGATCTGTTGTGCCCTCCTGTCTTTAAAATCGGAATATTATTAGAATATTGGTAATATTTCAGTGAAAAATTCGAATTTAGTTTCTCAGCCCTGTTGACAGTCCTAGCCTGAGCCATCTTGGAAATTCATGCTGGTGTAAGCTGTTCTTTCAATAAGGGAAATGTGTTAAAAAAAAAAATGTAAGATTACAGTGCAAAGTGAGTAGTAACCCCACCATAACATAATTTAATACAGATTATGTTTAGTAGAAGACCGTTTGACTTTTAAATGTATTATGTACATTTCCAATGCAATATAACAAAGCAATATAAACCATCTTTCAGGATTCATTCCCCCTCCTTTGATATTTGGTGCGGGAATCGACTCCACATGCCTTTTTTGGAGCTCTGAGTGTGGGGAGAAAGGCGCCTGTATGTTGTATGACAACATGACGTACCGACACCTGTACGTCAGCATGACCATAGTCCTCAAGATCGTCGCTTTCATCCTCTACACAACCACCTGGCAGTGCTTGCGCAGAAACTACAAGAAATACATTAAAAACTTTGAGGGATATGTTACGCCCACTGAAATATTCTCATCCAGCGTGAATCTTGACAGTCTGGGAAAGGACAGCAGTCAAAGCCAAGTCAACAGGACTAAATTTATATACAACCTGGAAGATCATGAATGGTGTGAAAACATGGAGTCCGTTTTATAGTGGGGTATGCCACCCACATGCTAATTCAAGCATAATTCTATTGAAGGATCTTTATTATGTCTTTATTCTTTTTATAAAGAAACGTTTTTTCTTTTGCTCCAGGATGTACAGACCTGTTGCAGCACTTCACTCTTATTTCATGCAAACTGTTCTACTGGGTCCACTTTGTTTTTAAAAGTACTTTCCAATAAGGTTTTTGTCCAGTGCCAATAAACTGCTGTAGTTGTTCATTCAAGGCATCTACTCTAATTGATGGACTGTGTGACAAACTAATGCAATGGCAAAAATGACTTTCCCACTTTTTCTCCACATTTTATCAAAATGAACAAGCTTAACTCACCATCCATCATCAAGCTCTGATTTACCCTGGTAAAATAAGGTCCCCAAAGCTGCTGGTTCATGTTCTCAGTATCTACAACCCAATCCGTTATTATCATGAGGATCATGTCAGTACAAAACATCACGCCTTGACCAAATGGTACTTACATGTAATTCAATTGTATACTGTGGCATGGGGGGGGGGGCGTGGTCATGTGTCAGTCTGCGGGAGAGGGAGAGCAGTATGTTGATAATGACAGTTACCGTCGTGTGTATGTGTGAAAGAGAGCAATTTAAAGAACTGACCTTGAAGCTGCTTCATTATCAACATAAAAAGGGTAATGTTTTTCAGAAGCTCTGTCTGCGGTAGCTTTCTGGTCACTCTCTTCCCCTCTCTGATGCTCTGGCGTGCCTTTTAAGTCTCCCTCTGCCATCACTATAATGAGAGACAGGTGTTAGAGATAATTATGAAACAGGTGACAAGCCTTACCGCTCTCCCTCTCCCGCAGACTGACACATGACCACGCCCCCACCCCCTCCCCCACCCATTGCCACATATACATAATGCAATTCTATACTACATATGAAAACAATATCAGATATTTCTCAAAACTTTCGTTTGATTTGCATTCAGAGGGGTGTTTGAGAGATGTGTTTCCTTTTGAAGTGCTTTTGCAGCATTTGCATTCTGCTGTTAATTTATATTCTTTACTAAGCTCTAAAATGTAATTGCTATTGAGATATATACTGTACATTATTATCATATTTATACATTTGTGCAATAGTGGGAGAGTGTATTTGAAAAAAAGCCAGAGAAGTTTTGTCTATATAGATATGTTTGTCATTAGATTTTTAGGGATGATGAAGACAAACTTTTTTATCTATTAATGAATATAGAATGCCTCTTTATCCAGATGACAGTAATGAAATGTAAGGGAATAGACTATAGGAATACTGAGACTGAAAACAGAGGATATGTATTAAAAAAAAAAAAAAAAAAAAAAGGACTTTTAATGAAGTGGCAAAATAACGTTGACATTTATGAGTAGTGCTTTCAACTTTTAACCCCTCGCTTAACAAATAACATGACATACTAATTAATGCTGGGCCCTGATAGTTTTGAATTTGGAAAAAAAGTTATAATGTTGTGTGTAAAATGTGTTTTACCTTTAAGAGCAATTTACTATTTGGATTGAGATTTAAATATTTTATTTCACTTATTGCAATAAGAAGTGGCACTTTGGGTGCTTCAGCAGATTTGATATAGTGGTGTACACATAAAGCACTTTTGGATGAAAATGGTTTATGATTATTTATTTTTTTTAACTACACATTTTTCAATATTCTTTTTGAATCGGTCTTGTTTTACAGGCAAAGGTGTTACTGCAGATACATTTAAGCAGTCTCTTTTTCATGTAATTTTTGTATGGCAAAATAACTATTATTTTATTCAGCAAATAAATTATTTTTCAGAAAAGCAATCTCATATTTGGTTCAATGTTTTTTATTTATTTATTTATTTATTTAAAAAAAAAATATATATATATATATATATATATATATATATATATATATATATATATATATATATATATAATTACATTAAGCTTAAACAGAAATTTTTTTAAACGTAATATTTTGTTTTTAAGATACCTTTTTTTTTTTTTTTTTTTACTCCAGCCAGGTCTCCTAAGCAACCAAATTGGCCTGGTTGATAGGGAGGGTAGAGTCACATGGGGTAACCTCCTCATGGTCGCTATAATGTGGTTTGTTCTCGGTGGGGCGCGTGGTGAGTGAGTAGAGCGCGGATGCCGCGGTGGATGGCGTGAAGCCTCCACACACGCTATGTCTCCGTGGCAACGCGCTCAACAAGCCACGTGATAAGATGCACGGGTTGATGGTCTCAGACGCGGAGGCAACTGGGATTCGTGCTCTGCCACCTAGACTGAGGCGACCACGAGGACTTAAAAAGCGCACTGGGAATTGGTCATTCCAAATTGGGTGAAAAAAAAAAAGATAGCTTTTTTTATTTATATTATTATAGATCTGTAAATTACAGTTAAACTGAAAATCCTATACAGCACATAACCACAGACTTAAGTAGTGTTTCTCAGTGTGTGCGGGATGAGGGATGAATACGCAAGTATTTTCCATCTCTGTCTGACACATTGCAACACATTACTTCAGACATTTACTACAATTTCTGTTCGACAATTTCTGTAATATACTGAATCCACTCTCTAGAACATTATGTTCTCTGGGTGTTTTTTTTTTTTTTTTATTCATATCACAATATAAATGGCAAAAGAGGATGTATTATACTCTGGATGTAAAAAGATCCAACTACTTAGGTTATTTATAAAATCTAGGGCAAAATTCTGGAGAGAAAATGATTATAACCCATTGACTATTCATGTGTGGTTTCCACTCTATTGGGAAAAGAGATTTGATTCAGGATGTCTGTCCATATTGTTTTTCTGTCTTTGTTTGCTTGAAGCATTATGATAATAGTTTTACATTCTTTTGAGCTACTACAACCAAGTAGCTTAACTAAAGAATTATTAAAAGGTATTTGAAAGGACTGCTTAATTTGTAGTGGCTATGAAGGTGAAAAGCACATCATGGTCCTTAAAAATTAAACTCTGGACCTTCCCCAACTTCCCCAAAAGAAGCTATTCAATACAGCTATTTGGAACAGGTATTCTTTTAAAATCTGTTCATAGATTTCAAATGGTCTCTTTACCAAAAATAATGATTTATGGGTATTTATATTTTATCAATTTTAAACAGTGTCTCTTTAAGTGAGGTGACACATAAACTGTGTGTCAATCTGTCCTGGTTTGTAGGAAGATTAAAGTCTTGATTTGATGTAGCTTAGTTTTAAAGCCATGACTGATAAACTAACAACTGACAGAACAGGAAGACTTTAGATTTAACGGAAACAAGTTAACTGAAACGAAAGGGCTAAATTTTCAAAATCTCAGAGGAAGAGCTATTTTTGTGATTTCATAGTTTGCACATCGATAGCAGAGCACATTCTGTCCATTTTTGAGAAGAGGAATGTTTGGGAAAAAGTACTGCTGTGGAGAAGTGGGATTCGCATTGGTTTCGCCCCGAAACAACAAAATGTACAATGTGTGATACATTTCTGGGGTGAAAAAACAATATCAACAAAGAAATATTCAATGAATAATGTAGTAAATATCCCTGAAATATTCAGGGGGTTATTTATAGCAAGCTGTCCGATTCATCAGCACCTGCAGAAGACACAAAACCTCTGCCAAGACTACAAAAGGTTTATTTTTGATAAAAATATGCTACTGAACACACTGACATCTCAGATTTTAGATACTACTCAGTTCTGACTTTCATACATCTTCCAAGACCCCAAGGATCCAAACTCAATGTATTTACACACTGCAGTGGTGGTTTTTTTTTATATTTTGTTTATATTTGTGAGCAAATAAAGAGCTATTTAAACTGTGATAGAATGAAATTACCCACTTTTTCATGTGCTTTAATGGCTAATACATAACTCTTTACATAAACCCTAGCTGCTTTAATTAAATACATGCATGCACTTTATGTAACTCAGCATTTCATTGTTTAGTATTTTCCAATTAAACTGGAAAAAAAAATCTTGAAAATGAGATGCCTTTGTGTTTCAGAGATACACAATGTTAGGAATTCAGGCCCTGTCTCTGGGAGAAAGATGAGGGACTATTAACAATGTTTCTTCATAGACTTAGTCCCTAACCATTAGTAGATTGCATTTGTAGGGTTTGGTTTTGCATGTGTTGTGTCTATGTTTATATGCATGTTGCATCTGTTTCGCTTTGTTTCATTGGATCCATCACTGCTATGGCTATCCCATTAAACTGTGCATAATTAATCTGGGGACTCATTACAGAGCCTAAATTCTCAAGAGAATGCCATGTTTGGTGTGAGAATGCACAGTCAGTGTTTTATGTAAACAAGTCATTCAAAAGAAAGTTGACATTCTGCTGCAGTGCTTTACCTTTAGGATGCCGTCAAAAAGGCAACATTTGAGAGTGAAGAGTAAAGTGTGGATTGTCTTTATGTTTTAAATTTTTTTTTATGTCAGTTCAAAGCAGATGTTGAGTGCAGTATTAAAGCTCTCTCTCTATCTCTCATTCTTATTTATTTTGTGCTCTTTAAATCTAATTGTGGCAATTTTACAAACACTATAATATACTGTATACACATATGGCCAAAGGTTTGTGGACACCCCCTTCTAATTAATGAATTTGTTTACTCCATTAAATCCAGTAAAGAAAAATCTTAATGTTTCTTTATGTAATGGCTTGGGCTTTGTGTGCTTCCAAATTTGTGGCAACTGTTTGGGGATAGCCCTTTTCTGTTCCAGCATGACAATGCCCCTATGAACAAAGTGAGGTCCATAAAGAAATGGTTTAGTGTGTCTGGTGTGGAAGAAATTGACTGGCCTGCACAAAGCCCAGACCTGAACCCCACTGATCACTTTTGGGGTGAACTGGAACAGCAACTGTAAGTCAGGCCCAATCGACCAACATCAGTTCCTGACTTCACTGATAGCCTTGTGTCTGAATGAGAGCAAATCCCTGCAGCCATGTTACTACATACAGTATAGTGGAAAGCCTTCCCAAAAGAGTGGAAGCTGTTATTACAGCAAAGGGGGAAATTGATGCCTAAGGTTTTGAAATCAAGTGTTCATCAAGCACATATGGTGTCCACAAATTTTTGGACATATAGTGTATGTAACTGTATGTAGTGCAATTGCAATGTAACATACAGATGATGCAGTCAGGAAACAGAGAGGCTTAAAGAGATTTTTCAATTATGGACAAATGGGACAGTGAAAGATTTTTAAGTTATTCCTTGAATTGTTTCAATACCATTATACCTTAAAATTCAATTACAAAAATATTTTCATCCCCTCCGGCTGACTTGTGGATAGTTGATGTGTAGTGGTAAAAGGAGATTATTTGAATGCATCACAAAAACCCATTGCTTGCCTTCATGAAATCCTTAGAACCAGATTGGATATGGACCATGGTAATTTTCCACTGGATAACTTGATACATATAGGGCTAAGATCAGTCTGGTGCAATGGCACACTAAGCCAGCAGAAATATGGCAACCATTTTGCACCTTAATATTTCACCAGATGAATTATATTGGCTCAAGATATTCAAGAACTGCTGTGACTCACTGACATGAAATGTTGCTCATTTATTTGTAGTCAGGTCCATTGACTTTTCCGACAGCTTCAGCAGCCTGGTCCAAATTGCTGAAATAAATAGATAAAAAAAGATACAAGCAAATATCTGAAGGTTACCTATCAAGCTATTTATGCTGCATTTGACTTATATCTATAAATCTCTTCAAGGAAAACCAATGGTACTCTTTTACTTTTACTACACTGGCATTTTTACTGACATATAGTAGGTTTTTAAACAAACACACACAATAAATAATTGTCTTTGCTTAAAGGGGCTTCTGAACCCATCATGCATAGACTCTCAGTAAAACAACTGTGAGGACAAATTAAAAATATGGCAAAAAAGATGACCCCTTTTTTCCTGTCCTTACTCTTTTCTCCACGGACACGACAATTTCTAGGCCATCTCTGGCTGCGCACTGCACTCTGATCGTTTCATTGAGATTATTTTTGCTTCCTTTTGCTGGGCGCACAAACATTGTTTATGTGGACTTATTTGCATATCTTCAAAACTTCAACAAAGAAAGCAAATTAGAAAGCTTATAATGACAAAATGGCATATGTTAAAGGGATTGTTCACCCAAAAATTATAATTCTCTTATCATTTACTCACCCTCATGTTGTCTCAAACTCATATGACTTTCTTTCTTCTGCGGAACACAGACAAAGATATTTTGAAGTCAAAGCGGTCCAATACTTTCAAGCTCCAAAAACGACATAAAGGCAGCATAAAGGTTATCCATATGACTCGAGTGGTATAATCCATGCCTTCTGAAGCAATACAATTGCTTGTGGGTGAGAAACAGATTAAAGTCCTTATTCACAATAAATCTTGACCTCCACAGTCTCATTGCCATGTTAGAGAGATGAATGTTCACACACTTCCATTAACCCAGTTGGGCTATATTAAAAATGCAGAGTTAAAATGATAGTCGCGGGTTAGGGTTTTTTTTTTTTTGGGGGGGGGGGGTGTACTGCGGTTACCAAAAGGTTGATGATAAACTCTAGAAAATGAAAATGCAAAGTCTTATTGATGTATAATGATACTGGATATACATCATGATGGCACCGCAGATGGCTGCCTCGGTGTGGAGCGCTCCTATTGTTTTGTAGTTTTTTGTTTGTTTGTCCTGTGTTTAGTAATCTTTTTCCAGTCAGTTTTACCAGAGACGAACTGCTGAACATTCGACAGCTTATACCAGACTGTTTTTTCCCGGTTTTTGAATACTCAGACGTTTTGCTAGATATTTTATTTGGAGGCATGGCTTTGTTGTTCAGGAGACGCAGGCGAGGAAGACGAGCCGGTGCGCTGGTCAAACTCCGTCGGTGGGGCTTTCGAACAATGCTGCCGAGCATTCATCTTGCGAATCTCCACTCTCTTCCTAACAAAACGGATGAACTACATCTCCTCACCCGCACAAACAAGGACTTTTCAACCTCTGCTGCCTTGTGCTGCACAGAAACCTGGCTGAGTGAAGCCATTCCGGACAGCGCGTTACATCTGCCGGGCTTCCAGCTTTTCAGAGCGGATCACATCGCGGAGTTAACAGGGAAAACGAGAGGCGGTGGAACATTCTTTTACATGAAAGTTGGTGTACAGATGTAACAACGTTAAAGAGGATGTGCTGTCCTAATTTGGAAGCGCTCTTTATTAACTGTAAGCCGTTCTACTCGCTACGGGAGTTTTCCTCGTTTATTCTGGTGAGTGTGTATATCATGCCAAACGCGTGTTTGAATGCGGCGCTGCAACAGCTGGCTGTTCAAATCACAGACACGGAACAACAATACCCGGACTCAGTTATTATTATTCTTGGGGATTTTAGCAAAGTAAATCTCACACGTGAACTTCCCAAATACAAACAGCACATTACATGCCCCACCAGAGACAGGAACATACTGGATCATTGCTACACAACAAAGGATGCATATCGCTCTGTCCCTAGAGCAGCTTTAGGATTCTCTGATCACTGTCTGGTTCATCTTCTTCCAACCTACAGGCAGAAATTAAAATCAACCAAGCCAGTAGTGAGGACTGTAAAGAGATGGACCAAAGAAGCAGAGCGGGAACTACAAGCCTGCTTCGATTGCATGGATTTGAGTGTTCCTGAGGCTGCAGCCACAGACCTGGACAAGCTCACAGACACTGTTACATCTTATATCAGTTTCTGTGAGGATATGTGCATCCCTACTAGGACTTATTTAAAGTTCAACAACGACAAACTGTGGTTTACAGCAGAGCTCAGGCAGCCTCGTCAGGCCAAGAGGATGCTTACAGGGGTGGGGATAAAGTCTTGTAGAATCAGGCCAGGAACACACTGAACAAGGAAATCAGAGTGGCTAAAAGAAGATACTCTGAGAAGCTGAAAAACAAGTTTTCAGCTAACGACCCTGCATCAGTGTAGAGTGGCATGAAACAACTCACAAATTACAGGACTCCTACCCCCAACTCTGTGGTGGACCAACAACTGGCTGACGACCTGAATGTGTTCTACTGCAGATCTGAAAGGCCCAATCTCACACCCCACACCCACTCTGACCTTCACTTCACACCAACACCTCCTGCAACCCCCCTCCTCCCCCTCCTGCTACTCAACCTGCACTTAAGATCTGTGAAGATGATGTGAGCCACATCTTTTGGAAACAAAAGACGAGGAAAGCTTCAGGCCCAAATGGTGTCTCACCAGCGTGTCTTTGATCCTGTGCTAACCAGCTGGCCCCCATCTTCACACAGATCTTCAATAGATCACTGGAGCAGTGTGAAGTCCCATGCTGCTTCAAACGACCAATCATTATTCATGTCCCAAAGAAACCAAAAATCACAGGACTTAATGACTACAGACCTGTCGCCCTGACGTCTGTGGTCATGAAATCATTTGAGAGACTGGTGTTGGCCCACCTGAAGGACATCACTGAACCCTTTCTAGATCCCCTTCAATTTGCTTATCAAGCAAACAGGTCTGTGGATGATGCAGTCAACATGGGATTGCATCATATCCTGCAATATCTGGACAGACCAGGGACATATGCAAGGCTCATTTTTGTGGACTTCAGTTCGGCTTTCAACACCATCATCCCAGCTATACTCCAGAATAAATTACATCAACTCTCTGTTCCCATATCTATCTGTCAGTGGATTACCAGCATTCTGACGGACAGGCAGCAGATTGTGAGACAGGGGAAACTCACTTCCAGCACCTGTACAATCAGCACTGGTGCCCCCCAGGGATGTGTGCTCTCCCCACTACTCTTCTCTCTCTACACCAATGACTGCATCGCCAAGGACCCCTCTGTCAAGCTCCTGAAGTTTGCAGATGACACCACTGTCATCGGCCTCATCCGAGATGACGATGAGTCTGCATACAGAAGGGAGGTTGAACAGCTGGCTGTCTGGTGCAGTCAAAACAACCTTGAGCTGAACACGCTCAAAACGGTGGAGATGACTGTGGACTTTAGGAGGAACACCCCAACACTGACCCCCCTCGCCATTCTAAACAGCACTGTGGCAGCAGTGGAGTCATTCAGGTTCCTGGGCACTACCATCTCACAGGACCTGAAGTGGGAGACACACATTGACTCCACTGTGAAAAAGGCCCAGCAGAGGTTGTACTTCCTTCGCCAGCTGAGGAATTTCAACCTGCCACAGGCGCTGCTGATACAGTTCAGCGGTCATTGAGTCTGTCCTCTGCACTTCAGTTACTGTCTGGTTTGGTTCAGCTACGAAATCAGACATCAGAAGACTACAAAGGACAATTCGGACTGCTGAGAGGATTATTGGTTGCCCCCTACACCCCCCCCCCCCCCCCTTCAAGAACTATATACTTCCAGAGTGAGGAAAAAGATCACTCTGGACCCCACTCACCCTGCCCATTACCTTTTTGAACTGTTGCCTTCTGGCCGACACTTAAGAGCTCTGAGCACCAGAACCGTCAGACACAGGGACATTTTTTTTTTTGCCTCAGGCTATCCATCTAATGAACAGTTAAATTGCCCCATGGAGAAATAACTATGTGCAATACACAGTTTATGTACAGTTACACTGTACATAACAGATTTGTAATAGATTGCACTATGTGTGTATGTATGTATGTGTGTGTGTGTCTGTGTGTTGTAGGGCTTTACTGGTTGTTTAGATCAGTGTTACTATCAGAAATAATTAATAATTATTTATTTAGTTATTAATTAATATTTAAATTAAATAATAGAATCTAACTCATTAAAACCTCATACGGGGCTCCAGTAAATGTAGTACGGTACGTTCAGGAGCGGGTTTGGTTATTAGCAATAATTAATAATTATCAAAGATAATTATTAATTATTAAAAATCAATAGAACATTGATTAGAATCAATGTTAGCTTTTTTTAATCCTTTAAATCAACAATTATCAAAGATAATCGTTAATTATTAACATCGATGAAACATTGATTAAAATTAACACAAGCTTATTGATCCTTCAAATTCAACAATCATCAAAGATAATTATCAATTATCAAAAATCAATAGAATATTAATAAGGATTAATATCGCCGGGGCACCACCCTGGAATCAGGGACTAATAACCAGATAGTATAACAGTCTCAAAATTAGATCGTTCTCTTAGGAAAATCGACATCCGAAAAATACTGACTTTCGAAAAGAAACAATAAAGGCTTGAATCCGAGCACTGACATCCCGTCAGCATTTAACACAGGTGTATGCAAAACAAACCAAAACACTTCTCTTTGAAATATAACAAAGTTTATTTATGCAGTAATATAAATGAATAATCAATACAATGCAGTCAATAAACTTCCGACTTACAACTACAAACTAAACAGTGACATGATTAGATATGTTAACCAAAATAATTCTATAACACATGAGAGGAAAGTGTGTGTGTGTGTGAGAGAGAATGGGTGTGTGTGTGTGTGTAAAGAGGGACACGCACAAAATGGCGGACGTGACTCTCGTGGAGAGTACGTCATGCGAGATTTCTGGCCAGGGAATATGGCTGCGAATGTGGGTGGAGAGAAGCCGGTAAATGGCATCTGCCATTTTACCGTGTTTCTCCGCTTGTACGATAACTTAGGGACAAAGCTGAGCTTTATCACGAAGTTATCTACTAGCCAAAAGTGTGTGCGAGAATGTTTGTGAGGGGTCGCGCGCGTGTGTGTGTGTGTGTGTGTGTATGGTTAGTATGAGAGAGAGAGAATAAAGTGGCGGCACCAAAGCCGGTTTTGCGATCGTGGGAGAGAAAGCAGCTGTTAGTTTATCACTCAGAGACGCGGTGGATGGCTCGTAAACTGTCCCGCAGTCTTTGATTCTTTAATGGATAAACTCAGTTTCTCACCAAAAGTGATCGTATTGCTTTAGAAGGCATGGATTAAACCACCCAAGTTATTTGTTTTACTTTTGTGCTGCTTAATTGTCCTTTTAGGAGCTTGACAGTTTTGGACCCCATTGACTTACAGTGTATGGACAAACACACATCATATGTCCTTCAAAATATCTTTGTTTGTCTTCCGCAGAATTTTCATTTTTGGTTGAACAATCCCCGTTAAATGGCAAGACAGACGAACTTGATTAAGGAAATTAATAAATAATCATGAAGATTTGAAGTATTTGGATTACATTTTTGATTAACTAGTCTTGACAAAAATTTATTTTCTCAGAAAACCAAATTCATCCTTCCTTTTATCAGTGTGCTGGCTTCAGTAAATGGTGATTGAGGTCTCCTCTATCCATTATTGGTAGAGAAACAGATCAATATTTAAGTCCTTTTTAACTATAAATGTCCACTTTTACTTGCACTGTTTTTGATGATTTATATTCTTCGTGAATATTGCCAACCTACTGGGAAGGGAGGAGAATTCATAGTAAAAATTTAAAAAAAATGACTTAAATATTGATCTGTTTCTCACCCACTCCTATAATATCACTTCTGAATATATGGAATTAAACACAGGAGTCGTATGGATTACTTTTATGCTGCCTTTATATGCCTCTTGGATCTTCAAAGTTCTGGCCACCTTTTACTTGCATTGTACGGGCCTACAGAGCTGAGATATTCTTCTAAAAATCTTCATTTG
Organism: Myxocyprinus asiaticus; assembly: GCF_019703515.2. Taxonomy (NCBI): domain Eukaryota; kingdom Metazoa; phylum Chordata; class Actinopteri; order Cypriniformes; family Catostomidae; genus Myxocyprinus; species Myxocyprinus asiaticus. The sequence continues at coordinate 21,534,451 of NC_059361.1, forward strand.
TGTTCTGCAGAATAAAGAAAGTCATACACATCTGGGTTGGCATCAGGGTGAGTAAATGATGAGAGAATTTTCATTTTTGGAACTATCGCTTTAATACAGTTAAATCATTATCTCCTAATGCAAACTCACATTTGCCTCCACAAGTTAGTGTATACATTTTTTATAAACTGTGAGTGTCAAGAAACTCTCAAGAAACTGATATAAACAGTCACAGTGGGAGATAGCTGCTTCATTATTTGTATGTTTAGAATTAGTGAAAACTGTCAAACATATTCTCTGTGAGCATAATTTTGGCAGCTCTTTCCCCCAGCTACTACTCAATTTGAAGCCCTTTACAAAGAAAGCTAATTTTTAATACACTTCAGTTTGTTCTGCCTCTCTTAACATCTGGTGTGTTGAAACAATGTAATAACCAGTGTTAGGTGACATATTAAAGAATTATAATGCCTAATTGTGTTGGGGTTGTTGTAGATCACTGAAACAACCAGCAAACAAAATGCATATTTCATATTCAGTTTCATATCCACGCTTTCTGCCTCTTTTTACCAATCACAGTGTTTAATTGAATTCATAACGTCCATATGTGACCTAATGCTGCCTTGCCTGCAAAGTTTCAAGGGATCTGCAACCCGAGTTGTCCAATGAGTCTCAGTTGGAGGAGAAACGAAGACAGGACGTTCGTGTTTTGCCTCATCTCTTTTACTTTCGCTAAGGTGGAAGAAACATAAGCTGAAGGACGTGAAATGTATACGTGTTAACAGTTCGTTTACCTGCATGGGCAGTGAGAATGGTCCAGCTTTGCCGAGAAAAGGGCGGAAAATTACCTTTGTTGCCCGTCGCGAGGAACCTGTGTGAGAGAAGAATAGATTTGTATTGCGCGTTGTAGTTAAACGTATTTCTGGAATCACTCAACCTGGAGAAGCTCTCATCAAGTCATGTCTTTTGAATTCCGAATAATGATGTTTGGAATCGGGACCGTCCTGGTTATATTTGTCATTATAGCCGAAATATCAGAAGTAGAAGAAGAAATCGCGTAAGTATATTCTGAGCGCGCGGTTAACCTGCACACAAGTGCGGCGCGTGCACATTGGCCAGATTCATGTTTCATATTTCTCGTCTTTTGTTAGAACACACGCACCTTTGCTCTGTATGTATGTTCACCTTTTTCCTCCGTGCCTTGCTTCTCTCAAAAGAGACTTTGTAGAAGCCCAAACGCTTTACTTCAAACAATGGAGAGTCCATTTAGGACTGTCTGCATCACATTTGCTTGTATGAATGCCTTGAAAATGTGTGCCAGAAGAAAGAAGAAATCGTTTAATTTTGCTTGCGTGTTTTGTGTGTTCTTGCCGTCAAGCACAGTTTAGTTTTTATTTTTACTTTGTATTATTATTGCGTCTAAGTCAAAGGGAAGAGAGTCAAATTAGATTCGAAGATGTGGAAGACGATGTATTGTGTGTCCTGAGGACCATTGTTTGTAAAACCCCAGCTTGGGTATTTATTTGAGGCACTTGAATGTGAGGGAATACCTCACACATCAGTTTGGTGTTGTTGATAGTAGTTAAGAAGGTTTCGTTGTGGGTTTGTGATTTTCAAAGTGACAATAAAGAGACGTTTGACAGAACAATGTTATTCTCTATAGACTCATATTACAGATGCTATTTTGCAAGGCAGATCTCCAAAATGAGTCCTTCAGACTTTCCAGAGTGTGAAACCTTGAATCAGAGTCATCAGACAAACAGGGCTGACCCTGGTGCTCTGTGATGAAAGACAATAAGACTGTGGTTTTGTTCTTCTCTTGACCAAGTGAAAAGACGGGGAGATCTGTGGTTTGTGGCAGCTAGTGGATTCCTGTTTGAATTGTGATTTTACAGCTAAAGCCTGGAGGCAAAAATGAACAGTTTGCCTTTTTTCGGAAATAATTGCACCCTGTGTGCTACACACTCTCACGGTGAAATCGTAAGGATTCATACGACTTTTCTAAATATGGCTAATTCGTGTGATATGGTACAACTGCATTTGTACGACTTTCACTAAAGCCAATGACGTCGCTGGACATCGTTTCCATCTAATATGCGACAATCACTTGCTGTTGTCACATACAACAGCTTCCTATCATGTTTACACACTCTACTGATCGGTTAGGTTTAGATAAGGGGTTTTGGTAAGGGCATAATATTAATAAGCATGCCTTTAACGCCTCGTGCGCAAAACTCGTGCTTACTTCCGCATTAGACATCGGGCATTTGCACATGATGAAACGTACAAAATCATACGAAATAGTCAACTCGTAAAATATGTAAGAACTTTCATGAGACTGGGTTGCTGTATCTGAATTCCTCAGGCTTACTAACTGCAGATCCTGCTGTCTTGTGACATGCACTTTAATGCTTTTGAGATTAAGTATATTTGGGCATGGATAGATGAATTGCAAGAATAATTGCATGAGGACAAACAACACTCTCCCAGGCTCTAATGCAAGTGTTTGCTGCCAAGATGCACATATAGTGCTTAATCTTGCTAATTGTTAAATGGATCATGCTTTAGGTTGCCACATTTGGTATTTTCTTAAAACTTACGTTTTAAGCTTGTTTGCTCTGATCAGTGATATTTATTTATTTTTTAATTTTCCTGCCACACTGATTAAGCATGGAAAGGAAGTAATTCCTCCCTCGTATTTGCTAACTTACACCGAAATATCCCAGAGACCAAATGTAATTGTACATTTCCAAATTGGGGTTTTCACGCCTCATTAATTAGCTGTCAGACACATTAGAGGGCACTTATGATCTAATATTTCCTTATATTATTGGTGAGAATTCTTATGGAATTATTATAGTGCAAATTGTAATATCGAACGAAGTATCTAAGGGGAATATCTCAGAGCAGTTCTAAAAGCCTTGAAGCAACAACATCATTAAATCTGCATTTGAAGCTGCTTTCCAGAATTTTAAGAGATGCTCTGTCTGTGTAATAATGCACACAGCTACGATATTGGGGGGAGAGAAAACAGAACATTATTGATAGTGGTAAACAAATTGGACCAATTTGTTCAAGGAGACAATGCTTTACAGTCCTGACAGTTGTGCTCATGTGCACAATACTTTTAAGATGCAGCCACCCTACAGGCAGAGGTGGTATGAACGGCATGATGTCAGTAGTCAGTATTCTTTACTGTTTTGTGTTAAGGTATTGTATTTTTCATTGTTTCAAAATCACAAAGTGTGTCATTGTTATTATAATATTCCACATCTCTCAATGTGAGTTCTTTAGATGAGTATATAACAAACAGTATATTTGGATGAATATATCTGAAATATCTGATATCTGTTGTTGTAGTCCAGGAGTCTTCAATGTTTTTCAGGCCAAGGTCCCCCTTGATGGATAGATGAACGGAGCAGGGACATATTACATTGACTTCATAAGGAATTTATGACAAGCATTGTTAATGTCTCACTTAGTAGGTGGATAAAACAAGGGTTAAAACATAGCCATGACTTAAACCCTTACAATCAACATTAATGTTCTGAGAAAAGAGGTTAGAAATAGAAAAGAGCAATGGCCCACATTAAAGTCCTAAATCAAGATTATCATTGTAGTAAATACATTTTTCCAGTCCTGCGTCTAGCCTAACTGCCTCTATACCTGATTATCTATTCACTGATGTGATTTCAGAGCTTTATTAATGGTGATATTACTGCATAATGATGATGAATCTTTTATGCCCCCGCTCTTAGGAACATTGAGGATTCACAGAAATATCACTTTAAAAGCTTTGTCCTTCAGTCCAACAGGTTTGTAATCTGATTTGTCATATATTGTATGTTTTCAAAGAAAATGTATTAAGATAAATATTATAAAGTAAATATTTAACTCCCTGGTTTTTCAGTGTTGTGGTTTAGACCTGGGCTAAAGTGAGATATTATAAATGTAAATTGTACTGTTGTTGTGTAACTATTAGTGCTGTCAGTCAATTACAATTTTGAATCGTGATTAATCGTATATTTCTTTTGTAGTTAATCGTGTTTAATCACAGATTTTGAAAGTGCTGAATTTTGATATATATTTCATTTCCTGTCAAAATGCATTTATTTCCATCTTAGGGAAGAAAACAAAACAATATGTAACAATATAATGCTTTATTAACATTTTCAAAGCAAAGCCTTACAGAGTATAAAGATAGAAATGCACTAAAATAGCACCAATTCAAGTAACATTAAACGTTTCCCAAAATCTAATTGGGAGGTTGACTAATTGAAAGAACTTGTCTCCCCGTAGCTTGCATATTCATTGGATATTCATTGCAATGGGCATTAAATCTCTTAAACTCTCATCCTTTACAATATTAATCAGACTGTGGCTATCCACTTTGCTACAGCAATCGTGAGCCGCGTTCATGATTCGTGTCAGGGTGTCAATGCCAGCGTGAAGCCCCGATTTGAACTCAACATGAAAAGCGCTTGCAAACAAAAACGGCTCATTCTGCGTTTGGTGATAGTTAAGACTTGACGTGCTTCTGTGATAATTCAAATGCGCCTTACAGAGGCTGAAAAATACTTGATTTCTATCACAAGTCCCATCTGGGCTTGTTTTGTACAATAATAGTGTTAAGAGGTCCTTTCTCCATCATGTTATCACTGACACGGAAGCACTGTTATGTGTGTGTATTGTGAAGTGTGCGTCAGTGTTATGACTCCAGGCGGACACATTACAAAGGTTCTGCCCTTCCAACAAGTGTTTATGCTGGTTTATGCACTGTATTAATGGTAAATGCGTAAGAAAAAATTACGCATTAAACGTTTTAAATTAATCGCATACAGTATATTAACGTGTTAATTCTGACAACTCTAGTAATTATTGAGATTTTAAATTTAGCAACAGTGAAAAAGCATTTATAGATATATATTTATCCCTTAAATGCATGGGAATTTATAAGAGAGAGATACTAGAGAGGTGTGGTCACAATTCCAAAAAATGTACGAGGTACAGGGGGTGGAATGAGGTCCCTTGTCACTTAAGACCCGAGGTATGCGTTTAAGCCAGGGGTATATATTGTACATAAATAATTTAAGCAGATCTGGTTTATCGTTTTCAAGTTACTACTTTATCAAGGTTTTGAAAATTAATTGAATACGATTTACCAAAATATTGCAGCCATCTTTCAAACTAACAGATGGACTTGTCTTTCTTCTCTTTAGAAATTCAGACTTGAATGCTGTCCCTACTTCCCTTGGCTACAGCAAAGGCATTGTCTCTTCCTCTCCATCTCCACTGTCACGCATAAAAAGTGAAACTAGCAATATATCCTCACCTGAATGGACTTTCAACAGAACCTTGTCTAAACTCATCAGGTACAACTTAATGTAAAAGTTCACCCAAAATGAGATTCTGTCATCATTTACACACCCTCATATTGTTACAAACCAGTATGACTTTATTTCTTCTGTGGAGCGCAAAACGAGGCAGAATGTTAGCCCCAGTCACCGTTCACGGTCATTGGCTAACATTCTGTCTAAAATATTATTTTGTGTTCCATGAACTGTCCATTTAAGGGTGTAGTTATTACATTTGTGCAATATGGCATTTCTGAAGAATGTAAAATGCGGTTGACTGTTAATGTTGTAGTTTTATTCCCTGCACTGATGAAGTATGTTATGATTTTTCTTTTTTACTTTCCAGGAAAAACATTTTACGGTTCCTGGATGCTGAGAGGGACATCTCCATTCTTAAGAGCACATTTAAACCAGGAGATGTCATTCATTATATTTTTGACCGTCAGAGCACCACAAATATTTCTGAGAACCTCTACCACCTCCTGCCCACAGTGTCCCCGATGAAGAACCAGCATCACAAACAATGTGCCATCGTAGGGAATTCTGGGATATTACTGAATAGCAGCTGTGGTCGAGAGATTGATGCACATGACTTTGTCATAAGGTAAACATCTGTTCATATTGGAGAGAGAATGTATTATTTTCTGTCATTTCGTCCAATAGTCTGCTCTCTATTGACATAAATAGAACCTGATCTAAGTTAGTCAGAGATGAATGCTTCGCAAGCAAGGGAATAAATCTGTTTTCTGATATTCTGATTAATCATCCGTAAAGAATAGTTATAAAACAGCACAGAGCTTGTAGTAAAATACTCTCCAAAATAAATAATTGCACCTCCTTTTTCAACAAACACATACTGTAGCATTTAATTGTCTCTTCTTTAGATTACCATAATACTTTTTCTGATCCAACATATTTGTGTTCTTAATATGTAATGTGCTTACGTCATAACAACATTAGCACCCTATAATTACTATACAAACATATAGTACTATACTTAATTTAAGTTGTAATTTTATTGTTCTGGCACAGTTAATTAAAACATTTTTAAATTAAAGGAATATTCTGGGTTCAATCCAAGTTAAGCTCATTCGACAGCATTTGTGGCACAAAACCACAAAAAATGTATTTCAACATATCCCTCCTTTAAAAAAAAAAAAGAGGAAAAATCTGGGTTACAGTGAGGCACAAAGGAAGTGAATGGGGCCAGTCTGTAAATGTTAAAATACTCACTGTTTCTATAGCCACAAGTCGTAAACAATATGTGTGTTAACATTTGATGATTTTAGTGTGATAACGACAATTTAAACAACTTTTCAGCTCAAATAATACACAAGTTTTAACAGAAGAATTAATATAAGAACTTTTATTTTAAGCTGCCTTTAAACCCTCCAAAAATTGGCCCCATTCACTTCCATTGTAAGTGCCTCACTGTAGCTTCGATTTTTGCTTTTTTTAAAGAAAGGGAAGGACGGGTCAAAATAATTTTTTGTGGTTCTCAACATTATGCCACAAATGCTACCAATTGAGCTTAACTTGTTTTGAACCTGGTATATTTCTTTATTATACCAGGTTCTTTTATTTAATTATTTATCAGCTGTTTGCATTATTGCAGCACGTTATGCGGACTCAACATTTAAGTTTATTGTCACTTTAAAAATGTCTGGTTGGATTTTTAAACAGCTAATAATCTGTAGTTTTGAAATAAGTGTCATTACTATTCCCTGGCTAACTCACTATTTCTGATGTCTGAAGGCTTTTAGAACTGAAGGACGATACATACTGCTATTAGGCACCAAACCTGAGCAAGTGTGACATTTGTTTAAGTCATATTATAAGTCATAGCCCTGGAAACATAATGAGGCAGTCTCCTGAAAATGACTAAGGTTAATTTGTCTACAGACTTTTCTGCTACTGCCTGCAGACTACAGTACTATCCCTGAAAGCCGATTGCTTGGAGAATGGTTTACAGCAATATGCTTCATGTGATACTTTGTGTAACAGTTAAAGTGAGATTCTTGAACCTAAATGAGTCTCCATCTGGAACATTGATTTATAATGACCCGCAATTTGTAATTCAATAAATTACCTATTCATTGTCAAGACCAAGGCATTATATTACAAACCCATAGTTTCAAAGCTGAGAGTGGTAGGCAGCTGTTGTTGCTCTTTCCTTTTTAATATGTTCCCCAGCCCAGCTGTGACTCTCAGGCCTTTAATGTCATTCGGCCCTTATTCAAGGTACATGCAGAGCTTCAAAGATTAAGTAATGGAGGAACTTAAATCCCTCCTGTGTGGTTGGCATAGCTGCTCAGCAGGGCAAGGACAAGTTCTCTCTCTCTCTCTCTCTCTCTCTCTCTCTCTCTCTCTCTCTGTGTGTGTGTGTGTGTGTGTGTTTGAAAGGGAGTGTGACCGCGACAGCTAAGCCTCAGCAGTCGGCATGGTGCCAGTGTGGAGTTGAAAGGTTTTTCCAGGTATTATGTGGCTACTGGCAAGATGATAATGCCACCACTTTGATCTTAGTCTTTTGCTTTAATGTCACCTCTGTCTGTTTTTCTGGAACCTGATGTAAACTGATAGGATGAGCACTAAAAGATGCTTGCTCAGAATATTCTAAAGGTTTTTGTATGGGGATAATCTTATTCTTAAGCAAGTTGTGAGTGAAGGTTATTTTGTCACACATTAAGTGAAAGAAATATTTCACTCTTTAATGTCACATTGGTGACACTTTGTTCATTATTCTTGATGATCAGATCAACTGAATGTGAATACTCCCATAGCAACGTCTCTTTTATAAAAGCAATAAACCACTAAAACCTGTGCGCTACAGTGATTTTACCACGATTATGTGGCTTTTAGAAAAAGGCATAATGTGGCTTATTGCTTTACTTTGTCATTGACAAAAAGCTCACAAAAAAAAGTTTGAATCCCCCTGCTGGGATAGGTGGTGTGAGTGTGTTTCAAGGCACAACATGCCAACATGCAATACGGACAGTGGCCCAGCAGAGTTCCAGGTGACAGAGGCCTTTAAATTAACCCTGACTCTGATTTAACCCTTAAGATTAGTTTGTTGGTGTAACTTAATGTAATCAGATTGATTCAGTAGTGTTAAATAATATTTTTGACTGGAATAAAACCAGTTAGTTTAGATTTAAATCAGCACATTTTGAGGTTTTGTCAGGTAACCTAAAAATGTGCATCACACTGTATAACATCTAAATTGAATTATATTTTGCATAAAGAAAATGAAGCCTACATTACAGTAGGACCATTAAGAATTTTTTGCGTATTATTTATTCATAATACAATTATTTTTAGGACACATAAGCACATTTTACCCCTCAATTCTCATTACCATAACACGTTCGTTGTTTAAATTGTTCTATTCCCCTTTTTTTCAATGAGGATTCTCATTACCGAAATACACAACTGTATTACATGCTGTTGCACAATGGGGAAAAATGAAAGGCAGTACCAAGAGAGTACTACTATGTGATATAAATACATTACAATTTAAACAATATAAATTTTTCCACGTTCTGGAAATTAGAATATCATTATGACCACTTTTTTGCATTGCAGTAATGAGAATTGGGGGGCAAAATGTGCATAACTGTCATAATGTAAAAAATCTAAATTGCAAAATATAACTTCCTCTTTTTTTCTTTTGATTTTGGGGATAGAATCAGGACAATTTTTTTTTTATAGGTTTTGTGAGAATCGCCATATGTGTATGTTTATGTAACTGTATTTGAATGTGAATTTGAATATGTGTGTTTCCCAGGTGTAACCTGGCTCCAGTGGAGGAGTATGCCACTGATGTGGGCTTGCGCACCAGCCTGGTGACCATGAACCCTTCTGTGGTGCAGCGTGCCTTCCAGGACTTGAACAGTCAGGAGTGGGTACATCGCTTTGTCCACAGGCTGCAGAGCCTCAGTGGAAGTGTTCTGTGGATCCCTGCCTTCATGGCCAAAGGAGGAGAGGAGAGAGTGGAGTGGGCCATCCGCCTCATTCTTCTACATACTGTCAACGTCCACACAGCCTTCCCTTCCCTGCGCCTGCTTCATGCCGTCCGAGGGTACGTGCCCACGCATTTAAGACTACTCAGGCATTATCATCTTGCCAGTAGCCACATAATACCTGGAAAAACCTTTCAACTCCACACTGGCACCATGCCGACTGCTGAGGCTTAGCTGTCGTGGTCACACTCCCTTTCAAACACACACACACACACACACACACACACAGAGAGAGAGAGAGAGAGAGAGAGAGAGAGAGAGAGAGAGAGAGAGAGAGAACTTGTCCTTGCCCTGCTGAGCAGCTATGCCAACCACACAGGAGGGATTTAAGTTCCTCCATTACTTAAGACTACTCAGCTCTAAAGCAGGTGTAACATGGCTCATGCTATTTATAATTCAGCCAACAAGACAATTCAGACCCTACATCATAACCACAGCACAGCAAGGGGCTGTTCGTGTAAACTGATTACGCAACACTAAGTGCACACCAACATCCATATATCTATATTCTTAAAGAAGGTCTTTGTCAGTTTGCCCAATGATTTTTGGCCCCTCTGGGCTCAGTTGTGGTCAGCCCGCTGTGTGGTTGCCTTTTAAATAGCACAGCCTTTGCCTCTTCCATTGACCATATTTCAAGACCACTATTTAGCCCTTCCTCATAGAAGAGTGCCTGGAATCCACAATCCTTACAATACACCTTGCTGAGAAGGCTTTTTACTTAGATATATCTGTGTGATGTGGGTTAAAGGTCAGGCTAGAGACAGCTGTTCACTGGATGGTCAATGGACAGCAATCCGCCAATAAAATATGTTGTAGTTTCTCAAATGATAAAAACTTGGTTCTTCCATGATGGTGTTTTTTAAAATATGTTAAAGGAATACTTCACCTTAAAATGAAAATTCTGTTATTATTTACTCACCATCATATAATTTCAGAACCCATTATTGTTTTCGAACACAAAATTTTGAAGAATTTTCACAAAGCTTTCCATTCAGTGACAGTTCCTAGTGACCATGGCTGTCAAGCTTCAAAAAGCACAATGCAAAAACACCATAAAAGCACCATAAAATGACTTGAAAAGTGTCTTTTAAAGTCATACAATAGCTGTTTATGGCATGTTGACATGCTGTATCATTAACACAAAATGCCATTGCTTCTCACATGATCATAGCCAAATGTCCTGGGCATAATAAACACGGGAGCAGATTTATTGTACTGAGAATGGAGATTTCAACCGCAAGTGGTGAGCAAGGTGTGGGAGAGATATGGGCAAGCTGCCTTCTCTCTTTGCATAGCTCGAAAAATGCTCACTCACCGTCAACCTGTGAAACCACATGAGACACAGCATGTACACATTAGAGAATGAATGGCAGCCAGAGAAAATAATTGTTTTGAGATTTTGAACTTCAGAAAATTAAACTGTAGTGCCTAATAATACATTGGCAATGTACAAATAAATAATTTATTTTGCCAGTAAAGCTTGATATGAATTTAATCTGCCCATTTGATCCTATTATTAAAAAAAGTCCACTGGAAATTGGCAGAAGATTTTGCCCAATTTTTAATAACAGCATGTCAACTGATTTTATGTCATGGAAACATATCCTTGTATCAAAGATTCAAACCTGGGAAAATGTGTCTAATTAACTCTATCTGCATAAAACCGGAACATGTAATATAAAATAATTAAAATAACTGATGACTAACCAATTACTTGTAAGTTATTTGAGACAAAGTATAAAGTCAATATATTTATGATTATACTTTAATGTTTGTTTTAATGTACCATGTACAATGATTGATTGCAATTTATCCCAGAAAACCGTGCGATTAATAAGTTTATAAAAAAATAATTAATTGATTCACAGCCCTAAATATAATACAAAGTCATATGGACTAACTTTTATGGGGTTTTTATGGTGTGTTTTGTTGATTTTGGAGCTTGGCAGCTGTGGTCACTGTAAAGATTTGTCAAAAAAAAAAAAAAATTTTGCATTCCACAGAAAAGATTTTGGTAATGATTCTTTAAAGTTGTGTGTCCTTTTCTTTAAAAAACAAAAAGAAAAAATCATAATAATAATAAAAATCCCCCACCGCCTTTTTTTTTTTTTTTTTGCCTAAGCATTCCTGAATGAATGACACCTCACGGATACACAGAGGGAGCCCTATTGTGAGGGTTATTCAGGGGTGAGTGGATTGCTAAGACTGGAGAGGGTTCAGTGCATCTTAATGGACATTATTAAATTGTCTGATCTCTTCTTTTTAAATGTGGAAGAGCTGTGCAGCCATCAGATTTTCATTTTGGCCAGTTTTGCATGAGCATATTTTAAATGGGGAATTTAGCATTAATTCAACAGACTTCCTTTTTTAGTACCCTTAGCTATTGATACACACATAGGATTTTATAATCCCCTGTTGCATTTAAAATGTAACTTAGGAATTTCACTCTTTTAAAACTGTATGTCTAATTGTGGCTAAAGCATTTTACTTATGCGCCTTTGTTGCAAGACTTTGCACCACATTATAGCTCCTAATCTCTCATTTCTAGGTTTTGTAAAACATTTTAACAGATCTGCAAATTACAAACAATATGGATTATACTAATACTGAAATTGTAAAGTGGCCCTAAAAAGTATTTCGGACACTAAAGTCACACTTAGATAACAAAATATCAAAGCCAGTGGCATTTATTTTTATGATAATAGCACAAGCATCGTTTCCAAGGAAAAAATGTCACAAAAATAAGTTTGTTAGGTTTGAAGTGATAAATCAATATACAGTATTTAGTGTTCAAAATGAAGACAGAAACTATTTGGACACTTTCTGTGTGTCAGATGTTAGTGGAACATGTCCATAGTTAATGTGATGAACTACACCTGTGGTTACTCTGCTTAGACACCTGAGTTAACTTTGAACCAGCTGGTTAATAGGCATTGCAAAAATGGCTCAAAAAAGTGAAGTTAGTTCTGTTAAAAGTTCTAGCATTATTTGTTTGCAGATGCCAGTTGGTTTTATATTTTATTATCTAATGCAATGACATTCAGACTTTTAAGTCGGGCTTAAATGACCAAATACTTTTGCATGTCATTGTACAAGAGTATGAGCTAGAGTTTAATCATCTATGAATTAGAATGACTGTATGGTGTGCCTTGTTAAGTTTGTAATCAATGACTTCCTGCAGGTACTGGCTGACCAATCACATTCAAATCAAGAGACCTTCCACCGGACTCCTGATGTACACCATGGCTACGCGCTTTTGTGATGAGATTCATCTGTATGGCTTCTGGCCTTTTGCGAATGATCCTGGCGGCAAACCGGTCAAATATCACTATTATGACACGCTAACTTATCAATACACATCTAGTGCCAGTCCCCACACAATGCCTCTGGAATTTCGGACTTTAAGTGCTCTTCACAGACAGGGGGCGCTGCGACTGCACACAGGACCCTGTAAACCTCCAACATGAGCTTTGCTTCTGCAGCCTCTGATGGTGCTCATTTGAAGCGGTTAGCTGTGTAATACACTGGGAAGAAGACTTGTGGAAGATAGATTATATAGAGAGAAAGAGCGACAGGTGCTGTGAAAAATTTTGTTTGCCTGAATATGTCAGGGGAATTTCTGACTTATGACCAAATTTGAGAATGCAATGCATGGCCAGAATGGGGGCATTTTTTATTTTTTTATTTTAAGTGTTTCATTTTTTTTTTATTTTTTTTTTTTACCCAAGGATGGCTATTTTATTAAAATATTTTCTTATCTTCCACTTATTCTTCATATAACAAATATCCCAAATCAAATCTGCTTCTTTTTTTATGTGGGTACATTGAATGTCTTATTTGTTCGGTTTTTGTTCTGTCATAAATTTTTCCACAAGATCTGTGACCGCATAAAATAGGAGTTTCAGCTTTAGAAGATAGCCGTAGACTTTTGGGATATTTTGCGTATAAATCGGAAAGTCTGTGTTAAGAGTGTCATTTGTTGCCTTTGTATGTGTCTGTTATACCCATAGACAGCATGACTGCAAAGTCACATGATCTTGCATTTGTAGTACAAGGTACAATTTAGATTAATATGTTTTAGCATTAGTATAACATTTAAATAGTTTAAAAAGGGGTTTTCACCTCTACATACATTCTTTTTGACAATAATTTAGTGCCTCATGTCAGGGTCACGAATGTCCTCTATGTTTTAGCTTAGCCTTCTCATTGGGACCCATAGAAATGTTGTCCTGGGCCCTAAATTTAAGCAACAATGCTGCCTGAAGTAGGAAAATATCTTTTGCTACATCATACCCAAATGACACTTGATAAAGTTGCCTTAGCAAGATATAGTGAGTTGTGCCGTGACCATTAGCAGGTGTCAAATTTACTCTGCTCGCACAGAACAAGTTGTCCTGTTTTCTGAAGCTCTGAAATATGAATGTGCAGTAATACTTGTAGTGAAACATGTACTGTAACCCTATGAACACTTTTGGTGTTTGTTGTTGGGTTTAAGATGTTTGCACAGTAAGGCAGCTATCACAGTGAATGGAGCCACACACTGAATGCTAATAACTTGGGATAGTGTATAGCCAAATCCAGAACACACAGCTGTTCACACACACTCGTGTGTTTGGGTACATCGACTATGTAAACTTGAAAATGTGTTACCACATAGTATCTGTTTTAAGATTACAAAAAGTGTTTTCTCTGTCTAAGGAGGCTTTTCGGGTGGGGGAAGGGGGTGATTTTGTATGTGTCATAATTGTTTAAGTGAATGTATTTGTGATAAGTTATGAGTAAAGAACATACTGCTGTACTCTGCCCAGTGTGCTAAAAAAAAAAAAAAAAAAACATTCATGCCACAGGTTCTACCAATGAAAGTTGTATTTAAGAATTCATTACATTTGCCCTGAGGTCCAATATGGCTGACTTTTTCTTATAAGTTGGGCACGTTTGTTTCTGGAGGGAGTGAAGAAAAAAGTTTTATCGAAATTAGTTCAACTGTTTGAAATATGTTTTTTGCAAACACCTGCCCAGTAAAGAGCCACTCATGTGCTTTGCAAAAAGTGTTTTTAACATGAAGCCTCCACTACAAGGTGCTCTTATGTCTCGTTAAATTAAAAATAGATAATCATCTCACCACAGACGTCAGCAGGCGATTCGGCATAATGAATGCATTTATCCGTAAAAGCACCCGTGTTTTGAAAAAATAGAAACGGTATGTAACCAATATGACTAAACCTAATTACGGTGCAACTGACTGCAGGTCACAGCGATGAGGACATTCTGAAGAGATCTTCATTTCCTGCTTTCAGGATGTGTCAATGATTATCAGACTGTGTTATTTTTTGTTTTGTTTTTTAGGAAAAAGGGGATCCTTTTGTTTCTGTTTTTATTGATTGACCTGCGTGCTTGAGGACCTAATTAATTTAATACCCCAAAAAGCTAGAATGTAGTGCATTTCTGTTCAGATATCTGAGAGCTTCTTTGTGAAAAAAAATTATGTTAAATCCTTATCGTCCTGTCCCGGAGGTTTTAATGCATATTTTCATTTGGGCACTGGATCTGTTATACAAGAACCTTCTGAGCTAAGGCAATTCACAGAAAAGTGATATGGCTTATAGGAAATTTGGGCTATAAAGAAAACTGGAGACAGGAACTGGATGCCATGAAATTAATCCAGCCCAAAAAAGCAAAATAATTTATGATCTGTGAGTCACATAAGAGCATTTCTGCAGATATTTTCTGAGAAAGATGTGGTGTGGTGTATTGTCAGGCTAATTGCTGGAAATTAGGTAGGGTTTACAGGCTTGTGGGTAACCGACGCGTGAGGAATATAGCTCAACCCATAGCACGATTTCAGCTTTACAAAATTTGTTTTTATAAAACTGTGGCACAGAGGAAAATTCTTTCAAAAAAGCCTTTTCAAGTTGGGCAGAGAAGGAATTCGCCTGGTGCCTCACAAGTTAGTTTTAATTTATAGAGGGGAGCAGACACAAAGGATGCAGGGTTCATTAACAAGTGTTCCACATAAACTTTCAAATAATTTTTTAAAGCCAGGATTGTGTGGAAAAAAATGTGTCTGCCTTCTGCTTGTATTGAAGTGACATGGTGAACACATCCTTAGTTTCAGGAAAAGAGACAGTGAAAAATCCATAATAATCCATTCCACCAATAATAAAACCAAGACATTCCCTATTTGCATCTATTTTTAGTCCTTTTCTGTATTATTAGTCCAAATATTATATGATCTAGCTCAAGCTTTATATATTGACAAGCTGATTATCACAAAAAAGGAAACCAAATAAATGTAAAAATATTTGTTTCATTGGTTGCTACTTAAGAGCCGTTGCAGGTTACTGATTAACAGTTACGGGGCAGTTCTTAAATATGTCAACACACATTTCAGCTCAAACCAGTTCTTAAATAACATAGTCTGACAAATCGCTTTGAGTGTAGTGTCAGAAAAGCACTATATTAATGTAACTTTCATTCATTTATTCATTCAAATCTTCTAGGAATAATTCTGCTGGGTTAAGATTTTATGTATTTGTTTTTGTTAATCATTAACCATGAAAAGTACATTAACATTTTGTACTCATTAGAAACAAAAGCTTTACAATTATATCAAACATAGACTAAGTAATCTTTGGAAAGAAAGTTGGTTGGCGATATAAAATGTACTTTTTGTTTTCCAGTGTTTAGACTAGCAAACGTCAGACAAAACTATAAGATTTTATCAATATATTTTCAAACATTTATAAAATGCCCAATTATTGCAGAACACCACATTTTCACTAAAAAAAATACAAAATTAAAAATAACCAACCAAATCTAACCTTAGACAAGAGCAAAAATAAATTTTACAGCCACTTCAGTAATTCACATTTAATACTTGCTTTTCATTTTCAATGCTTTTTTCCTTTCCTTTACTTTGGAGCAGTGCAAAATTACACAGCTTGAATTCTGATTTGTATGAAACATTTTGGGCAATTGGAAGAAAGAGTATGGATTTCTTCTCCAGTCACATATCTTGCTTCTACTCGAACAAGAAAGGCTAAACCATTAACTAACTGAATAAAAATTCTTATTGACCAGGGGCATAACAGGGTGGGCAGCCGCTCTAGGGCCCGGGGTGAGAGGGGGCCCGCAACAGTCTACCAAAAGGAACCATAAAAATGACTGCGGGCCCGACGGGTGACGATAAACGACCCAGGCTCCCTAAGGAGTGGACCCGACAGGTTCTTTGCACTGGGGCCCGTAAGATCCAAGTTCCGCCACAGTTATTGACCCTTAGATAACTGACACAAGTTTTTCACATTGACCTAGATCTTATCATTATAAGATAAAGTCACACTGGGGTTAATGGGAAGTCTCATTCAATATACTGTGGTCGCTTTAAGACATTTGAAAGCTACAGTTTCAAAACGCAGTGCTGGTCTAAATCTGGTGCATCTGAGGAATATAATTTTATATTTGATATAACAGCTGAATACTTGTTAAACAATTTATGGCATGTGGCATTGCTGTTTTCCACTGTAAAACAAGTTAATTAAAAGGGGTAAGGGGGGTTGTGCTTTGATGTGCCTAGTATATGTGACACAATAATAAATCTTCAACCTCAGAGAGCAGCAATATGGCAACAATATTCTCCCAACCTAACACATTTCCTCTCTCACACATACATTCAACACTTATACAGTAAATATGCACTATTAGTGGTTAGTAGATACATAATTCTTTCCAAATATAGGGCAGTTTGAAACATATTACTCTTATTAAATCAAAGTGTTATTTTCTAAAAAATAAACTATTTCAGAGGAATATTTTGCATACAATATATACAGACAACTGTGTACTATATAGTAATGAAAATACAATTTTCAGTATTGGAACATAAACATATCCATTTAACATAGTCAATCAAAAAACACATTTGATAACTTTTCTTTTGCCTATCCATAACATACATATCTTCCTCTTTTCAATTGAAGCAACAAACAGCTAAATCACTTAAAGTAAAACAAAAAATTATTAACCTTAGCTAACATTGGGCTCCATGCTTGGAAAATATTACTTAAAAATAGCTTTAACGTGGTAACAGGAATGTTTATATGTAAATTGTTTAAGCTGCCTGAAACATTCATGGGAAATTTTCTTCAAAACGCTGGAATGTTTTTGGGCAAAATAAAAAAAACATATGAAAAAGAAGTGCAATAATTAGAGCATTCACGGAATGGATACTCAGAAGAGGACCAGCTTTAGAGTCTCCTGTTATTGGAGTAAATAATAAAAAAGAAAAAAATATTTATAATGCTTCGTTCTACACTTCAGTTTGAAAGTTAGGTTTGGAATCTCAGGATGGATGAATATACCTAGAAATATTTGTTTTATTTTGACAACCTGCTCAACTAGGGTTTCTAGGCTCTGAGGAAATAACAAAAACAAACAAACAAACAAAAAAAGGTGCAGGAAGCACATTTCCAGGAAAAATGTGCTCACACAGGGGTATCCAGGTGTTGAAAGTGATCTTCAAGATTGAGTGCACAATGTAATTCACCTATAAGAAAGCAAAGAAATCGAATGGGAGTATTAATCTAATTAAAAAGATTGTATATTATCAAGTTTCAAGTATGCAAAAAAAGTGGTCAAACTGGTCACAACTGGTTTGCCTCACTATCGAACAGCCACACTATCAATAAAAAGCTCACAAACAGGAAGCCATGCCCAGCAAAAAGGAAGCAGGCTCTGTCAAAGAACAATTGAAAGGACGGAAAGGAGAAGTTGGCTCTTGAAGCTCACTGGCCCCTTCAAATAACGCAACCATTTCCATTCAGACCCATGAGGTCACTCACCAAGTACTTTGGTTACACAGTCAATCAACAAATAATGAACATTAAAACACTGGCCTCATTTAATGAAATAACAATGTATCATGCTTATTAGTGCACAGCAACACACAATTAGAAACATTAGCAGTTAAAAACATCACGAAAACATTTGCACGTCAAAAGTCTCTCAAAGGTAAAACGATGTTAAAACAATGGAGAAGTTTTAGGCTCAAACTATTTTCTGTAAAGCAGAATGCTTGAGCCATGATCATTAATCGAAGGCTTAGTGAGGCATTTTTCATTAACATATTTTCTAATGAGACAAAAACCCTTTAAAAATGCAATTTTAGCAACATAGCTAGAATAACAAAGTAGCCGTCAAGAAGTGTCTTAGTGCACAAATGTCTGTATGGTACTGTACTCTACTGTATGTGCTATAAAAAAAGTAAAATTCCAGGTTCAATGCTGAAATAAATGAACAGCTTTTGTGGCATAATGTAGACTACCACAAAAATGTATTTAAACGTGAATATTTTTTATTTGATTTATTTTTATTTTTTTTGAGAAAAGGACAGACGAGTCGAGTATTTTTGTGGTAATCAACATTAGCCCCTTTCACACATACAGCCTTTTCAAGGAAATTTACAGCAATTGTCAGGTTAGAGGTCATGTGTAAACACGGCCCCTTTGAAAATAATGGTAAATGTTGTTCTGGCAATTTCCCTTAACGAGAAGTTGTATCATTACCTATAAATTTCCATTTAGATAGTGAAACTACATTATAGCGCTTAGTGAAACAGTAACGTACTGTTACGTACGATAAAATCACCAACCTCATTAGTGAACAAGCAGACCTCTTTGTAGCGATATACGTACACATTACTGTGCTTTTTTCAGCCACAGATAGCGTCTTCACCTTCGATGTTAGCAAAAGCATTTTGTTCTCTGTAGTTCATCACTCTTATTTGAAGTCATCGTATACGCTGTCGTTGAGTCTCAAGCAACTATATAAATGTAAACATTTGCCAAAAAATGGAAAACATCACCAACATTACCAACAAAATACATTCAGAATTCAGTTAACCCGCCGTGTTTACAAACAAGAACAGTTTACATTTCCGGCACAGCCGTGTAGATGCCATTTCCGGCAAATAACGTCACAGAGTTAAACAGCATTTGGTGCTGATGTGTGAATGGTAGCTATTAGCAAAACGGAAAGTCATTGCATGTGTGAATAGCACGTGGTACATTTACCAGTAAAGGCAACCCAACGATTGTCCTGTAATTTACCTGGCTGCATGTGCGAAAGGGGCTAGTATGCCACAGATGCTGTTTGATCTTAACTTGTATTGAACCCGGAATATTCCTTTAAAGCACAGTGAAAATACCATTTATCTGGAGAGACAAGGACTTTGGGCTGAGTTAGATCTGTAACAGCAATACTTGACATAACATTTTTTTAAATGTAGTGTTTACAGGAAAAAAAATAACTGTGTAGCTGCACTGCACAGACAACATTTAATGCCAACCCTATTAAAAGAAAGAGAATCTTGGTTTCCTGTGAAGGTATTTTATAGGCAGACTTGAAAACGAATCAAATATTATCCAGACCCACATGCCACTTGTTAAACCAGTGGTCCCCCTCCACATAAAGACACAAAATATATGCTCCAATTTGTTTTTTAACCAGTAAACAGAAGTGAGTGACCCACCATTCTTAAAACAAATTAAAAGATCTATGTATAAAAAATAAAAAGTGATTCATTCCATATTACTGCAAATAAAACATGTTCAGGTACACTCACCTCACCTGTATTTTACATCGAACAGGGCTGAGTCGTCATCATCGTCATTTCCATCATTTAAAGGTGCCATCTCTACGCGTGCAGCGGGAGTTGTGATAATGTCATACTTTCGTGTTTTTCTGATCTTCTTTGCAGATCTTAATCAAACCAGAGATGGAGAGAACACAACAAATGAAAGGGGTTATTTTATATGTTCAAGAGTGTAGACTATTAAGTCAGGCGAGACATCGGCTCCCTCGACTGTTGGGGGCCGTTCACACTGAATTCATACCCGCTCGACTGGCGTCTTTGACCGTTGCTCTGGGTTTTTAGAAAACGTGTCTCAAAACACCTGCGCTCTATTCTATTCGTTGCGCTGCGTCTAGTTTAGCGAAAGAACGTGTTCGGTCTGAACGGCCCCTTATTGTGCGAAAGGATTAAGCAGCAAGTCAGCGGATAACTACAAACCTCCATTTGAGGTTTATTCCAATTATTCCCTCCCCAATTCTGGTTTAAAAGACAATGCAACAGACTACACAGAGAAAAAGTTAGATATGATGCAAACGCTCAACTAAGAATATTATGTGACATTTTCTTAGGAACAACAAAATAATTATTTGCACAAACACCCAGACTACCTTAACATTAAACCGTTTGAATATAGAGCCCAAACTATACGTTACCTGTATATTTTTATGACAAGGCACATGATAAGCAAGGTTGTTAGTACGCAGATGAAAATCGAAAGGTTTTTGATGGTAGGAAGATCCCTTAAAATGGTAGAAAACGTTGCATCTGTAGCATTATGTAATGAATAGTCCTCCTCATGAGGGGATAATGTTGAATTCATCTGCGACGCTGAGGATGGACGTATATGTGGCTCTCCGATGACCTCCTGCGCAATAAGAATAAAAGCAATTTCAAAAAAATATGGCCACATTTTTTCCAGATTCAGATCACTTTCTTTATGTCCTGTTTATTCAGGAGTCAGTATGAAGAAGTTCTATGATTTATATCTCGAAGTGTGAACAACAGCTGGAAGACGAATGAAGTTGGAAAATCATAGACATATATGCATTTTCTCTGACATCTCAAATTTCCACAGTCGATCGTCAAAAACCTCCAAAGTCGCTATATCTGGTCATATTCTGTCTTCCGCCGCGAGTTTTGTGTGTTCTGTCACATTCGCTGCTTTCCTTTCACACGCAGCATGCACGGCGCGTTATCCCCTATCCAGGATGTTTTCCTATAATGTGTGTCGGCAGGAGGAAATGTGGGTTATCCACACCCGGAAGAGCTCCGGGAGTGTCCAGATGAGGAACCAACGTGTGGTTATGAAAAAAAAAAAAAAAACCTACATGTTTATAATGCCTCTTGAAAGGAGTGGGGTTGATTAGTTGTAGCAGGCCTCTTACATGTAATTTCAAATAAGACAATAAAAAAAATAAAAAATCTATCTTCTAATCTTCTGGCAGATATATGGCTTGGTTTTACAGGTGTGCACATTGACAATATACATTTAAAATATTAAAATATAACATATACATTGTATTTTGTATATTAGCCTAATGTCCATGATGTCTGCAGTTAAAGGGATAAATCACCAAAAAAAGAAAATTCTCTCATCATTTGCTCACCCAGCCTCATGCCATCTCATGATTGTGTATGACTTTCTTCTGCTGAACACAAACGAAGATTTTCAGAAGAATATCTCAGCTCTGTAGGTCCTCACAATGCAAGTGAATGGGTACCAAAATTGTTAAGCTCCAAAAGCAGCATAAAAGTAATCCAGAAGACTCCAGTGTTTAAATCTATATCTTCAGAAGCAATATGATAAGTTTGGGTGTGAAAAAGTTCAATATTTAAGTGTTTTTCTATTATCCATCTCAACTTTCACATTCTTCTTCTTTTGTTTTTGGCGAAATCGCCACCTACTGGGCAGGGAGGAGAATTTATAGTAAAAAAAAATAAAATAAAAAAAAGACATAAATATTGATCTGTTTCTCACCCACACCTATCATATCGCTTGATTTAATCACTGGAGTCATAAGGATTACTTTTATGCTGCCTTTATGTGCATTTTGGAGCTTCAAAATGTTGGTTCCCATTCACTTGCATTGTGAGGACCAGGGGCGCATTGACGCACAGGCTTATATGGACTGAAGCCCAGAGGCCTACAACTCCCATGGGGCCCAGCTCGCGGCCATGGGTCCTATTTTCCTCTATTCATGTTCGTGGAAGGAGCGAACCCAGTTAAACGCTTTCAGCGGGAGACACAGTTGTTGACATGGTGACAGTGCACAACCGTTAAAGTTGTCCGTGTAGTGCTTGTTTAATGCACAGCAGTTCCACCCAATCCA
Source organism: Myxocyprinus asiaticus (assembly GCF_019703515.2). NCBI lineage: Eukaryota > Metazoa > Chordata > Actinopteri > Cypriniformes > Catostomidae > Myxocyprinus > Myxocyprinus asiaticus. The sequence continues at coordinate 21,556,757 of NC_059361.1, forward strand.
TTTTAACATTTTCCACAACTCATGTAGATATTTTTTTTTTTTTTCAATATTTTGTCAGTGGAATGATCCAAAAACACTGAACATTGAAGTGACTGAAGTCTATCCCTCACACAGCCTCGTTGTCATCACCGTCAAAAATCAAAGATGGCGTTGCAATGAATAAGGTGTATGGTATACCCTCTTTATGGTTGCGTCCGAAACCAGGAAAATGCTGCCTCTGGAGGCTGTATATGGAGGTAGGAAGGGACCAAGGCACAACCGAATCCAGTGTTCTCATAACATCCTGTCTACTGAGATCCCTTCATCTGATCGATTTTTTAAGGCAGCATAGATGTATTCTTCGCTGTCTATCAAATCCTACAATCCTGTGCGTGCGGATCCACAGCAGCTGAACTGAAGAAAGAAAATGGCAGCCAAAGATGCAGTTGATAGCTAGTTTGTGTACAAATTTACTCCCCCCCACTTTTTCCAACTTTTGATTCCGTTTTTACAGAGAAAGTAGTATTTTAGTTATTAAATATACAATTTGTTATCGACAAAACTCTCTTGATTTTGTTCTAGATTATAAGACCTATGTGGTTCATTTGAATTGAATGAATGCTGGTATCCTAGCAATGATGTGACGTAGCGCTGCCTAGGAAGCCTGTACGAAACCAGTTTCCAGAGGTACCTTCATAAGCAAACACTGTCTGTTAAGTCATTGACTGATAGGTAGCTACCTTTGGTTCAGATGCATCCTGTGTGTATAAAGCCCCGTCATACTTCGTACGAAATCTAAGAACGAATGGGTGTAATGTAATTTAAAACAAAATCTGGCCAAAAAGAACAAGTAGGTATAGCTGCAGACCAGAAACCTCCAAATGGGGGTAGAATCTCCAAAAAGGGGCAAGGCTACTCCAGAAGGGAGCGTGGTTACTACAAAAGGGGGTCACTTCCACTCAAGGTTAAGGTTAGGGAAAGGGTTAGGTAAGAGGATCCCTATATCTTTAATGGCGGTTTGGAGCTCCCATCCCTTTTTGGAGCAATGACTGCAGCTATACCCTTCTCAAAAAGAAGAAGTTTTTGAGTTTGTTTCTGTGGTTTGTAACAGCTCGCCAGCGCAAACTTTCAGGAAAACTTCTTACCGGCTGCTAAACACCTTCTATCTGCCATTGGTCCATGTCATTGGTAAGTAAAACCTGGAGCTCCACCTACTTTGAGGCCGACAACTATTTACGTTCTTCATTCAGTCAACAGCAGTCAACTTTGCAAATTATTTCTTTCCGATCGTTCACGTAGAGACATTTTCCGAGACCATGTCATGCTTTTTTTTTTTGGTTTTGTTTATGTAGTCTACAAAAGGAATCAAATCTACTCTTAAAGAAATATCCTGGGTTCAATACAAGTTAAGCTCAATCAACAACATATGTGGCATAATGTTGATTACGACAAAAATCCATTGCAAGTTCCTCACTGGAACTCAGATTTTTGCTTTTTTTAAAGAAAGCGAGGGGCAAGTCAAAATTTATTTTTTTGGTAATTAATATTATGCCACAAATGCTGTTGATTGAGCTTAACTTGTATTGAACTTGAAATATTCCTTTAAGTGTCCATTGACGCTGTTGTTTTATATGCTGCTTCACTCATGTGCCATTTGCAGCGAAAGCCATTCACTTATCTCCCCATAGTAAGGTATGCCTTTTATCATTTCATTTGACCATTAATACTTTTCATACTCATCTTTAGAATAATATGAGTGTCATCATAAATTATAATAACAAAGTTTATCCAGTGCATATTATGGCCGTGTGTTAGCGCATTAGCTCCATGAATTCAGAATGTAAACATGACAAATTACACATTATTTACTGCATATATATTCCTTTAAATCATCATCAAAGTGGTTAAAACAGCTTCTTTAACTGATCTTATGTAAATTATACTCAAAGAATGAGGCATGAAGTCATTGATGATAACACATTTTAATGTCACATTAGTTACTGTCACATTTTACATTTTAATCTCACATTTCTGAGTACTCCAGTTCATACAAATAAGGCTGGGAATAGAAATGTATTTCCTCTACAACTTCAAACTCTTCAGGCATGTTTTGTAAGTTCTGTTCTCTGGTTTGCGTGCAGCTGTGATGTGCTCTCTGTTGTGAATAATACTGCGAAGGTAAGTAAGTAATGACTGAATTTTCATTTTTGGGTGAACTATCCCTTTAAGCATGCACAGGGAGATTAGTTTTTGTACATTATACTGTATGCCACATGATGGCAGTCTACAACTTTCTATTACAATCTACAGATATTACAAAATAAATCACAAAAAAATAAATAATAACAGCAATTATCCTGAACAGTATGTGCATATATATATATATATATATATATATATATATATATATATATATATATATATATATATATATATATATAAGATTTTTCTGCTTGTTTTGTCTTGAAACTGGTAAAAGATTTACAGTAGTTTTAATTTTTCAAGTGGTACATTTTATAATTTTACTTCACTTCTGTATGGCTGAATGGTCATTTCCATACTTTCCTATGTTTAGAGCAGTAGCCATATATTTAACGATGGAAGATGGAGCTGTAGGAATAGAGATTGTCTTTAAAAATGATAATTTATGAGACTTAATTTGAATAATTTGGTTGCTTTGGATATTAAAAGGATTCTAAAGCTAATGGTAGTTCACCCCAAAATGTGTCATAATTTATTCACCGTCATAATTTATTCACCGTCATTCACCGTCATGTTCCAAACCTGCATGGCTTTAATCATCTTTCACTTTCATTGTATAGAAAACAATGCAATGCGAGTAAATGACGACTAACACTCTAATATCTAATTTTGTGAAATACAAAATAGTGTTCTACAAAAGAAAGAAAGGCATGAGGGAGTGAATGAGACTATTTTCTTTTTATGCGTTAATTATCCTTGAACATTAATGATTATTGATTCTTGAGCTTCAACAGATTTAAATGTCTATTTAGGTTATTTAAATTTTAATGTAAGTCACCTCTCAGACATAAAATTTAGTAATGAAAGAACACAACCAGTAAAATGTTAAACAAACAACACCAGAACAAATAACATCATTGATTTTACAGAAGAGGCCACAAGAGGGCTCCTATACATTTCTTTGTCTCTATTTTTCACTCCAACCAAAATGTCCTTGATTATACAGCTTAGTTGTTTTCAACACTAGAATCAGTGCTTCTAGATTTGTGTCCACATATAAATGCTCATACTACCTACAATACATTATAATTTAGTACACACTCGTAGAGGACAGAGAAAAAACACTGACACAATGGCATCTGGGCTTGGATATCTCTTTCTAATCAATTAATATTTGGTAGCTCTTTAAAAAAGTCTTCCTTGTACACAAATAGTAGTGCGTGGTTAGCTTGATGCCCTACCTAAAAAGGCCACCTGGTGCATTTGCCAGTGCCTACGTGGCAGGACTTTCGAGAAGGAGGAGGGAGAACAGGGCTGATCCAATTACAGTTGCTAAGTTACCAACTGTGGCATGCAGACTAGCTGTTGGAGATGGAAATTAGCCCTTTGGACATAGCTGATGTTCTGCTACTGCCCATACCATACCTGCACAGTGCCTAAGTTGGAGGTTACTGGCATAAAAACCAATATTCATTTCATTGTTCAAATTGTAATGTTGCATTCAATGTTTTGTACAGTTTTAAAACTATAGATGTATATTTGGGCTCTTTGAACGTGTACCTAAAACCTTTTTTTTTTTTTTTTTTCTATTATTAAAGGAATAGTTCACAAAAATGATGTAAATTCTTTTGTCATTTACTCACCCTCATGCCAGCCTAGGTCTGTATGACTTTCTTTCTTACCCAGAACACAAATTAAGATTTTCAGAAGAAAATTTCAGCTCTCTAGGTCAATAAAATGCAAGTAAATAGTGACCAAACTTTGAATATCCAAAAATCCAAAAAGTCAGCGTAAAAGTAATCCACAAGTAATCCACATCTTCTGGAGTGATTTGATAGGTGTGGTTGAAAAACAGATACATATTTAAGTCCTTTTTTACTGTCAATCTCCACTTTTACATTCTTCTTCTTTTGTTTTTTGGCAATTCACATTATTCGTGCATATCGCCACCTACTGGTTGGGGCTGGTCAAAAGTGGAGTTTAAAGAAAAAAGGACTGAAATATTGACCTGTTTCTCACCCACACCTACACTATATTGCCAAAAGTATTCGCTCACCCATCCAAATAATTGAATTCAGGTGTTCCAATCACTTCCATGGCCACAGGTGTATAAAATGAAGCACCTAGGCATGCAGACTGCTTCTACAAACATTTGTGAAAGAATGGGCCGCTCTCAGGAGCTCAGTGAATTCCAGCGTGGTACTGTGATAGGATGCCACCTGTGCAACAAGTCCAGTCGAGAAATTTCCTCGCTACTAAATATTCCACAGTCAACTGTCAGTGGTATTATAACAAAGTGGAAGCGATTGGGAATGACAGCAACTCAGCCACGAAGTGGTAGGCCACGTAAAATGACAGAGCGGGGTCACCAACTTTCTGCAGAGTCAATCGCTACAGACCTCCAAAGTTCATGTGACCTTTAGATTAGCTCAAGAACAGTGTGTAGAGAGCTTCATGGAATGGGTTTCCATGGCCGAGCAGCTGCATCCAAGCCATACATCACCAAGTGCAATGCAAAGCGTCGGATGCAGTGGTGTAAAGCACGCCGCCACTGGACTCTAGAGCAGTGGAGACACATTCTCTGGAGTGACGAATCACGCTTCTCCATCTGGCAATCTGATGGACGAGTCTGGGTTTGGCGGTTGCCAGGAGAACGGTACTTGTCTGACTGCATTGTGACAACTGTGAAGTTTGGTGGAGGGGGGATTATGGTGTGGGGTTGTTTTTCAGGAGCTGGGCTTGGCCCCTTAGTTCCAGTGAAAGGAACTCTGAATGCTTCAGCATACCAAGAGATTTTGGACAATTCCATGCTCCCAACTTTGTGGGAACAGTTTGGGGGTGGCCCCTTCCTGTTCCAACATGACTGCGCACCAGTGCACAAAGCAAGGTCCATAAAGACATGGATGAGCGAGTTTGGTGTGGAAGAACTTGACTGGCCTGCACAGAGTCCTGACCTCAACCCGATAGAGCACCTTTGGGATGAAGACTGCGAGCCAGGCCTTCTCGTCCAACATCAGTGTGACCTCACAAATGCGCTTCTGGAAGAATGGTCAAAAATTCCCATAAACACACTCCTAAACCTTGTGGAAAGCCTTCCCAGAAGAGTTGAAGCTGTTATAGCTGCAAAGGGTGGGCCGACGTCATATTAAACCCTATGGATTAAGAATGGGATGTCACTTAAATTCATATGCGTCTAAAGGCAGATGAGCGAATACTTTTGGCAATATAGTGTATCATAGCACTTCAGATAAAACAGATTAAACCACTAGAGTTGTATGGATTACTTTTATGTGGCTTTTATGTCATTTTTGGAACTTCAAAGTTCTGGCCACCATTCACTTGCATTGTATGGACCTACAGCTGAAATATTCTTCTAAAAATCTATGTTTGTGTTCAGCAGAAGAAAGAAACTCGTACACATCTGGGATTCAATTTTGGATGAACTATCACTTTAATTATTGTTGCACTGGAAAAAGTACTCTTTATTAAATGTACTGTGCTACTAGTCTGTACAACACTACATTCAGCTATTAAAGGGATGTGCGGCATAAAGAGCTAGTATTTTAATGAATCCAGCTGGAGTAAATATATAACATAAAATACCAAGCTGGTTTTGGCTCACCTGGAACTGTAAATATTGTAGTTTTTATATAAGACATTAAAATGTTGCTATGTTTCTCCATGACAGCAGAATACCTCAACAAATTTGTCATTATATCCAAAATACTAGTACCAAAAATACTAATTATTTATTATTGTTGACAAATCTGATTTTTTTTTTTAAGCAATTGTTTATATATATATATATATATATATATATATATATATATATATATATATATATATATATAATATATATATATATCATCATCATTTACATCATGATGGCGCCGCGGATGGCCGCCTCGGTGTGGAGCGCTTCTATTGTTTTGTTGTTTTTGTTTGTTTGTCCTGTGTTTAGTAATCTTTTTCCAGTCAGTTTTACCAGAGATGAACTGCTAAACATTCAACAGCATATACCAGTCAGTCCTTTCCCGGATTTTGAATATTCGGACGTTTTGTTTGACATTTTAGTCGGAGGCGCCGCTGTGTTGTTTAAACGCGCTATGAGACGCAGGCGAGGAAGACGAGCCGGTGCGCTGGTCAAACTCCGTCGGCGGGGCTTTCGAACAGCGCTGCCGAGCATTCATCTAGCGAATCTCCGCTCTCTCCCTAACAAAACGGACGAACTACATCTCCTCACCCGCACAAACAAGGACTTTTCAACCTCTGCTGCCTTGTGCTTCACAGAAACCTGGCTGAGTGAAGCCATTCCGGACAGCGCGTTACATCTGCCGGTCTTTCAGCTCTTCAGAGCGGATCGCATCGCGGAGTTAACGTGGAAAACGAGAGGCGGTGGAACAAGCTTTTACATAAGTGAAGGTTAGTGTACAGATGTAACAACCTTAAAGAGGATGTGCTGTCCTAATTTGGAAGCGCTCTTTATTAACTCTAAGCCTTTCTACTGGCCGCGGGAGTTTTCCTCGTTTATTCTGGTGAGTGTGTATATCGCACCAAACGCGTGTGTGAACACAGCGCTGCAAACAGCTGACTGATCCTATCACAGACACAGAACAACAATACCCGGACTCAGTTATTATTATTCTTGGGGATTTTAACAAAGCAAACCTCACACATGAACTGCCCAAATACAAACAGCACATTACATGCCCAACCATAGACAGAAATATTCTGGATCACTGCTACACAACAATAAAGGATGCATATCGCTCTGTCCATAGAGCAGCTTTGGGACTATCTGATCACTGTCTGGTTCATCTTCTTCCAACCTACAGACAGAAATTAAAAGCTGCTAAGCCTGTAGTAAGGACTGTAAAGAGATGGACCAACGAAGCAGAGCTGGAACTACAAGCCTGCTTTTACTGCACGGATTGGAGTGTTTTTGAGGCTGCTGCCACAGACCTGGACGAGCTCACAGATACTGTTACATTATATATCAGTTTCTGTGAGGATATGTGCATTCCTACTAGGACTTATTTAACATTTTACAATGACAAACCATGGTTTACAGTGGAACTCAGGCAGCTTCGTCAGGCCAAAGAGGATGCTTACAGAGTTGGGGATAAAGTCTTGTATAATCAGGCCAGGAACACACTGAACAGGGAAATCAGAGTGGCTAAAAAAAGATACTCTGAGAAGCTGAAAAACAAGTTTTCAGCTAACGACCCTGCATCAGTGTGGAGTGGCATGAAACAACTTACGAATTACAGGCCCCCATCTTCACACAGATCTTCAATAGACCTGTCTACCTGATGTCTGTGGTCATGAAGTCATTTGAGAGACCGGTGTTGGCCCACCTGAAGAACATCACTGGACCCTTTCTAGATCCCCTTCAATTTACTTATCGAGCAAACAGGTCTGTGGATGATGCAGTCAACATGGGATTGCATGAAATCTTGCAACATCTGGACAGACCAGGGACATATGCAAGGATCCTTTTTGTGGACTTCAGTTTGGCTTTCAACACCATCACCCCAGCCGTTCTCCGGACTAAATTACATCAACTCTCTGTTCCCACGTCTATCTGTCAGTGGATTACAAGCTTTCTGACAGACAGGCAGCAGCTTGTGAGACAGGGGAAATTCACTTCCAGCACCTGTACAATCAGCACTGGTGCCCCCCAGGGATATGTGCTCTCCCCACTACTCTTCTCCCTCTACACCAACGACTACATCTCTAAGGACCCCTCTGTCAAGCTCCTGAAGTTTGCAGACGACACCACTGTCATCGGCCTCATCCGAGATGACGATGAGTCTGCATACAGAAGGGAGGTTAAACAGCTGGCTGTCTGGTGCAGTCAAAACAACCTTGAGCTGAACATGCTCAAAATGGTGGAAATGATTGTGGACTTTAGGAGGAACCCCCCCCCCCAACACTGACCTCCCTCACTATTCTAAACAGCACTGTGGCAGCAGTGGAGTCATTCAGGTTCCTGGGCACTACCATCTCACAGGACCTGAAGTGGGAGACACACATTGACTCCATTGCGAAAAAGGCCCAGCAGAGGTTGTACTTCCTTCGCCAGCTGAGGAAGTTCAACCTGCCACAGGCGCTGCTGATACAGTTCTACTCAGCGGTCATTGAGTCTGTCCTCTGCACTTCAATAACTGTCTGGTTTGGTTCAGCTACGAAATCAGACATCAGAAGACTACAAAGGACAGTTCGGACTGCTGAGAGGATTATTGGTTGCCCCCTGCCCCCCCTATACACTTCCAGAACTATACACTTCCAGAGTGAGGAAAAAGGCTGGAAAAATCACTCTGGATCCCACTCACCCTGCCCTCTACCTTTTTGAACTGTTGCCTTCTGGCCGACGCTTTAGAGCTCTGAGCAGCAGAACCGTCAGGCACAGGAACAGTTTTTTCCCTCAGGCTATCCATCTCATGAACAGTTAAAACTGCCCCTTTGAGCAATAATTAATGTGCAATACACAGCTTAGTCTTTTTATATTATCCAACACTTCCTACCTCTTCTGCCATTACATTCCCTTGCACTGTACATAACCGATTTGTATTTAGATTTGCACTACATATGTGTATGTATGTATGTATGTATGTGTGTGTATATATATATATATATATATATATATATATATATATATATATATATATATATATATATATATGTGTTTATGTGTGTGTGTGTGTGTGTGTATATATATATATATAATATATATGTGTGTGTGTGTGTGTGTGTTATATACTTTTTTCTTTTCAATATTTATCCATTTTTTTTATTCAATTTTAATTATTTTTTAAAGTCTTGTTGCTGTTTTTTGTATAGTTGTGTACTGGAAGCTCCTGTCACCAAGACAAATTCCTTGTATGTGTAAGCATACTTGGCAATAAAGCTCATTCTGATTCTGATTATATATATATATATATATATATATATATATATATATATATATATATATATGTTTGTTTTTAATTGCTTTTTTAATGTTTAATATCAGTATATGGTTAAAAGCAGGCTACCAAAATTTTCTGTTTATTATAGGAACAGGAATTGGTTTTTATCGTTAATTTACGATCCCTACAGTCATAATGTAGTTCACACAGCAATGGATGCTGTATTTCTTCTACCCAGAATGCTGCAGTGAGAGGAAGTTGTCTGCGCTTACGCTGTAACACAGGGCTGTCCACTCTGTATAACAGCATAGGCAGAGGAGACGACGAGCGCAGACTGGAGAGAAGAGACGGCAGGGAAGGTTGAAGGTGGTGATGCGGCGCGAGCTGACAGAGAAGATCCCATTAAAACGAAGAATATCTACAAAAAGAATGGCGTCGACACGTTCAGATGAAAGAACTGATCTCAACGGTGGGATTATGGTAAGATTTCGTTATAGATTTGAACTTATAAACGTGTTTGAGCTTATGGTACAGACGCACCAATATGGTGGAAAACGAGAGGGTTCGACGAGGTGTTGTAAAATGGCCATGATGGGGCCATGGCCAAGGACTGAAAAATGGCATTCCGGCGATTAAATCGACGATTTCCGGATCAAAACATCGTGTATTTTTTAGGAAAACAATACTTGGTTATGTTATAGGAAACGTGTGAAGATTTCAGCTGACACCTACGAAGAGAAACAAGGATTTAACTCTCTACGCATTTTAAATGTGCTTTGTCCTTGACAGGACAAAATGTCCTTGTAACATTTGAAAGCCGAAAAAAATATTAAAATGGAAATATTGTTGTAAAAATGCAACTTTGAACGTACCATCTCCAGAACAACATTTTGGAGATCTTCATGTTGACTTCAAATGCTTTCCTTAAATAAAATTTTATTGAATATTTCAGTGCATCTATTGTGTGTTCATTTCTTACAAACATGATTTATTTTCTTCGGATGTTCATTATTGAATTTATACCGAGAACATTTTGAATATGTCAGCTTGCCATAGGAATTAGTTTATAATTTTGATGTTTTACTTTATTTTAAGATTTTATTGTTTTCTGCATAACATGTAATATTTCAATAGTTATTCATTTAATGTTTCTTTTCCTTTAAAGAATGAACATAGGTAAATGTGTTAACTTGTATTTATTATGTTTCTAAAAATATTTATGGTTTATTTTTCGATGTTAAATAATAGGGTGTTGGCTTTTAACCCTTTGTGATCCACAAGAGGACTTTTTATTCTTCAAAAAAATTCAGAAACTTATTTCTCACATTCTGTTTTTCCATTGTGGTAAGAGATTTGTGTAAAGTAAATTTCCACATGATAAGTACTGTTTAAATTACTAATTGCCCTAAAAATGGACTAAAATGATTTATAAATATAAAAAATATCATATTTAACATGATTGTTTTTTTCCAAAGGTTGTTACCAGAATAGAATCATACAAAAGCAATAGTATAATATCACTATTTTATTTAGTCTTTTTAAGTCTAAAACCTTAGTTTTTAATTAGCACGAGGTCTTGGCTGTAAATTAAAGTAAAGAATAAACATTTTACTCCGCTGCTGTGCAGAAAATGTGTAATAATCTAATTTTATATGTAAGAATAAATAAAAACATAAGCTTTCAGTGATTATTCCATATCTTAGAGATTTTTTATTTGCGTATACCTTTTGTGTATATGAAGTACTGTTCCGTTACCTTTGAGTATTCAGAACAATTTTCAGTTCTCCGTTTACCTTGATGCTAGCTAAAGAAATGCATTTTATGCAGAGAAACTGTACGACTGTTAAACATATTTCTTTTGAAGATTTTGATGCGGAAGCAAGTGTAAATGTTCAAAGTAGTTTTGCTAAACCCAAACAAATTCTCAAAAATGTTTTTTTTTTTTTTTCACATACAGGCATCAAATCAAATGGATGAAGGATGATGCAGTTTGGTTGAATATCACGCATAGTTACCGTAAGTGTAATTAATGTACTTTATTTATTTTTTATTTTTTTTAGTTTCTAAAGTGTGATCTGTAGATAATGTTGGCGCAATCCTGTGCGCTTTAGTTATCTTTATATCAATGATCACCACTAGGTTGTGCTCTATATATGATAGTAGTATTAAATCTAATATAAAATCCTTTGTTATTAAAGGTTCGTGACCTGCCTAATGTTGAAGACCGACAAGGAAAAGGATTTCCATAGTAAGTATTGCACTTAAAAGAAAACTTTTAACGACGCATTACAGCAGTTTACATTTCTTAGCTTTTCTTATAACTTTAAAAAAAAAAATAGGTTTCAGCTACTTTAGTTATGTGCTATATTTTCTAATGCTCCAAATCCATAAAAGCCTGGAGACAATTTTTTGACACAACATGAGCACAAAACAATCAAATTAGCTATAATTTAGAGTATAATCTACACTTATCGTAATTTTTCAAAATGTACACCGCGAAAATAAATTCTAGAACACACATTTCTGCTCAAGATGTTAGGGAAACTGTCAAAGGAAATCATGAATTTAGATTTTGCTGCTCTAACCATAACTTTTTTAAGTGATGTTAACGTTTAGCTACTAGCTATGAAATCTAAATTAATTTCTATATTGAGCAAAATGAGATGAAATCTCAAATTTATACAAACCTTTTTAAATGTAATTTTGCAGTTATTAATAGAATAAAAAAAATAGACATGCCACTGTATTGTGCAATATTGTTAATTGGGTAGGTTATGAAAAACTTTGCCACACTGGACAGTGTACTTTATTGTGCCTACACATTTCCTATGTACATTACAAAATGGATCACTTTTCATGCATAAAGAAAATTTTAGACAGTTTACATTATTAGTGTTACACAATACCTAACTACATAACAAAAGGAGTCACTTTCAAATCAAGCTTCTCGAGAATAATTTACTATTTTGCCATTCTGGACAATATACTTTATTGGGCGTACACATTACCTATGTACCTAACAAAGCTTTTCCTCATTTTAATTTCATAGTGTGACATGCACTCCATATTTAAGGATAGTCATCCCCACTTTTTAGACTAATTAGGTGATCTTTTTCAACAACAGTCTTAAACTGATTAAAAGCTTGTACTCTCAAGAAAGCTCTTTGCATATTAATGCACAGATGCAAGCAAGATTATATAGAATTTTTATTTTTATTTTTATTTTTTTTATTTTTTTTGCAGAACCATTAATAGAAGTCTAGCTGGTGCAATTACACATTGGACTTAAATTGAAGAATATTAAACAGTCAATTAAAACTTGATTAATCTTTCCTCATTTCACCTCTGACAACAAAACATTAATGTCTCCAGTGTAAACAGTGATAATGCAATACTTGGCTGAGGTTTGTAATTAAAGAGAAATTTTACCAAAGAGCACACCACCATTTACTCTGCATCAAATTGTCATATCTACACAACATTCACGGCAGTACTCAATCCAGTTAAATTAATTTTTGGTTAGGTGGTGTTTTTACTAACCAATCAAGAATCTTGTGAATTTTTCGTCAGTTTCATCACTTTTGCTATGCATAGTATTGTAAATTTGCCAACATACCCCAAGCACAGCTAAGGCTGCACAACTTCTTTCAATTCAGCCTTGTTGAGTTCAAGAAATGTGATATGAGTGCAGCATTATATGCTCAAACTCTCTGGTTGAGGTCAAATCTGGAAATGTTTATGGTAATTTCTGATAGGAAGTTAACCACTTCAGTGCAACCAGAGTAATGGAGTCTCCATTAGTAATTATTAATAATTATGATTGCCAGGGCAAGCATCATCATTATTGTGGCTCCTATTTTGGATTAGGGGTTTGTTCTAAACACCTTAAGCTGGTTGCAAGAAAACCTTAGTGACTATACACCTACAATTATTACTAGGGGTTTTCTTAAAGGTGCTGTAAGCATTTTATTTATTTTTTTTTCATGGAATTGTATGCAAAAAATGTTTTACTGCTCCCTGAAAGATATTAAGATAGTCCTGAGATATCTCACCAGTCTCTGTGACAGCTCTAGACTTCACAAAAATGAGTTCACGGACCATGACGCTTTGTGCCTGTCAATCATTTTGCATGTTCTCATAGTATTGTAGATGCAGCGAATTTAGGCTTACTGCCATTTTTATGCCATGTTGTTCATAACAGTTGTCAGTTGAGGGTGCTATTTTGCTGCTGTTGTTTTTGACAGCTGTTTCTGCTTTTGTCAGTCTTAGTAAATCTCATTTAGTATCTTTTGGAGTGTGGGTTTTGGAAAAAGGGGGCGTGGCTAATCCAACTGCTTAGTTTGGGGAAATTCTAGAATGGCTAAAATCACTTACAGCACCTTAAAGGGGTTTCTTGCAACTGGGCCTTATCCTAAGTATTAAATTTAGGTCTGTAAAAGCCCAGGTATTCTTCGTTTTTTGTGTGTATTGGATTGCCTGGTTGATCGCTTTCAAAGTATACTCTTTTGACCGCGAGTGAAAATGAACGCGTTTTGTGATACTCTTAGTACAGTCAACGGCAGGCACATGCACCAACGATGGTTATAGATGCGGACTGTCCGCGTGTCGAGAAAATCTGGGCAGGACGTGGACAGTCCGCACAGACTGTGCTGATAAAGAAATTTGCATCACGCATACTGTGCGCAGAGCGATCAGCAACGCAGCCAACGATACTTTAGCTCAACTCATCTGCACAGACATGAATAAACTCTACTATTTTCTGAGCAATTGGACTTCACCTAGCAGCACCCTAGCAATGACCCAGTACACCTTAGCAACTGCTTAGCAACATGCTAATAACCACTCAGAACACCTTAGCAACCACATAAAATCACCCTGGCAACCACCCAGAACACCTTAGCAATATGGTGACGACGTATGCACAGCTAAGCACCACTCTTCGGAAAATATAAAAATATAATTGTTAGTACAGTTGGCATATGTTTGCAAAATCGGGATCCGACCAATGGTACATCAAGGCATGTAATGCCTTATTATGTCCACTGCCAAATGGATGATGACATGTTTTACTTGAATTATTCATGCTAACTGCACCGTCTCATGCTACTCACAACTCACACCATGTAACGTCATTCAGAGGAAAGAAGGAAAGAGTATTTTGTTTTATGCCTCTGATCTCAGTGATTGTCTTTCTCTCTGCAGATGAAGTTGGCCTGAGGATATTGAAGCAAATGTCCAAGAAAGAGAAGACTACTCTGTAAGTCCTCGCAGTGTTATATGTTTGTAAAAATGGCGTTACCCATATGTCTGTCATATTAGCTTAATTTAGACCCCCAGTAAAAGTTCATAATTTGGCCTGGAGTGGTTATGAGCATTGTACACTGCATTAAATATAAATTTTGTCACAATAATTAAGAGTTGCTGCAGTTCCTTTTAAAGTTTATGCAAAAATTAAAATCCCAAACCTTTCTGAAATGTAATCCAAAGCTTAAATGATTAATGCGCTAAGGATGTGTATTGGGAAAGGACTTGCTGTTACAGCTGTATGTTCCACTTTTTATTGATGAAGACACATTTACTTACTTTTGTACCTGGGCATGCTTGGGTGCTCTCATCATTGGATCTTGTATTCAGTGGAAACCTTTGCTTGAGATCAGTGACTTTTGATCAGCGATCTTTTCTTGTGGAGCTTATTCAGCTTTTGTGTAACTTGTTTTACACATCTTTCTTGATTCTGTGCCACAATTGGCCTCCTTTTGTTTTCATTGGCTGTTGCATACCTTGTTGTGCATTACTTATCCATTTCTTTTATGACATGGGTAGAGTCATGGCTCAAGTTTTTGATTTTGATTTTGGCGATGGTTGGATTCCCTGAGAAACATTGTACTGCCGGCACCAGTCTTTGAATGAACAAAAAAACATGGCCTTTTAGCATTGCACATGAAATAGTAGGCCACCTCTAGTCTTTGGTACCAAGTCCTTCACATAAAGTGACTGTTTAATTGGAGCTGCAACCTAATCATTCTAATGAAAATAATTGTGGGTTTGAATCACTTTTCACCAACCTTGAACAACTAAATGGAAATGTATAACAATCTTAAAGTCAGCATCAAAATTGACTCCTATTTACCTTTTCAGTGCACATTCCTGGTCTTATTGGGCACGATTCATGTCTGAAACTATGCGACTTTTCGGACACCTTTCACCAATCCTTCTTACTTTTCAACCCCTCCCCTCCAACCACCTGGCTCAGTTGTAGCATAGAACACCTACTTCTCATGATCCAATCAATTCCCAATGGCTAAAATCAAGCCCGTCCTTGTTGAATATCTTGTTTCACTCAAATATGCCAGATTCTGGAAGTAAAAGTGGTTGCAGGCGGTGTTGCATTTAACTTTGGTTCATCACTCAACTCTTACGATACATAGTGATGATTGGGCTGCTGACATTTTCATGCAGTGACCTAAATGCCAAACGTTCATTGTGAATTAAGCTGTGACTTCAATCAAGCTTAAATCTTTTCACCTGGCAAATTTCAAAAAGTTTCACTTTTATAAAAATTTACTTACTGATTCCACCCCCCCTCCCTCCACTTTTTTTTTGTTTTTTTTTTTGGTCCCCATTTTGTTTTCATTATGGGATGAAATGTTTTGTAAGCCTCTTTATTGAATTTCTTTGTTTGGTGAACTGAACTCTGGTGGTCATTGAGGCTCTTTTTTTACGTAAAAATTACGTAAATGTTTTGGTGCATTTTTTTCCATTTATTGATTCTCTAATTTGAAATATTGTTTATATATTGTAATAACATTGTTATTATACAGTGAGGACACATGTTCTTTCAACCATTCATTTCATTGCTATTTCGATGCTATGCTACATATTGTAGCTTTTCAACTTTTTAGACTTCTTTTTATCACTTGGATACAATGTTCTTGTATCATCAACGATAATGGCCATTACTACATAAAAAGACAAGATACTGTTGAAAAACACAATTATAGCTAGAAATGGCTAACCACAGAAATTACAGCTTAATGACAGACATATGTTTTAGCTGTGGTGTTTTATATTCTTGTAATACATGTTGGGATAATCTGAAATGCGGGCCTATCAAGCTTCTTTCCGAGTACCAACGAGTAAATTTAGACTTTAGTTTTTCTGGTAGTTGAAATTGTTTATGAAGTCTTGTTTCTTGTTATAATGCTTAATTGCATAAAGAGATTCTTTCACAAACAGTTGTAGGTGAAAGCAATAAAATCTCATAAAAGCATCAGCGACAAGTTGCACTTGCATGTGCGCTGTTGCTAGCATTTTATCGTCAAACATGCATATATGGAGAAAAAGGCATTTTATTATTGAATATTGACTATTATAATGCGATTAATGGAGTTGTGCATGTCAGTCAATGTTCAAGTTGCCCTAATTGACGATATAAATCTACCTTGAGAGACAAGGCATTTGTCTTAAACTTTCTCGAGCTTTAAATACTAGCTTAAGAGGATTCTAGTATGTCTGATTTCAGAAATAATTTAGTCTTGGATTGTTTTGTGCGTAGCTATACCATAGCTAGGTCTATGCCTTACAATTGTTATGAAAAGCTATCATTGCATATTGAAGAGTAAATTGGGGGTTTACATGTTTTTCCTTCTCCTTTTTGATTTCATTAAGAACCAATTCTGGACAGTCAAGTGGAGACTACTGCTTAATGAGGAAGATGGCGGCTCAGATTTTGCTTTTGGATTTGAAAAGAACGAGACATTTCATTTGTGATTTGCTCTGATATTCTGATTTATTCGCTAATGTGCTCAATTGTATGTATTTTACATGTACCTCAGCTCACTCATATTTTGCTACTTTTGTTTTTGTATTAATGAAATTATGTCTGTATCTCAAATTATCAGTGTGCTATTTTGCTATTTTTGTTTTTTTTAAATAAAATTTTCGTGATTGAACAATTTCGACTTGCTGTTTTTGGATGGAGAAAGAAAATGTGGCGTTTCTCAAAATATTTACCTTTTATTTTTGTGCTTGACATACAATATTTGTATTTTTTATTTTGACCTTAGTTGGTCTGTTGTGTTGCTTCGTTTCACAACTAGGAATTGTTGAGGTTTATTGACAAGCTAGCATTAGTTGGCTGATGTATTAAAAAAAAAGTAAAAGGTTTTATGGTCTGTCTTTGACTGGCCTTTTAGATATTTAATATTTTTGGCCAGATAAACTCGTTCGTTGTACACTAAGCACGTGACATTCGCAAACTATTTTCTGCTTAATGGTGCATACTCTATTGCATTTAAGGATACAGTCACATTCTTTATTTTAAATAAAACAATTGCACATTTGCTCGCAAGTAGCTGCCTGCAAAAGCTTCGGTGCTTTCAACTGTCCTCTTTAAAATATCACGTTAACATAATATAATACAATTACATATACAAAGCAGGTATAAAAGGTTAAAATGGTCAAAATGGTCTGAAATGGTGTCCAGTGTAGTCCAACACTGCAAAATGGCTCCTCTTGTCTCATTTCCTGTCTGTGCAGGAAGTGAAGGCTCACAGAAATAATATTAATATCATAAAGAAAAAGGATCAAACTGCCCTGGGTGCCTACTAATCATTTGCTTCAATACTTTAACTGTAGTTTAGCCTTAACTTTACCATTTAATATATCTTTAAAACAACTAGTTTTTATTTTAAATAAAAGGGGTGGGACTTTGGTTCATCACCTGAGCTCTGGGTAAATGGAGAGAACGTCAATCAAAGGCTAAAGCTCTCAGAGCTGGGAAGGAGCTTTAGATGGCGGATGAACCTTGGGAAGGGGAGAGCGTCGAGCCTCGCAGGGCTCTCTTTAGCACTTGTGTCTCAACTTCGGTGAACTTTGAGTCCCGCTCAGGAAACCATAGTCCCGCGAATTCGTTCGTTTTTTTTAGTTTTGGAATCTAGAAATGTTAATGCGTACATTTTGTGACTTTATTTCGTCGAAATATGCTCTGCTGCGTGCGTAGAGTGGCCAGTCGTTGTTTTCCCTGCCTTGTACAGGCAGCCATGGCGGTCCTCCATTTTTAGTGCGCTCTGTTGGGCTCTCTCACACACTCTCTCTCTCTCGCTCTCGCTCTCCAGTGAAATAGCCATCCTTGGATTACTGCTACTATTTTTCTTTTCGAATATTATTCCGATTATTATTTTTATCAGAATCATGGAGTATTTTTGATTTATTTATTTTTTTGTTCTAATGGCCAAAGTAACAAATCGAATTTTTTGTCAGATGTGAAAGTGCTGCTACAGTCCTTCTCCTGTCAGTGGAATAGGTATGTTTACATTGTTTCTTTTTTTATTTTGTTTCATCGTGATGTTTTAATCGTCCTTTGTCTGATGACGCAGTAAGAATTTATGCATGTGGCTATGTGAATCCATTGCCTTGAAATGCCATCGACATGCGTTATTTCACATCGGATATAGTCAAGCAGGTGTCCTTTCAATTCCGATGCTTTATAACAAGAAATACTGTAAACATTTATATCGTCGGTTTCCAAGTTACTTTTTTCCCATATGTCGCAACTGCAGGACTTTTTTTTTTTTTTTTGCTGTCCTTTTTAAGCCGACTGACTCGATGGTTCATCCCACTTTAAACTTTTGACAGTTAATACCTGGATAAAAGACCATCATTAACAAAAACCCAAGACAAAATCATGATGAAGAATAAGAATAAAAAGCAGGAAGACGAAGGCTCGACCCAAAGCAATGCTTCCAGGTACGATCTTTCATATTTTTCTCTTATTTTAACATCTGTCTTGATTGTTTACCTTTACAAGCATGGTCGATCACCTGTGCATTTGTTTAAACCACAATGTCTGTGAAATATATGGGTTTCGGATCATTGACCTTGGGGTAGATGTATAGCCACACCCTGATTTTGTTTGCATTTCTAAAACTGAATACAAGGCCTATGGGCCTCATTGATGGACTTTACCCAAATCTGTGCTTAGGATGCCCAGTGTTTTTATACAGATTTGTGTAGTACTCAGAATTGTAATATTTGAAGTTCTAAAGTGACTGTATGAAATGACCTTGTCTGATTAGTATGTGCTGCATTGCACCACACTATGTAAGGTTAATGACATTTTAAACAGTTTTGCTTTCACATCACACGTGTTGAGACAGTTTAGCAATTGATAACTGTAAATTGATGTTGCAGTTCTTTTATACAGGACCTGTTCAGTCTAATACAGAGCCAATCATTTTGGGATTTACTTGACCATTTTAATGATATTCACAACACACAAATACAATGTTTCAAGTAAATTTATTACATTTTAGGTAAAGTTAAGTTTTATTACACATAGGACAATGTATATAATATACATTTTTGTATTTACATTTTTATTAAATGTAGCACTGGAACTTATTTCTTTTGACTGTTTACTGTGCACTTGTCTTTTTTAATTTTGCTGACTGGTCATTACATTTGCAGGAAATGTAGTAACATTTATGTGTCAAAAGTGTTTTATTTAAAAAGAGGATGGTGTCCCATCCTAAAGTGTTATTTGTTTGAGGCTCACACAGGGCCTGTGTAAATTAAAATCTTTATGTTATAGACTTTCAGGTTGTAAATGTTCATGTAGAATACCCTAATGACATGTGGTGTGTAACCTCATATTATCATATTGCATTACATGTTGAACACTCAATTATTTATTGTAAAACCCCTTGAAAGAATTTACTGTATACAGTAAGTAATGTTCTTAATATTTTAGCATTCAGTCTTTAATTTTTTTTAAATAAAAATGTATTCATTATTAGCATTGTTGATTACCAACATTTTTAGTTTTGTCTTGTCATAATGGTTTTCAACAACAAAACAACATTTGTGTTTGCACCTGAAAGACAACTGATGTTACAACCTACGATACAAGTTAACTATTGTGAAAAACTATGTTCCCACGTTTTCCCCTCACACACCCAAACACAAGTAGAAGGATGTCTTGTCCATATTGGAAAATGCATGGAAGCAAATTATTACTGTCACTTTACTACACTCACATTTATGCCCATTTCCATAAGAAAACAGGAACTGTTGAACTGTTTGAATTGTAAAGATTGACACTGGGTTCATATTAACAAAAACTTATGCACAGCTTGTCTTTTACCGGTATTCCTTGTGGTGACATATGCATTGTGAATTTATTTCATAAAAATGTAAATACATATTCACATTTGAATTTTTAAAAAGTTCCCACAAGTTGTCACATGACAATGAAAGTTCATTTGAAATGGTTTGTAAGTCTGACATAATGATGTATCCACACAGCCATAATCGTGACATGGAATGGACATTAATCTCGAATAGTATTTTATACACCTGCACACGGCTTACATGTGGCTTTTATAATTTGCTTTAATGAGCTAGTAGCAAATTAAGTTACCTGATGTGTGCATCCCTTACCCGGTTATATCAAAAGTGAACATATCTGTCTTGAAAAAAAAAAAAAAAAGTATCATTGAACAGAAATGTTTTGATGTACTAATGTGTAGGAATTATGATCTGTCCTATTAATATGGTTGTGCCTGTCAATTGTTTTCCTCTGAGTTTATACATTCTAAATGGGGAAAAAAAGGAAACATTGAACAACATTAAAAACTCTCTCTACAAGCTTGAATGTAGTATGCTAATTTCACAATAAGATGCAGCAGTTGTATATAATAGTTAGTGTATATATTCTCTAGAATTGACATGTAGCCCTGGCTTCAAAATAACATATATGCAGACGATGACAGGTTGATAGCAAATTATTTCTTCAGTGTTAAAGGTGTATATAAAAGCACTAATCAATTCGATACCCTTAGAAACGTAGCTTCACTGTTGTTTGGCTCAGGCAGCCATTTTCTAAACATTACTGTAAGCTGTAAAAGCTGAAAAAGTTGTCACAGATGTAATATCTTTTAATAATGAAGTCAGTATGCTTTATTTTATGTTATCACATGGCTCAGCTCTGCATAAAAACAATGCTCTGTTTCATCCATGTCTGAAACTGGCTTCATTAAATGGCTGAATGTCCTCAAAGTCACAAAATGGCTCTTGCTTTGTGCTGCATAGCTTGTATTAGTTGCTGCATTGCATAAAAGGTGCTTAGAACTACAGGAAGTAGATGCCGGAAGTATTTTGGGGGTCATGTGACTTCATACTGAGTTTTGATTGGACCTTTTCTTGTCTAGCAATAAGCAGCCAATGAGAAATCAGTTGAGCGGTAAGGTCCAGCCCATATGTGATGTCAGAAGCCATATAAGGACAGTCTGGCTGGTACAGCTGCTTCCTCAAGGGGAGGTCTTTCCGTCTCCTTCTCATGTTTAACTCTGCATTGTGTTCCCATGAATGTGTCAAATCAAATATTTTTACTTGAGGCCTAAGGAAAAAATGTTGGTATGTTTCCATGAGTTGCGTCATATGATGAAATACAGTAATCACAGTTTGGAGGAATATTTAATATCATAGTTGCTTAGCTAAACTTTTAACCATGTAAGGAAGACATGAGCTTTCTATTTTAAGTTGCAGCTTCATTTATAGAAGGAAGGGGGAGGGCCTTGTTTCACATTGCACTTAATTTTAGACTCAAAGGGCAAAGGGACAGCAGATCAAGTAGTCTGACACCAGATGACGTAAGATTATTTTGTAAACCTTTAACTGCAGTCTATATGTTTATGTGGGAAGATCACCATATATTTAGGGTTAAGGTTAATAACAGGTTTGGATTGTTTTGGACTAGCAAATTTTAAAGATACCTTTGCCTAATCCATGCATGAGTTGAATTATAACATTAATAAACATTATTGTATTTTAATGTCTCTTCACCAAAGCTCAATGTAAATGCAGGAAAAAATATTCTTAAAACTGAATTAAATGAATGATTCCAATTGAAAAGGTGTTGTCAAATGTGTCCATGTTTAAGTAGCATTATTTAAAAAAAACAATTGCTGTTAAATTCGGCTGTATGCATTCATTCCCATGCCACATTTGTATTTCCCCCACTCCCAGTTTCAATCCTTGGAATGCTATTGTTTATGATGACAATAACACAGCATGGTTTGAGACTTTCCTCGCATTTCATTGGTGGACCAAAATAATTAGGTTTTATTTAACATGATCAAGGATTGTGTGTATTATGAACAAGCAATGAATGAAGCAACCAATTAATTGCTCCATTTTACTAAATCAAATAATTAAGTGCTTTAGAGTAAAATGATGATTTAAAATCCACTAACTAATATTTATAAAATTAATTATTGAGGTCCAAAATATGAATCTGGGATTTTCTAGGAGATTATTAAAAGCCATACTTTGTGCACTGAATATATTGTCAGTCAATTTAATTTTCATAACAGATTGTTCAGTTTGAAACTATGAACATAATTCCAACAACATTAAAGGAATATTCTGGGTTCAATACAAGTTAAGATCAACTGACAGCATTTGTGGCATAATGTTGATTACCACAAAAATAAATTTAGCCTTGGTCCTCCTTTTCTTAAAAAAAATAAAAAATAAAAAAAGCAAAATCTGGGTTACAGTTAGACACTTATAATGGAAGTGAATGGGGCCGATCCGTAAACATTAAAAGACACACAGTTTCAAAAGTATAGCCACAAGACATAAACAACATGTGTTTTAATATGATTTTAGTGTGATAAAATCACCTACTAACCTCTTCTGTTTAAAGATACAGCCAATTTTACAACTTTGTTGCCATGATGACATAGCGTAAACCTTAAAACAACTGTAATGCTTATTTAATCAACTTTACAGGTCAAATAATGCATGAGTTTTAACAGAAGATTTAATGTAAGTGCTTTTATAATAGTATAAGCTTCACATTTCTGCCTTTAAACCCTCCAAAAATTGGCCCCATTCACTTCCATTGTAAGTGCTTCACTGTAACTTAGATTTTTATTTTATTTTTTTTAAGAAAAGGATGGACGAGTCGAAATAATTTTTTTGTGGTAATCAATATTATACCACACAAATGCTGTCGATTGAGCTTAACTTGTATTAAACCCGGAATATTCCTTTAATGGAGGTCAGTCACGCTGTTTAGGAACACCAACCACATGAAATGTTTGTACTCTTTCTGAACATACACATCTTTAATATTGTAGCAACTCAGCATCAGAGGAATCCAACCGCTCTGGATCGGAGTCTGGGAGTCAGTCGGAGAGTGAGCAAGGAAGTGATAGGGCCCGTTCCCGCCGTTCCGTGTCCAACAGCACCTCTGATTCTGAGAGTCACTCTGAGTCAGAGAATGAATCCACAGGGTCTAAGTCCTGTCAGACCTCAGCACATGTCAAAGACAAACCAGTCAGGAAGAAAGACAACCTGGCAGATGTGAAGAAGGTAACGGTACAAAAACAGGCCAGCTTGCTCATTAAATATTTAGACCAATACATTCCCATTGGAGGTAAAAATTAGTTGTTGATTAAATGGTTTATAATTTTAAATGAATTGTATCCCTAATGATCATAGATGTGGGAGGAACATCCAGATGTTTATGGTGTTAGAAGATCCAGTCGCAGCAGACAAGAGCCTGCCCGTCTCAACATTGGAGCTGAGGTATGCTGGTTGTCCGGAGATTTCCCTGTCAACACTGAACCCTAGTGGTGGCTTTCATGCTACCTCAACAGTAGCTAACTCACTGAAATACTTGGTTGACATTTGTAGCAAGTTGGCAAGATGTTCTGCTTCTCGGACTTAAGTAATTTCTCACATGGTTGCTTACTAAAGTGTAAACACATTTATATTTGGCCCTAAACCCAGAACTGATCAAGCTTTTTCACATCAACATATATGAAACCGATAAATCTAAGTGCTATACATTCAAAATGGATTTTCATGGATTTTTAGGGCAGCAGTGATTCAGAGAGTGAGAGTCCCAAAAGAAAAGGTCCACGGCAGAAAAAGAAAGAGTAAGTGTACTGAATGCTTCAAAACAGGACTCGCCCATTGTTTTCCATATTTACTTAGAAATGTGTGATGTATGTTTTGTTAACTAATTTTCTTTCCATAAATCTCTCTGTACTTAACATTTCGATTTTTGTTTGCTTCATAAAGTTACCCACATCCTTCTGACCTTGTGTTATTTCTTTACACCAGGCCTTTTTCATGAAACACAAGCAGAACAAATTTGTGTCTTGCATAAATTGTCCCATTGAATTAAACTTGCACAAGAATGGTTTTACTAATGATTTATACATAAATTTGCTCTGCTTGTGTTCCATGAGGCCCATAGTTTATATTCATATACAGTGGCTCCTACAAGTATTTGGACAGTTAAGCAACACTTAAAATGGATGTATGCCAGTACATTATATAACAGCATTTCAGACCAAGTGGCATATTTTTTTTTAAAAAGAAATATGAAAGTACAAGCATACTTTTTTTAAGCAAAATATTTCACAAGATTAGGGTTATTTCACAAGGTTTTAAATTGTAATACATATTTTATAAAAACAAAATACTGTTCAAAATGAAGATAAGTATTGGGACATGTCCAGTTATGTGATGAACTACACCTGTGGTTTGTTAAAGGAAAATTCTGGGTTCAATTTAGCTCAATCGACAGCCTTTGTGGCATACAGTTTATTACAACAAAAAATAATTTTCAACCTTTCTCATGGTGCCAATTTTTGGAGGATTTAAAGGCAGAAATGTGAAGCTTATAATTTTATAAAAGCTCTAACATTAATTCTTCTGTTAAAACTCATGTATTATTTGAGCTCTAAAGTTGATACTGTCTTTTTTATGGTTGTTAAGAGTTTTAGGGTTTACGGTGTTACATTGTCATGGCAACAAAGTTCTAAAATTGGCTATAACTTTACACAGAAAAGGTTAGCAAGCGATTTTATCACACTAAAATCATGTTAACATGCATATTGTTTATGTCTTGTGGTTATACTTTGGAAACGGAGAGTATTTTAACGTGTACAGATTGGCCCCATTCACTTCCATTGTAAGTGCCTCACTTGATCCCAGTTTTTTGCTTTTTTTAAAGAAAAGGAGGGATGAGTCTAAATAAATGATTGTGGTAATCAACATTACACCACAAATGCTGTCGATTGATCTTAACTTGTACTGAACCCGGAATATTCCTTTAATTTGAGAGGAACTGACTACTTCCATTTGCTTAAAACGACCTTGGAATCAGATGGTTAAAAGTAATTGCAAAAATGGTTGCAAGTTAGCGTTGAGAAAAGGTCTAGTATTGTGTGGTTGCAAATGCCACTTGGTTTTATATTTTATGAATGCAATGACATTAATAAACTTTTAAGTGTGGCATTAAATAAAGTAACCAGTGTACCTAATAAGGATGTATACGGATATTTGACACACAAGAATTGAGTTAAAATTAATTTGAGTTTACCATTTCTTTGAAGTTTTTCACTATTTTAGTCACCTTTTTCACTGATGCATTTAATTGGTCTTGCGGTGTGACACACATTTTTAAAAGTGCCAGGATTCCATGAAGTCTCCATTAATATGATATCATTAAAGCTGCATGTATAATAATTATAAAAGAAATAGCAAAATACTATTTAAAATAGTTTTAGATGGAGTACTGTATGTCACACCGCAAGACATTTCATGTTTTTCACTTCCCATGCTCACATTCTGTATAGAATTCAATTAATTGTAATAGAATACAGTATCTCACAGCGTGTTAAACTGCCTGCGTGATGGGGAATACTTGGAACTGACTGGCTTGCAGCATTACAGTAGGGTCGCAGTTGAAGTCATTAGAGGCCCAGTAGTTGAACCTGTGGCATTTCTGTGTTAAAAGAAATACCTGGAAAGATGATGACTCAAATGACGACGAGGATGATGATGAGGAAGAGGCCAGCAGTTCAGAGAGTGAGCAGGAAGAGAAAAAAGTTAGATCCAGACGACTTCCTGCTAGAAGGTAAGAGTGTAGCGAAGCCTGGCCTTCAGACAGCGCTAATGAATTATTGAGCGAGGTGTCTTAACTGCTGTCTTATTAAATTCAAGTGATGATAGAGCTGTTACAACTAATTCATGGGCTTATCTATTAAATGCTATGCTTGCACTGCAATTGGTTGTGTGATCATTAATTGTTAAAGCATGTATCTTATTTCTGGCACAGTGGTTAACATTGTGCAAACTATACCTCAGATTAGAACTGTTTTAAATGTGTGAAAGCTGTCTCAAGGCCATTGGCTCATGAGTCAAGTTGATAGGCGTAAAAATGAATCGCGACACTAGTAAATAGATCAGGGACCCAGGACGAAAGGCAAGAAGCCAAGCATGGTAAACAAGTGCATATAAATATATGTGCATGCTCTCCTCCCAGACCACAGACCAAATCCTCTGCAGGCAAGCAGCAGTCACAAAAGGGACGGAAACAGAGGAAGCAGGAGTCCTCTGATGAAGAAGATGAGGATGATGATGACGATGATGAGGAAGATACCCCAAAAAGACAAACAAGACGCCGAACAGCTACTAAAGTTAGGTATGGATTGTTCTCCTCCAGTCTGTGTGAATGGAAGACACCTTTCCGTTTACTACTTGTGTCTGTCACTGTGCCCTTATCAAGCAGCATGTTTGTTTACATTATCTGCATAAAGTATAATGGCCCAGTGAAAAAGTTAAGATGAAGTGCGTGTTTGCAGTTATAAGGAGGACCAGAATGATTTTGAGACAGACTCCGATGACCTTATCGAAATGGCAGAAGGAGCTGAGGAGCAACAGGATGATGACAGTGAGACCATTGAGAGGGTTCTTGAGACCAGGATTGGCAAGAAAGGAGGTAAGAGCACTCTTGTTAGTTTCTTCCCCTCTTTATATTCAGTGATAGTTTAAGGGATAGGTCACCAAAAATGAGAATTCCATCATCATTTACTCACCATGGAACACAAAAGATGATGTTAGGAAGAATGGCCGTCTAGTTACCAAGATAAGAAGATGCAAAGAAAGTGACTGAAGCTGTCGTTCTGCCTAACGTCTTCATCATCCTTCATTTGCATCAAAACAAAGGCAATCTTGTATATTCATTTTATTCAGAGTTCTGTTCCTCCTTGTTAACAGCCACTGGAGCTTCCACAACCATCTATGCTGTTGCTGAGAATGGGGACCCTGGAGCAGACTTTGACTCTGAGAAAGATGAAGGGGAAACTCAGTTCCTCATTAAATGGAAAGGCTGGTCCTACATCCACAACACTTGGGAGAGTGTGGATTCCCTTACTCAGCAGAAAGTCAAAGGGATGAAGAAGTTGGAAAACTTCAAGAAGAAAAATGAAGAGCTCAATGCTTGGTAAGTGAGATGCTGCATTTCCATTATATATGATCTGTAAAAGTAGCAAATAAGCATCCGTTAGCTAATTGTGACTGTTAGTTAAAAACTTACAGCAAACTTGTGCAAATTACAATAATGTGTTTTTTATAGGATGAAGAGAGCATCACCTGAGGATTTAGAATATTACAACTGCCAGCAAGAACTAACCAATGACTTGAGCAAGCAATTCCACATAATAGAGAGAATCATTGGTATGTCTTATTTTCTGATAAACATCACAGATGACTCTCAAAAATTGCATTACATTATGCACTGCAAAGAATAATTTTCTTAATGAGTATTAAGTAGGGCTGTCACAATTATGAAATTTGGCTGACAATGAATTGTCAAACAAATAATTGCGATTATGACGATTGTCTGTTTTAGGGCTCTCACGATTATGACAATTCATTGTCATACAAATTGTCATGTTTTTATCTTAGGTGTATGTGTGGTTCATAAACCTTAAAAAGTCATTTATTCAAATGTAACTTTTACATGTTTTCCTTTATGGCTTTAAAAACGTATGAATTACATTAAAAATAATCTTTTAAATATCAAAATATTTCAAAATTCTTAAAACATCTGTCTCTCTTTTTGGTCAGTTTTAGTCTTGGTCCATTTTGCATTTACATGGTGGTTGTTGGAACCCAGCCAACCTTAATAGCTATTATATTATATGGAAGTATGCAATAGTAAAATATTTCTATCCAAAATGTGTCACTTTCTCACGTTATTTTAAGGCTGTCCAATTAAACCCACAAGCCCTTATTTCACATGTTTCTTTATTCTATTATCTTGGGCATGACACAGAGCTCCTCTGTCTCATTGCGTGTCATTAACACTGCGTGTATGAACCCATAACGACAAATAAAATTTGCCATTACACAGTCGTTAAATGAAAGTGAAACTGGAAGGCTTTGCATTCACTAAAATCCTCATTTATATTTTTGCGGGAGTTTGGCGCAAACCTCTGCTGACAGCACATTCTTCAAATCGCTTCAAGCCTGGTTCAGTTGAAAGAGACACTCATTCCCTTATCTGGACAGTAAAATGTGATTGGAATTTAAACTGCACAATATCAGAAGATTATTTAATAATCACGACAGGCCTGGTATTAAGTATTATTTTCCTACCCCATTGGAATTGTTTTTCTCGTTTTAAGCATAAACCTCACTACATTTTGTTATGCTTAAAACAAGAAAGAAAGAAAAAAATTGCCACTGGGGTAAAAAAATAAAAAATAAACAAGTGTTGTTATCTCATACAAATTTTCTTTTCAAGTTAATGTATCTTATATAAGGATGTTTAGATATTTTTCTGGCGAAAAAGGAAAATTTTTATGGAAAAAATCGCTATCATGACTTGATATTGAATTTTCTTTTTCTCTCATTTAACAGCAACAAGAACAGGGAAATCACAAGTACCTTCAGATTTTCCCTGTACGTTCATCGTAACTCATCGATTTTGTATTTCTACTATTTTAGCTCTACATTGTCAAAGGGGATGTTTACTATTTTTTACTAATAATTGTCTGTTGTGTTGTAACAGCCCAAAAAACCACTTCTGGTGAGCCAGAGTATCTGTGCAAGTGGATGGGGCTGCCCTATGCCGAGTGCACCTGGGAGGATGGAGCATTAATTTCAAATAAATTAAAGAAATTTCAGCCCTGCATTGATAGTTTCCTGAACAGGAATGTCTGTAAGACAGTCCCTTCCAAAGACTGTAAGGTGAGTAAGAGAGTCCTATAGTTCTAGCTTTAAAGTGTTACTAATGAAGCTTTGATTTATCAATGTTTTATTTTGAGAATAGTTCAGCCCACACGGAATCTACAGATATTTTTGCATGTTCTGCACTGAGTTTGACAGAAAATCTGTGGAATTCTGTAGAAAGGATTCCAATTATCTATTAAATGGAGCTAAAAGTACCATATTCTTATTGATTGCTGAAAGCATAACCAGATTTGCCAAAATATGCAATAAACAAACATGTAAGGATTTTTAATTTTATGAATGTCAGGAATTACAAATCTGCGTAACTTTCTGCAGAGTTCTGTGGACCCAGATACTGTGTGGATCTGGGAATGGGTGGTGAAGCATTAAATCATACAATGTTATGTGAACCCTATCATCTTTTTCTGTCCAAATGAAAGGTGTTGAAACAGAGGCCAAGATTTGTTCCCTTGAAGAAGCAGCCTTCTCATATTGGAGATGACAACCTTCAACTCAGAGATTACCAGTTAGATGGACTGAACTGGCTTGCACATTCCTGGTGCAGGTACGTAACATACAAGTGAAGTTTAAGTCAAGAATTGTTCACATTAATTACTTTGTACTATTATGCTGTCATATGAGTTCCTCGTGATCTTGGAAGGATCATTGACTCCAACTTTCCAACTTTCATCTTTGATTTCTGTTTTGTTCTGTAGGTGTAACAGTGTTATTTTGGCTGATGAAATGGGCCTGGGGAAAACCATTCAGACGATCTCCTTCCTTTCCTACCTTTTCCATCAGCACCAGCTTTATGGACCCTTCCTGCTGGTGGTGCCCCTGTCAACCCTCACCTCCTGGCAGAGGGAGTTTGAAACCTGGGCCCCTGACATGAATGTAGTGATCTATCTGGGAGATGTCACAAGTAGAAAGACAGTAAGCCAGTTCTCATATGCTGAGATCATCTAACCTCAAATGCAACAACAACAACTTTACAGTGCCATTTGGATGCTTAGTTTGATATTTAATTATCTGTTTTTGACCAGATCCGTGACTATGAATGGATCCACCAGCAGACAAAAAGAATCAAGTTTAATGCACTTTTGACCACATATGAAATTCTACTGAAAGACAAGGTATAAAAAATGTCATTGATTCAACCTAGTGTAACCACCATGTGTGTCATTGAAATGAATTGTTTTGTCATAGCAAATTGTTAAGTTAAGGCCTGTCTGTGTGTGCAGGGAGTGTTGGGGAATATAAATTGGGCCTTTCTTGGAGTTGATGAAGCTCACCGGCTTAAGAATGATGACTCGCTGCTGTACAAAACTCTGATCGACTTTAGATCCAACCACAGGCTGCTCATTACTGGGACCCCGTTGCAGAATTCACTTAAAGAGCTGTGGTCCCTTCTGCACTTTCTTATGCCTGACAAGTAAGTGCTCACAGTTATACTTTGCATCAATCACTTATTCGTATTTGATGAGATCAGAGTTCAGATCGTGAAAATACAGGCTCGTATTTGTCATTAGTTTGGTCCATTTGTAACCAGGGTTCCCATGCATCCTGGAAAGCCTGAAATTTTGCAATGCAGTTTTCCAGTCATGGAAAATTAGAAAAATACCTAAATGTCCTGGAAAATAATTATTTGTCCTGGAAAATATTTCAGTATAATAAAATGGTTTGACTGTTTTCATTACATGTACAAAAGTATGGTAACGATCGGGACAGGAGTCAAATACACAAATTTGTGTCGTTTTGTCACTGCCGGTGGCTGTGCATTGTGAAACAACATCAACGGTTAAGGGGGCTTACACCATCATGATTGATTATAGCAGCAGCCAATCATGTGCTTGGCAATCGTGGTCCAACCAAGGCAGATTGCTTGATTGGTTACAGCTTGCTTGGCTACAGCAGCGCATGCACAGATAGAAGCGGCACTCTTGAAACTTCTCATTCATACAAACTGAACGAACTGGTACATGTACTGACCAACTGAACAGCATCGCCATTTGAGTCTACTTGTTCATCACGGAGAGAAAAGGGCAGAAGAGCTATTAATGTGTAAAAGGGACTGATGTTTATACATGTTGAGGGGCCTTCACTTAACTCACGTCAGTTCTGCCGAATACATTGAAGTCTAAGTAGTGACGCGTCAGCGCAACCTCGGCTCCAACTTCACACACGTTTTGCCTCACAAATGATGTCTTTGAGAGTACAAAGCTACAATAAATATTTTAAAACTGTCCAAATTTATGAAGATATATTGAATGTCTCAAAATTTAATGTAACCAATTATTACCTTATCTTTTCCGAATATCCAGAGACCAAAAAACAAAAACAAAAAATGCTAAGACATAAACATAAATGAGTCCTCTTTTTATTTTCTGCAATCAAAGCAATTGCTATTTTTTTCTCTTCCAAATTAATGTTTTCAATGTTTATTGTGCACACCTCCCGCTTTCTTGCGTGGCAAGCTCATAAATTCGCCCCTCCATGACGCTTTCTGCAACGCTTGTCATGTGGAAGGGCAAAGCGGCGCTTGACGCTGGAGTTGAGCAGAGCATTGACGCCTTGACTCAACTCCTGTGAAATGCACTTTACAATGACGAAAGAACATTTATTGAAACTCAAAATTATTATTAGGCTATTATTGTTGTCTTTTCTGATAAAAGTCATGCTCAGCAGTTTAAATACTGTAGGAAAATGATAAAGTAGATCTGCATTGTTCTTATAATGCTTAAACATCCTACTGAAGTCAGTAGATTTTACATGCAAATTTTAATAAATGAGAAGGTAAGGACATTTTTGATACTCATTATTATTATTAGACTATTATTGTTGTCTTTTTGGATGAAAAGTCATGCTCGGCAGTTCACAAACTGAACGGACATTACAGATCTGCTTTGTTCTAATAATGATTAAATACTATAAAGTCTCTTGGCAGATTTCGGTGGTGAACATCGTAAAATGATTCAATTACTCACTCATTGCACATAAGGCGCTCATTTGTCGCCACCTAGTGGCTTCTCCAGAAGTGGTCTCTAAACTAGTCAATTAATGAAACTGAACAAATTTATGAAACAGAAGCAAACCACACCAAAATACCCTGCCAATTCTGCACAATTGTGCAGATAGTTTTCTATACTTGAATCCTTTAAATAGCAAATCCTTGGTGCTTTTAGCATATTCTTTAAAAAAATAACCCTGGAAAACATGTCCGTGGATCAGTGATTGTCTCAATTGCCTCATGAGGTTGCAACCCTGTGGAGTTATAAAACTTTAGACAACGATGACACTGATTTAAAAAAAGGAATTAATTCACACTTGGTTGGTAGCATTGAGATTTGGCCTTAATACCTCAGGATGTGAATTGCATTGTCTGACTCTGGCACATAAGTATTGATGCAATAGCAGTAAGCAATAAGTTCTTACAGTATCATGATCACGATTGTGCTGCCTACGTTAGCTCTGATGATTAAAGAGCAGATGATAATGCTTTTGACTCCCATCAGGTTTGAGTCCTGGGAGGATTTTGAGGATGAGCATGGTAAAGGCCGTGATAATGGTTATCAGAGCCTACACAAAGTTCTGGAGCCTTTCCTGCTGCGCCGTGTCAAGAAAGATGTGGAGAAATCCCTGCCTGCTAAAGTGGAGCAAATCCTTCGAGTCGACATGTCTGCCCAACAGAAACAGTTCTACAAGTAAGCACTGTTTCATCCAATTACATGCCACTGTACAAGCCTTTGTGCTTGGTTATTTGAGATGATAAAGTAGCTCTCTAAATGAAGGGGTAATTCTTTGATTAAGCCAAATCTTGATAGCATGACTATATGCAATTGTAATACGAGTGTTTTGAGTATCTGCCAGTCTTAATGTGATTGATTTTTTTAAGGTGGATCCTGACAAGAAACTTCAAAGCCCTGTCCAAAGGCACCAGAGGCAGCTCCTCTGGCTTTCTTAACATTGTGATGGAGCTGAAGAAGTGCTGTAACCATGGTTTCCTCATTAAACAGCCAGAGGAGGGTGAGAATGAAAAGCCACAAGAGCACCTACAGGTATGACTGGCTTAGTGTATTGGAACAGAATAAGCTTGTTTCTTGGAGAACGTCATTTTAAGGATTTTTGTTGGTTTGATCAGGCCCTGGTGCGCGGCAGCGGGAAGTTGGTTCTCCTGGATAAGCTGCTCACACGACTGAGAGAGAGAGGCAACCGTGTACTCATCTTTTCCCAGATGGTCCGCATGTTGGACATACTTGCTGATTACCTGGCTATGAAACGATATCCATTCCAGGTATGATCCATACTGCACTGCAAACTGTTACTGTTAAATGGTTTTATCTGTACAGTTTCAGAAGTAAAGACTTAATAGCTTAATGTGCAGTGACAACTATAAGGTAGCCATTTGTAGTAGGTTGATTTCCCAGAAAAGTGGCTCAGTTTGGCGCTGCTAGTGGTGCAATAATTACTCCTGTAAGTGAAATGCATACAGTGTGGATTAATAACTAATTACTGAGAAGAATAAAGATGTTCACATGCATCTGGTCATTTGTAGTTTACTTCATCTTCTGTTCTAAGCCAAGATCTTTTTGTAATGGCTATGGAAAGTTTCAAAAGTGTAGTGTATATGAAACTGGCTAGCACTTGGATAAGGTGATTTAAGGAATCATGTGTCAGGGTTGCAGTATGTAAGCTCAGATAGCAAGTTCCCAGAGCCTATTTTTATCCACTAGTTATTTTTTGATCGCCACTGCTTTGAGCATTAGCACAGCTTGCGTTTTGGTCTGGCAAACAATCTTCAGTGTCGTCTTAATATCCAACAAATTGGTGACTTTTAAGATTTAAGAAGGTTTAGGGATTTCGTTGGAGCTTTATCTAGCTGTGGTGCCCATCAAAGTGCCAGGCTTGACATTGCTTAACCGTATCTGTGTTTTTTCTAATGTTCAGCGTTTGGACGGCTCAATCAAGGGAGAGCTCAGAAAACAAGCACTGGACCACTTTAATGCCGAAGGCTCTGAGGTAAGAACCAAAACATGTTGTGGGTGTTTGTTTGTTTTTTTGTGTGTTTTTTTTTTTTTTTGGGCAGAGCTTCAATGTCCACAGATATTTGTCATGGTTGTGATGGCCCGGTCAAGAGTCTGCGTCAGAGCTCAGCTGACAAGGCTGGATCTGGGAATGCTTGATGCATGGGAAATGCAGGCCTAGTGCAATTATCATGAGATTGCAAATGCAAGAGGACATGTAACAGAAATCAAAATGATTATTGTGTTTCACATATTAAAACTATCAACCAACACTTGATATACATTAATACAGTATATGTATAGTTCCATAAGGTAGATTTATCATTTATCGTAGAAAATCTTTATTCAACCATTTTAGGGTTCCCCTATGTTACAGTCACATTTACCTTAACACGGCGAAATTCCGTGCAAAAGTTAGTTGACCAATAGAAAGTGTCCTGAAAATAATGTCAAATAATGGTCCTAAATGTAGGCTTAATTTTCTTAATGCAAAATATTATGTCATATTTTCTTGTATTCTTTTTGATATAGATTTTGTGAGAATTACCCATTAGAGTTAAGCATTTAACTGTGTCACTGAGGAGACTGGTTATTGACCCTTGTTCTCACTGTCCCTCTGTGTCTTCCTCAGGACTTCTGTTTCCTGCTGTCCACCCGTGCTGGAGGGCTTGGAATTAACCTGGCCTCTGCCGACACTGTGGTTATCTTTGACTCTGACTGGAACCCTCAGAATGATCTTCAGGCCCAGGCCAGAGCCCACAGGATTGGCCAGAAAAAGCAAGTAAGTAGACCTTGAACTTTTGACCTAATATGTACCCTGCTGGATGAACCTCACTCATAAGCTCATAAGTAACAGCTCAGTATATTTATCAGAAGGATGCATTCAATTATTCTTTTTTTTTTTTTTTTTTGTTCTTTGCATAGGTGAATATCTATCGTCTGGTCACAAAAGGCACAGTTGAGGAGGACATTATTGAAAGGGCCAAAAAGAAGATGGTTCTAGACCATCTTGTCATTCAGAGAATGGACACCACTGGAAGAACCGTACTGGATAACAACTCAGGAAATTCAAAGTGAGCACCTTTAAATAGAACTAAATAGAAAAAAATAAATAAAATAACTGGAAAAAGAAAAGCATCATTTTATGGTCTTTATTTGGTCTGATTTTGTACTGAAGCTACTGAGCGTATAACAAAGAAGATGTATACCTATGTGTTTGCTATTTCCAGTTCAAACCCTTTCAATAAGGAAGAACTGACTGCAATCTTAAAGTTTGGAGCAGAGGATTTGTTTAAGGAACCTGAGGGGGAGGAATCAGAACCACAGGTAATCATCCAAAACAGATAGTGGTTGAACTTTACATGTATCATTGACAGAGTTATAGTGTATATATGTTGGGTATTGAGACATTGCTCTCGCTCTATCACAGGAAATGGACATTGATGAGATCTTGCGGCTTGCTGAAACCAGAGAGAGTGATCAGGGATCTAGTGCCACCGATGAGCTGCTCTCACAGTTCAAGGTACAAGAGTCTATGGGCAACAAACTCAGACAAATCCATTAAAAATAGCATTTGCAGTCAGTAAACTACCTGTATCAGTCAAAAGTTTGGAAACACCTACTACTCTTTGCTACCTACAGTACTTACTATATTCAATATTTTAGAATAATAATAAAGTCATCAAAACTAAACTCAGCAAAAAAAGAAACGTCCATTTTTTAGGACACTGTATTTTAAAGATAATTTTGTAAAAATGCAAATAACTTTACAGATCTTTATTGTAAAGGGTTTAAACAATGTTTTCCATGCTTGTTCAATGAACCATAAACAATTAATGAACATGCACCTGTGGAACGGTCGTTAAGACACTAACAGCTCACAGACGGTGGACAATTAAGGTCACGGTTTTAAAAACTTAGGACACTAAAAAGACCTTTCTACTGACTCTGAAATATATCAAAAGAAAGATGCCCAGGGTCCCTGCTCATCTGTGTGAACGTGCCTTATGCATACTGCAGATGTGGCCAGGGGAATAAATTGCAATGTCCATACTGTGAGAAGCCTAAGACAGTGCTACAGGGAGACAAGAAGGACAGCTGATCATCCTTGCAGTGGCAGACCATGTGTA
This sequence comes from Myxocyprinus asiaticus, assembly GCF_019703515.2. Classification (NCBI taxonomy): domain Eukaryota; kingdom Metazoa; phylum Chordata; class Actinopteri; order Cypriniformes; family Catostomidae; genus Myxocyprinus; species Myxocyprinus asiaticus. The sequence goes on from NC_059361.1 coordinate 21,593,039, forward strand.
ACAACACTTGCACAGCATCGGCACATCCGAATATCACACCTGCGGGACAGGTACAGGATGGCAACAACAACTGCTCGAGTTACACCAGGATCGCACAATCCCTCCATCAGTGCTCAGACTGTCCGCAATAGGCTGAGAGAGGCTGGACAAGAGGGCTTGTAGGCCTGTTGTAAGGCAGATCCTTACCAGACATCACCGGCAACAACGTCACCTATGGGCACAAACCCATCTTCGCTGGACCAGACAGGACTGGCAAAAAGTGCTCTTCACTGACGAGTCGCAACTCATGGACTCGCGTTTATTGTCGAAGGAATGAGCATTACACCGAGGCCTGTACTCGAACGGGATTGATTTGGAGGTGGAGGGTCTGTCATGGTCTGGGGCGGTGTGTCACAGCATCATCGGACTGAGCTAGTTATCATTGCAGGCAATCTCAACGCTGTGTGTTACAGGGAAGACATCCTCCTCCCTCATGTGGTACCCTTCCTGCAGGCTCATCCTGACATGACCCTCCAGCATGACAATGCCACCAGCCATACTGCTCGTTCTGTGCATGATTTCCTGCAAGACAGGAATGTCAGTGTTCTGCCATGGCCAGCGAAGGGCCTGGATCTCAATCCCACTGAGCATGTCTGGGACCTGTTAGATCGGAGGGTGAGGGATAGGGCCATTCCCCCCAGAAATGTCCGGGAACTTGCAAGTGCCTTGGTGGAAGAGTGGGGTAACATCTTACAGCAAGAACTGGCAAATCTGGTGCAGTCCATGAGGAGGAGATGCACTGCAGTACTTAATGCAGCTGGTGGCCACACCAGATACTGACTGTTACTTTTGATTTTGACCTTTTGAAAAAATGTATGCTGGGCATTTGTTGGCTGCTTTTCCTTCATTATCTGGACAAAATCATTTATACACTCACTGAGCACTTTTTTAGGAACACCTGTACACCTACATTTTCATGCAATTATCCAATCAGCCAATCGTGTGGCAGCAGTGCAGTGCAAAAAAAACATGCGGTCAGGAGCTTCAGTTAATGTTCACATCAACCATCAGAATGGGGAAAAAATGTGATCTTAGTAATTTCGACCGTGTTATGATTATTGGTGCCAGACGGGTTGTTTGAGTATTTTTGTAACTGCTGGTCTCCTGGGATTTTCACGCACAACAGTCTCTAAAGTGTACTCAGAATGGTGCCAAAAACAAAAAACATCCAGTGAGCGCCAGTTCTGCGGACAGAAACACCTTGTTGATGAGAGAGTTCAACAGAGAATGGCCAGACTGGTTCGTGCTGACAGAAAGGCTACTGTAACTCAGATAAACACTCTGTACAATTATTGTGAGCAGAATAGCATCTCAGAATGCACAACATGTCTAACCTTGAGGCGGATGGGCTACAACAGCAGAAAGCCATGTCGGGCACTTAATTAGGACTATAGTGTTCTTAATAAAGTTTGTTATATGTTGGCACAATTTATATTTGTCTACAAAACTAGTATTAAGCATTTAAACATTAGCCCTTTAAAATTAAAGATCATGAGAAAAATAAATTCAATGTTTCTTAACTTTTGATTAGTAGTGTACTTTGAACATTGATTTTAGTCCAGGATTGTTCCTAATGTGGGGTTTTCATAACCAGCTCTTAAATATTTGAATTCAGATGTGTAGCCAAATGATTAGTCTGAAGCATGAACTATGTGTTTTCTGGCAGGTGGCTAACTTCACCATGGATGAAAGCATCCCAGAGCTTGAGGAGAAGCCTGTGAGAGACTGGGAGGATATCATTCCAGAGGAACAGTGGCGTAAGATGGAGGAAGAGCAGAAACAGAAGGAAATGGAGGACATTTACATGCTGCCCAGAAGCAGAAGCTCCAACAAGAGGGTGAGTGCTTCTAGGTTACCCTTAGCCTGAATTTTGATGGACTGTCTATGGTTGTGCTGACTCAAATTGGGTAATAAGGTGATAAACGAGAAATACTTTTTATGGTTGCCACAGTAGTGCAGTATAGTTATATAGTACAGTTGGTTGGCTGTTTGTGGTATTACATTATTTCTCTTCAAACCATGACACTTCAGCACCAATAAAAGGCAATTATATGTAATTCCGAAAAAAATAAAAAGATAATGTAAGTCTATAATACTTAAAGAGCTGTTTGTTACTGTTCTCATTAATCTTTATGGGAGCCATGAAAGTGCTCAAACTGCATGCTGCCATTTTTGCTAATGTGCATCCCTTGATTTTTAAATAATCACCTGAACCGTAAATGCCACTTGACTAATTACTCTGGAGCTGCTGGAAAATGGCATACTCCTGACAAAGCTTGACCCTATACACATATGTTGTGTGATTATCTAATTACTTTTTCCAAAAGACTTCCAGTTTGCTTATGCAGTAGCACTGTGCTCAGAAAATGATCCACTTATCAGCATGCAAAATACTGTAAATAAGTGCGTATCAGCGTACATTAATATGTACATTATACATATATGTATGTAGCAGACCGCAGTGTGAAGTGCTCCCTGTGGCTTTTCAATGCTTTCATCCTCACCTGCATGCTGGATCTGTAATATCTTACGCAGACTGTAAAGACTCATTAGATTTTATAGCCACATGCTGCATTCCCTTGTGATAACAGCACATGTACAAGTATGTGGCATCATATCTTTTGGAAATGAGTCATTAACTTTTACAGCATGGTGTACTCCCCAGCGATAAGGCAGTGTGTGTGAGTGTGTTTTGCAGCCACATGCTCATTACACTTGCTTTGAGCCACAGATGATTTAAACCAGAGCAGAACAGAGGCATCCATAAAATATTCAGTGAAACCACTATTTTTATATTCTTAGAGCTGCTTTTGAGAATGTCTGCATGCAGATGACATATAAAGAGCAAAAAGTATATTTTGACTGCAGAAGTTGTTAGGAAGTACAGTCTGCAAGGTTACATTACATCATTTGGAAAAAATGTGTGTAAAAGCAGTGTTATTATGATTCGTCTTAGGCCCAGGCCAATGACAGCGATAGTGACGTGGGATCCAAACTAAAGCACAGATCCTCAGGCTCTGACAGCGAAACGGACGACACTGATGATGACAAACGGCCCAAGCGCAGAGGCCGGCCGAGAGCTCGCAAAAACAACGTGGAGGGATTTAATGATGCAGAGATCCGCCGGTAAAAACAGAATGTCATGTCACTTTTTTTAAGTTAGACATTGCTTTTACCATTGTATTAAGTACATTTTTGATTCATTCTAGGTTCATAAAGGCATACAAGAAATTTGGAGCCCCGCTTGAGAGGTAAGAAATGCAACACTTCTGTTCGTAAATGATCTGAAATGATAAAGAATCATGCCATTTTTGATATTGATTTAAGAGTAATTTGTAATAAGCTATATTATGTTTATTTATCTGGTTTACCTTTTCTACCATGTAAAGGCAAAACGCATTACCTGCATATTTTGTCAAAATTTTGTTATGACCAAAATTAGGTCTTTTGGATTGTAATCTGTCCTATGACAGACGGATTTGGCTTTGTTCAGATTTTTCGATTTTAGTGTGGGCTTATTTTGTTTTGCCTTTATGGGGTAGTATTGGTTTCACAGTATACTGCCTTATTTTCACATTCTTCGTCATTATGTAGTCCAGTTAAAGCTATTCGGAACTTTTGCCATGTTTTCTACAGGTTAGAGGCAATTGCCCGTGACTCTGAGCTGGTAGATAAGTCTATTGCAGACCTGAAGCGACTGGGAGAACTGGTGCACAGCAGCTGTGTGACTGCAGTACAGGAGCATGAGGAGCACATGAAGGAGAACCCTGTGGAAGGTTTGCGGATATTAACACACCAGTTGTGATTAAAAGTAGTAATTTCCTTTTTTATTGTCTGTTAATTTGTGTAATATCTTTGTTGCAGCTAAAGGCCCAGGGAAAAGACGAGGGATTAACATAAAGATCTCTGGAGTACAGGTCAATGCCAAATCCATTATCCAGCATGAAGAGGAGTTTGAACCACTACATAAAGCTGTTCCTTCAAATCCTGCTGAAAGGAGCAAGTAAGTCCGAATTAAAGGTGATAAAGCTTGTTACAGATTGATTCTTGATTAGTTTTGCTGCACTTGAGAGTATTGCCTGACTCAGCACTGTGCTTAAACTCATGATGTAAGTACACTAATATGTACTGCATTGCTCATTGTTACTATTGAGTTTTAATCATCCCCACTGGGATTGAATAACTCATTCAATTTCAGAGTTTATTTGCATGAAAAATAAATATCCATTTTTGAGGCTGAAAAAGGTGAGTGACGTTTTTTCCTTTCTTTGGACAGATTTCAGCTGACCTGTAGGGTGAAGACTCCCCACTTTGACGTGGACTGGGATATTAATGATGACACACAGCTGTTACTGGGTATCTATGAGCACGGCTATGGCAACTGGGACCTGATCAAGACCGATACAGACCTCAAACTATCTGAGAAGGTAAATTGAGTGCAATGAACTAAGGGTTCCAGACAATTAAAAGAGCGAAATCAGAGAAATGCACAAGTTGCATTGACTTCAAATGCCTTGTTGTCCTTATATGTAGATTCTCCCAGATGACCCTAATAAGAAACCTCAGGCAAAGCAGTTGCAGATGAGAGGAGACTACTTGCTCAAGATGCTGAAGAAAGAACAGGAAAGCCAAGAAGCTGGTAAAGCAGTAGATGAGGTGATCATTGGTTTTTCTGTTTTTTTGTTTTGTTTTTTCATCTGAAAGGTCTTGCGACTTATTGTCCAAAGTGACTTATTTACATCATTTATACATAACTGATGTCGGCCAGTCAAATGCACTGCACACCAAAACACATGCTTACACACAAACAGATAAAAACATCAGTCATAGAGACTGTAGAAGCATTTTAAAGTAGCCAATTCATACAGTAGTAATTTATGCAACAAGTTTAAAAATTCTGTCCATCACAACATTATTGTTCTAACAAACTCTAGACCGCTGTCAAACACCTCACATCCCCACAAAATGTTGTGCAAATATCAGAAATATCCACAGATAGACAGTCGCTAACATTAATGAATGAATATAATACAACAGGCATATTGTTTTACTTGCAGACTAAAAGCTGTGTATTTGTATACAGCACAGAGTTATAAACAGATGTGGCTTATTTGTTGCGTTTGTTTCATGAAACATAAACAGAATATTAAAAACTGTTACACACGATTACTTAAAGCAGATGCACCCAATTAAAACAAGAGGCTCATTTGAGATGAGCAAGTCCTGCACAGAACCGATCAACGGTGATCAATGGCAGATGCATGCTGGTTAGAAATCTGTCCGAACTTTCTGTGATGTCATGGCGACTAATGTCAACAATACTCTTGTGAGAGTGAGGCGGCCGCACTTTTTAGAGCCAGGCGGTGCAGTTTTTTGTTCTCCCACATGTGCAGACTGCAAGCACGACTGCAAATTACTTGCTGATGACACCGCTTAATGCTCATTTGCTTAAACAACTGTGATGCTTTGTTCTCTTTTAAAATGTTGATTTTTTTTTTTTAAATATCATGTTTTTATGTGTATAAATTATGTGTAAATATTCCCAACACCCTGACAGTGCGATCTCTGTATGGGATATGTGACTGTTATCATATTTCTAAAATATCTAAAATGCTTGTCTTTATTAAACTTATTAAAAAAGGATGGAAAAGACCCGGCTTTTGGGGAGAATTAAATAACAGGTACATTTGGATGACTTGTTCATCATATTCATTTTTGTTTAAAAGCAACAGAATTTAAATTACATTCACTTTATTAGCAACAAAGCACATGAACATGAATCACGCAGTATCTGCCTTCGATCTCATAGATGGCTGATCTACGACGAGAAGTGAGAACTGTCCGACTTGACAGCACTTATTTCACTCCTCCCTTTATTGCAGCCGCCTACTCTAGTCTACTTTCAAGGTGAGGCGTTTGGCATCTCAAACGAGCCTAAGGCCAAAGACTGTGATACGATGCACAGATCCTGAGGTAATCTTCATGGAGCATGTTGACATGCTACTGAGCGGCTGAAAGGATGTCGGTGGTCTGCTGCCAGGTCCGAATGCCTGCCGCAACCTCTGTCAGTACGACTTGTACAGAGATGCGACTTATCTGTGTGTTTTGTTTTTTTTTCCTTCTCAACAACGCGATTTTGACCAGGTGCGACTTACTGAATATTAAGGTGCGACTATGTTCAGAAAATACAGTATACACATTTCTGGCCTGAAGCTGATGGCAAATGGATATTTTCATTGAAACATTTTCAAAATTGAATGAGAACCAAATCAAACCAAGGTAAACCAAAGGTTGTCCAGATGAAATGTATGAAACACTTCTTTATTTTACTTTTAAATGTAGCTTTGTTTTGTGACTGATTTCAAGTCTCTCTCTGTCAACTTCCCAGCCCAAAGTCAAAAAGAGGAAACCTCGAACGAAGAACAAGACACCTAACAATGAGCTGGCAAATGAGATTTCTTCTTCTCGTCTCTCTGACAACCCTTCAGAAGAGGGAGAAGTGAAGGTATGTTACTTGTAATGCATCTTATCTTGTATATAACCAAACAGACTTACACGTAAACATGCAGGGATATACAAACACAGAATCCATAGCACTAACCAGTCAGGCTGCATTTTAACAATTCTCTTTTTTTCCAGGATGATGGAGCTGAAAAATCTCCCACAAAGAAGAAACAGAAGAAAGATAACAAAGAGAACAAAGAAAAAATAGGAACTCCTAAAAAAGAGAAGGAGGGGGACAAAAACAAAAAGCGCTCCAAGTCCAAAAAAGAGAAGGTATCTCAGAGTCTTCGGTATTATGTTTCACCATGAGAACGTTTCCTTTAGAAACTTGACTTAAGTATTGTATTTCACTGTCATTCTATGCACAATGGTTGTTAGTTTCTTGGATCAACAAGTTGACTCAAACCAATGATTCAGGGTTATATTATACTGGTATTAGAATTAAATTTACTATATTATGAATATAACTCCTTTTTAGAATTCATTTACTCCGGGGGTTTTTTATGCAGATTGGATCAACCCCAGTACTTGAATAAATGTGTAGGATATAAAGGACTATTACATATGACTGTGATTCTCGTAAGCTCAAAGTATTCTTTCACATTTTCAGGCTAAACCAGGAGGCAAAGGGAAGAAAGCTCAGGGCCCAGTGCACATCACTGCAGGCAGTGAGCCTATACCTATTGGAGATGAAGATGATGAGCTGGACCAGGAAACATTCAGCATTGTAAGCATTTAAATTTGCTTCATGTCTCTTTTTTTGTCATACTTCAAGTTAAGCAGTAGTATATGAAATACTTTGTTTTTAATATTGTAAGTGTAAATATATTTTTGGATATTTAAAAAAAATGACATAATACTGATCAACTGTGATTTTTATTTGATTGAAACATAATATTTTGTGTAATGTGTGTGCGTGCAGTGTAAGGAGAGGATGAGGCCGGTGAAAAAGGCTCTGAAGCAGTTGGATAAACCAGACGAGGGTCTGTCAGTGCAGGAACAGCTACAGCACACTCGTACCTGCCTGCTGAAGATCGGAGACCGCATCACTGAGTGCCTTAAATCTTACAATGACCCTGAGCACGTCAAGACCTGGCGCAGGTATCTCATATGCACGATAAACATCTGAATTGATTGTCCATTCTTAAAGGGATAGTACACGCAGAAATTATCTTGTTCCAAGCCCGTATGACTTTCTTCAGTGGTAATCAAAAGGAAGATGTTAGACAGAGTGACACCTCAGTCACAATTTACTTTGTATGAAGAAAAGATGCAATGAAAGTGTATGGCAACTGAGACTAACATAACTACTGATGTTAAATTTGTGGGTGAACTATCCCTTTAAATCCCCATGGCTTTATATTATTGCAGCCTTTATGAACACTGAGACAAAATGTTACATTCAACCCATTTTTGTTTAATATTTCAGAAACCTCTGGATTTTTGTGTCCAAATTTACTGAGTTTGGAGCCCGGAAATTACATAAACTATATAAGATGGCTCAAAAGAAGCGCTCGCAGGAGGAAGAGGTAAGCTAAGCTTAAAGCCACAATTCTCAAAGACACTGGTCCCCATGTACCACTCAGTCACTCCTCGTGTTACAGAAAGAGCAAAAGAAGAAGGATGATCCTGCCAAGAAGAAGCCCTTCAGACCTGAACCATCTGGGTCAAGCCGGGATTCAACAGGCACCCAGCCCTCAACCAAGTCCCACCCTCCCGCCAACCACCCGTCTGGACCTCCCCCTCATGGCCACCACAGAGAGCAATACAACCAGCCCAATATAAGGCACTTCCCTAATGATGGTTAGAGCAGAAACTATTAAGAGATTAATTGGATAAAATGCTTGATGTTCAACAACCTCAAATGAATTGAATTATAATTCCAATCCTTAGTTCTATAATCAGCCATTTGTGTGACATCTCATATGGCATTTCTACATCTTTTGGCAGATAGGGGAGATTGGCAAAGGGACCGTAAGTACAACTACCCAGGCAATAGCAATCAACCCTGGCAAGGGGATCGGCATCACCCCTATGACAGTCACAGGTACAAGGACCATCACTATGGCGACCGCCGGTCTCATGGTGATTACCGCAGCTCAGGAGGATACCGTAACAGCGGCTCACCTCGCAAACGACCTTATGACCAGTATGGTAATGATAGAGATCATCGGGGCCATAGAGACTATTACGACAGGTGAGCAGACAGTATTGGAGCATTGAAACTCTTTAAAGCTGAAGTATGTACATTTTACAGTGTTTAAAAATCTTTCTCTTGTCCCAGCTTAATAGGCAGAGACAACTATAAGTAAGCCATTCATAAGTAGATTTTCTCAAAAACTGTAAACACTGGGTGTGTCTCAGTCAGCTCCCTAATTCAGTAGTTAGGGCACTGGTCAGGGAGTCGGCCATTTCTAGGGCTGTCTCAATAGCAAGTGCACTGAAATGTTCGCTCCCTAAAAAATCTTAAAAACCAGGGAGCATCATTGCTCACTATGTTCCCTTACTGGAAACATTGTCATGTTTTCTGAAGTCTCTCAAGTCATTAGATTGCGAGCACAAGTGTAAATAAATGATGTCAAAGCCTTATTTTCTCTTTAAAAGAGATGTTGTTTGTAATGTCTTTCATCAATAATTTCAAAGAAAGGGAAACAATCTTTAAATATTTCTTTATTTAATGTAATTTATCTTTCATAATAACACTGTATCTTCAACGAAAATAAAAGATAGTATCATTTATACAGCAATGGTGCTGATTAATAACAGCTGCGCTTGAATGCGCAAGCTCGTTATCGTGTTGCAGGTGATTGAGTCATAAGTGTTCCAATGTTCAGTGGGTCAACACCCTTGCCAGTGCCCAAATTTGTGTTCACGATATACTGATTCACGACATAGGGAGCTGGGTAGCAGATTGAGGCACACCCACTGTGTCTCTGTGGCGCTATAAAATTTTCTGTTTATTTTGAGGGACCCGCTTAGACTCACCCCAACAACATTACTCAACCAATGAGTTAATGGCGTTAATTGGGAGTGGGGCTATATGTTCGTTCGCTCAACAGCAGATGAGGGGCTTATTTAGAAATCGGTTTTGAAAACATTGTTTATTTTGCAATTCCATTCGGTGGTGCTAGTGTTGCAGAAATTACATACTTCAGCTTTAACTTGAGTAGTGGCCTTCAGACTTGTTATTTGCTGAAAACATTTGACTTTTTCCCTCAATGTTGTGTAGAGCTTAAGTTTTAGCTCTTGCTTTCAGACATCCGGACCCTAAGAGGAGGCGCTCAGATGAATACCGCTCCCCAAACTACCATCAAGGGGGAGGAGGACACCCTCAGGACTTCAGAAGAATGCCGGATCATAGGGGACCCCTTGGAAACCATGGCCCTCCTGGACCTGATCACTACCGCCCCTTCCACCCAGACAAACCCCAACCCCTGATAGACCCCCGTTCCCCTCAGGCCCAGAAATCCCCCCTTGAGCCAATCTCACCTGCAGAAAGAACTGCAGAGCAGAAACCTGTGACGGACTTCAATTGGAACAACAGGAAGACATGAGATGAATAGGTAGTCAGAGCAGAGACAGTTCGTACTGCCAAAGGACATGGCAGAAAGGCAATCAAAGGAGGGGTCGTAACCAGCCACTACCAAACTCCTCCTTGGATACTGGATACTGTGTCTGCAGTGTCCTCCGTTTTCTTGTGGGTTTCAGCGACCAGGTTAAGTCTGCCATTTTGGACTGAGGATATTGAACAGCAAGGCATGGTTACTCCTATGGACGATGATGTGACTGAACTTGATAAAGTGTTGTAGTATGCCTGAAGTTAGAAAGTGCCTCATTTATTTGGTCTTTTGAGAGTCATTAGCAGAAAGGGACTATCCCCGAAGCAAAATTTACTTTGATGTTCATGTCTTTTATTTCGTGTTATTTTGATTTGTGCAAAAGATTATTTGAAAATGAATTATTTTAATTGCACCTTCAGATGTGACTTCATTGTTCTGTTGAACTATTTGAAACTCTAACATGTAGATTGTGCTCTCCAAAACATCCAGACCCTCTTTTCCTGTAATCATCATTTTGAGGGAGAGAATGGTCAAACAAGTAATTGCATAGATGTTTTTGTCTCTGATCTTCTCAGTTATGTAAAAGTCACAAATATTTGTGGTGAGCATCAGCTGCATCAAAATTACCGTTTTTCTCAATTTCTTGAATTAGCTTAATGTGTCATTGCTCTTGCAGACCCTGTTTGTTGATATTGTAATGTTCAGACACCCTGTCATAGGACAGTAGCCTTATTTAAAAGAAGAAAAAAAGGCTGAACAGTATTCAGGGTCTATGTAGACCTTGTCAGAACACTAGATAATCATAACACGTAAGCTATCCTTGTCTTATTTTCTTTATGACTGTAACGCATGGCACCACTTAAGCCCACTTTATGGTAAGTGCTTGTATGATCGGTACTGTTGCATCTTTATATTGCACTAAAAAAGTCAGTACTCACAACTTGTTTTTGAGTATGTAGTAATGGTAGACATTACCCGAATTTGATTTTTATGTTTTGTTTAGTTCTTTTCCCAGTATGAGTGTGCTGAAATGCTGATACCATTGACCTTTTAAGTGGAAATGTGCGTACTGTATGATTGAACACATGCGTGTTCAGGTAGTGGGTGGGTGTAACAAGCTAATTTTGGTGAACCAGATTTTGTGCCAAAAAAAAAAAAAAAAAAAATCACAGACTGGCATGCTGGTAAACACCATTCTTTGGTTGTTCATTTTATGTGTTTCTCCATCTGTGCCTTATTCTTGTGTAGATTCAAACACCGGTTTGGTATAATGTCTAGCTGTCTGAAACAATGCAGTATTACGCTGTACAATTTAAAACATTTGCCAGGATGGAGTTTTTACTAGATGCAAGTTAAGCCAGATCTGGAGAGTGGGGGAACAATGTGTTGTGCTGAATTCCAAAAGTTCATGGTGGCAGGAATCAAGAGTAAGTGAGCTGGTGAAAAATGTGAAATACTGAAGATGCTTCTCTTCCCACTCAAGCTCCTGATCACACTCCACAGACATGCGTTTAAGATTTGAAAGAGAGAGAGTGAAAGAGAAAAAAAAAAACCGATTTAAAATCATTTATATTTGTGAAAAGCCACTGTTCAGATTAACTGTACTGTACATATGTTTATACACCTATATGTATTAAACTTTCCTACATAATGGACAGTGTCTGCCTTGTTCCTCAGGGATGCTTTGCAAACTAGTCATCTTCTAGAACCCACAATATCACATGCACTTCATTCAGAGCAACAAAAAATTTGGTTTTAATGGGGTATTTAAGACAAAAAATGGAAAAATAACTTTCATTTAAAAGGTTCATCTGATCGCTCACCGTACAAGTTTCACAGACGCACGTGCACAATAACTCTTGAGAGAAATGGCGCGAATTTCTGAGGCGAGTCATTTTGCTTCAGGACATAGTTAATTATTGCCAAAAAAAAAAAAAAAAAATTATTGCAAATATAAAAGTAATAACGCGACATTGAGGCGGAGGTTACAAAAATACAACTGAGCGCTGCTAACGTTCCAATTTTTGAGATTGAATCATAGATTCAGAATGGCGAATTAGTAATTAAAGTCGTAACTCATTAAATATTATACTTGGTATTTAAAGCTTAAAAAAAAAAAAAAACGGGAAACCATCTGTAACTGTCTCGCACACCTATAGCCTAAGTTGCTTGATCCTGCAAAAAAAAAAAAAAAAAAAGATATTTTGAAATATTTGCAGTATTAAACCGCAATCAAAGTTATATAATGTTCAAATACTTAAAAGATACAGAAATTATGTTCTCTGTAGATACCTCTTATAGTGGTTTCCTAAAATTAAGCAAATTAATTTGTTTTTACAAATTGTGCCATCAGATGGCACTCTTCGCCAAACGTAGTAGCTAACGTACAATTTATATGCCTTGTTTTTACGATGGTGTAGCCTGAACACTTGAGTGAAAAACAAACAATCACACACGCGACTGAATACAAATATACACACATAAAAAACAAATCAACATGACACTTTATTTTTTCTTCAAATAAATAATTTACAGTATATACAGGTGGTGTGTGGCACCGCTTTAGTCCTACATACAAAAACAGACTGATGGCATCTCCCATTCAATGTTAATACATAAAAATGTTATCTTTCATTTTCATAGCATTACAAGTCTGATAACCTCTTTTACCATCAAGTTAAAACCAAGTAAGAGCTAAGTTAAAGAGAACAGAAACATAAAGTGCTTTTATAACAACAACACAAACACTGCAATTCACACGTTTCCTACGTATTATTTAGTTACCTTTATGAACAGGATATCTCCTTTTTACTCTTGTACCAAATTAAGTCATAATGAATCCCTTATCCTATGTTGTTGTGGTGTTTGTGTACACAATATCACTTTAAATTTAAAGGCAAAATTCACCATGCCCTCTGCTGTACCAAACAAATTTCAGCACAACATATTAGGCTATTTGCTAAATCAACAACTCACAAACGTTTATACGTCACATTACGCATTTAAATCCAAAAAGTACTGACGACAACCACACCTAAACACAAATGTCACTACAATCATTTTTCAAATTTCTCTTTAAAGCCATTGACTGCACCAAACACGAGCTTTCTTAGCAGTAGTAAGGCTCACAAAACTTTACAGTGTAAGAATAAATTACCATGAAGCAATTCTGTCTCTCAAAGAACTATTTAAGTATTAATAATATCTAACCATAATTTTATAGTTTAAGCTAGTTATTTAGAGAAAACGTAAACATTTTAAGAGACGAGTGTGACAGATGTTCTTAGAAACTGGACATGGAGGCCACATGCAGGTGTGATCTGGGCTTCATTTACAAAGATCTTTCCAAAAGTCTCTTTAAAACTATGATGTTACCAAGGGTGAAGTTAGTGTGTTGTTTCCAAATCAGCCTTGTTTGACCATTACTGTTAATACAGTTCTGTTTAAAATATTTGAATTACACTTTAGCAAGCATTTCAGTGCTTTATAATATTATGTTATATCTGCTAAATCCACAATATCTGATGTTAAATAATGTGAGAAATGACTCATGATATGAAAAAAAGTCTAATTCCATCTTCAGTATCCCCCCCCCCCATCCCTCAAAATAGTGGTGCTATGTAAGCATGTGTTTAGAGTGCCAATACTGCTAATGCTATTGACAATACTGAGTGCCAATACACATGAGCTAGCTCAAGGCTGAAGAGAAAATGTCCCCATTTCAAACTGTCACAAGAAACGCATGGCAATAGCTCCCTGCACTGAAGTTCATGCACCACACTGTAGTTAGCAGCACCTTCAAATATTATACACAATCAGGACATCTGGTTTGAGCCTAAATACTAAGAGAACCACAAAGGTCCCATGAGAAAGTGAAAGAGAGAGAGAGAGAGAGAGAGAGAGAGAGAGAGAGAGAGAGAGAGAGAGAGAGAGAAAATTCAGCTGTATGGGAGGGAAATTGTTGGCACCAGGACTTGTTCTTCGGCAAAAAGCCTCCGCCATAAATTCACAGATCTACTGAGTTGTGAATTAAACGGGGCCTACAGCACAGCCACGTCGACACCCTTTTTGAAATGGAGAATGAGGCTTACTCTTTAAGAAGCAGTAAGGATGACTGATTGATCTGCCTACAGGGCTTGTGGGTCCCATCTTAAACGGCAAGAGTTGTATTAGGAACTTGGCTCTTTCCTGGATATGTTGATTGTAAGGTTACATACTGCAAACTGACATGATTATTTTTTCAATGTTGTACTTTTTTTTTTTTTTTCAGAAGCAAGTGTTCTTTTTCTAAAAGACAACTGTGTCTTGGACCACAACATCAAATGGCTTGAATTTGTTTTTTGACTGAACAATAGCACTTACTTTGTAAACACAAAGTAAAGAGGGTAATTTTCTGTGCCTAATACACTCCCAATATGACAATGGAGAGAATACAATAAATATTTTCAAGATTATCACACCTAAGCAGTGTAGGTGCTGTTTGACAGTATGATTGACACACTGAAAACACTTTTTATATAAAATGAAGTAAACAGCTCTTGGCAGGCAGTAGAACTTCTTACTGACCCATGAACCACCAAACCAGAGCTACATTAGGACCCTGGGTGCAACATACAGCTATTAGGAAACACTACACACACACACATGTTGGTGCAGCTATCCTTATGAAGACTCTCCATAGACATAATGATTTTTATACTGTATGAACTATAGATTCTATCCCCTAACCCTACCCCTAAACCTAACCCTCACAAAAAATTTCTGCATTTTCAAAAAAACATCGTTTAGTATGTTTTTTAAGCGATTTGAATTATGGGGACACAGAAATGTCCTCATAAACCACATTTATAGCATAATACCCTTGTAATTTCCAGTCTGTAACCTAAAAAATGTCCTCATAAACCACCCAAACCCACCCACACACACATTCATATAATCACCTACGCAATAATACACAATTTGCTTACACACACACACTTACAGACAAACTATACAAAAGGCCTGGTGTTATGGCCTATTAATCTCCACTCTAGACAACATGTCAGACTTCCTAGTCTGGCCTTGGCCAAGGGGTTTCCTCTAGAAAGCTAATGCTTTTCCAAAGATAGAGCTTCTTCAAAGAGTGAACTCCTGCTGGCCCTCCATCTTTAGGAGACATTAATAAAAGCTCCTGTCATGTCCTCCAGCCTTGCTCCGGGAGACATACTTCACCTCTCACTTGGCATAAAGTGAACTGAAGCCCATCTCCAAACTATTCTTTCTGCAAAGGACCATCCCCCTCTCACTCCTGTCAGTAGAGGAGAGTTTAATCTGAGCCGAGTCTCAGGACCTCTCCGCACTGCCTTCTCCTTTGCTGAGCAGTTATGATCACTGCAGTTATGGGTGGAGCTGCAGAAATGCTCCTTCTCTGGCCTGATGAACAAACATGCATGGTGATGACAAGATGAGTCCATGGCTGAGATGAGCATGACACAAGACACACAAGAGTGAAAGCCCTCGGCAGAAACTTGGGTTTTAGCTGAGAAGCCCAGCCTCCGGTAGATGAAATGCAACATGGCGAGAGCAGCATTTCACATGCACACAGCTTCTTACAACGATCTATTACAATAAGGATGTCCAATGGGAACTACAGATAAATGGAACACAACTCAGTCCACAACTTTGCAGTAACAAGGCTGAAAAGGACAAAGAAGCTAATACCAATGTTTTTGGAGGCAGAGTTGAATATTGTATCTCTTTCAAAGAGATGGTACTTGTCCTTGTTTGAATGTAGCATTTTAACATCCTCAAAGGCATAGTAGGCAGCCAGGGTAAAGTTGATGTCCCCAGAAGATAGCAGGTCAAAAACACAAGATTGGAAATACAAATCCTCGACTGGAAGACGTTCTTTGCACTTGGCCATGGCTGACTGGTAGGTGAAGCCATGGGCAGGGCTGCCTGGCCGGCCCCTGCCTAAGCCATGGCTCTCTGCAGCCCGTGTTCTAAAAGTCCTGAAGTCAATTCGCTGGTTGGCAGGGCAACCATGCAGACATAGGTAAAGATCCTGGTTGTCTTGGTCCTCCACCGAATTCACCACCTCCTCTGGCATCCGCACTGCAAAGGTGAGGTAGCGGCCGACCTGCCGAACTACAACAGTGGTGCCAATGTATCGTGCCTGGATCTCCACGTGTTGTCCAGGCACCTTTTCTACCACACGTAGGGTGTTGGCCCCATGGCGGTCACCTCCATTCTTTGAACCATCTGCAAAAGCAGCTGGAAGCTCATCAGTCTCTGCATGGTACATCTTCTGGTCTACACACTCCTGAAAGTTCTTGAAGATGATTGTTAGCTGTGGAAAGAGGAAATAGAGTTAAGTTAGAGCAAACCATTTGTACGATTATTTCGGCAGTATAGAGCACAACAGTTCCAGCCCACTTTTTCAGCCATCTCTGTTCTAGAAGTGTTTTTTTCCGTCCATTTTTTCCATAGGATTACATGAAATCCTTCATAAAAGAGTTCTAAGCCATGGATTAAGCCAACCAGCTCCAAGTGGAATAACAACATTACAAACTTTGATTGCAGAAAAACTGTTGAAAATTGGACAAAAAGACAAAGGTACAAGGCTGTTAAGGCTACTTGACGTCTTTATTAAGGGAATTAACTATAATCCCATGAAGCATTGCACGTAATCAATGTAATCAAATTAAAAATGATAGAAAATATAAAACTATTGATTTATAATTGTTCATTATAAGTGTAGAACCAATAAATGTAAAGTGTATTGCAAAATATTCATATATATTCAAATATATAAGTAGTTTGAGAGTGTAGGGAGAATGACTCGATAGCATCATTCGGATCAAACCAGACTGCATCATCATGGCTGTCAACGCTGGACACTTTCACCGCAGTTTGTTTGCTGTGATTTTCTTATTAGTGGATTCAGGATCATGGGTAGTATAGTTCTTCACCAGAAGATCCACTATTAAACTATATTTTTATAAAATAAATTTTAAATAATGAAAACTGATGGTTTCAGCAGAAGCATATACCATTGATTAACAACCTTGGAACTCATGCTTGGTCTGTATTCAAAGGTTTGTAAGTTATCATTCATGATCAATTCCCATTTGGAAAAAATGAAAAAGAGATTTTTACTTCCAGAAGCAGACTGTTGCTATCTATTAAGAAGAATTGTTATTTTGTCCATAAAATATTGAAAATATAATACAACAATATAATACAACACACAGACTGCAATAATTCAGGAACTGAAAAATGACCAAAATACACATTTAATTGTAGAAATGGGTCATATTAAACAACAGCATTTTGAAATTGCAATCTAGACAAATAAGATACAAAAAAAAAAATGTGTACAAAAATAAATAAAAGTGCACAACGTTTTGACTTGTCTAAAATGCCACATTTGTTTAATCAAAACAAGCCAACAAAGAACAGCCAGGGACATAACATTTTTTTTAAGCACCACTGCATATGGCAAAAGATGGTGGCTAATTTACTGCATAACTGAGCCTTGTCTTTATTAAACCAGAGGATTGTGTAGTGCAGACCCTCCAAGCCCAGCAGCTTTCGTAATGTCACATTTCAGCAGCAGCTCAAGATACAGGGGGCCAATGTAAACGCACTCTGGAGAAACACAGGTCCAGTCTATGTTACAGCAGGCCTCAGTATGCAGACACAAAGACAATCCATTCATGCTGCTCAGAGCCTGCCTGTGAACCTCGGATTCAGCTCCAGGGAGTGGACTAGTGCCAGCTAGAGAGCACAGCCTGCACTGGGGCTAATTAGAGAAGGCTGCTCCTCTGACTCCTCCAGCAAGCTGCCATTAGGAGGCCAATGGGCTGCTGACACATACGTGACCTCGGGATGTCCAGGCTGCTCTGATCTTAGTGAAGAGAGGGGAAAGATGTGTGTATGTGTATGTGTATGTTTGAGTTGAGAGGACAGTCAGTTTAACCAAACCACCCAATAATCACTAATGGTCAGTAATCTGCCCCATTATCCCCACCCACCCAAGGCTAGTTCTTCACAGTACAGCAAGAGCTTGTTTAAAGCAAAGGGCCTATCAATAAACAAGGGATGTCTTGTTTGCACAGGTGTCATCTGCCTGCAATATTGTTTTCACTTTTGCCTTTGCTAAAATAACCTCTGAGCCACTGTCATTTATTTAAAAACAGCCAACTTAACAAAAATATCACTATCCCTTTCTCTTAGAATTTTTTTTTAATGGTGAATCATTAGAGGTTCTTGATGATGTAAAATTGGTCTGTTTCTATATGTGACTGAGTTAAAAGTTCTTGTGTTGTTCCTCCTATTCTCAGTGCTGCTCAACGGGGGCCACAAGGAAAAATGTCAACCACCGGTCACACAATTAGAGCAGTCTAAAGGACATTAGATGAAATAAATTAGGATTCTACAATCAGACAAAAAAACTTGGTAGTCCTTTCACCTTAGGCTCCACAACTGGCCAGTTCTAAGGCAGTCCAATGTACCGTAAAGAAAAACAATGATAATTTATGAGGTATGAGGGCCAACTAATGCAGAGAAAATACTGGCAGTTTCCTGTATGGACTGAGCACTTAGTTAAAACAACAAGGCTATTCAATCACATGCAAACAATGGCAAGGACTACCACAGATATAGTAACATTAGTCTTGGCAGTCTGAAAAAAAGGAGCTGGAGCCTGGTAACATTCTAAGTTATTACCTCTGTTTTACTGCTGGCATTCCCTTAAATAAATGTTTTATCAGACTTTCATCAGTTCTGTTGCTTATCACGTCTTCATCTGTTGTGGACCAGATCCAAATGTAGATCCAAAGTGCAGACAAGCGTCTGCACTCAAACTCCTGCGTTCTTGTCCCACTGGTGAAACCACACTTTCACCATTAACTAGTTCCTTGCTGAAACTTCTAACAACTATTTTTGGTTGATTTATGGTAGAGGAGAAGCTTGTGAATTGTTACCATAGACTGATGCTGAAATTACATTTGTGTATGTAAGCGTTTTTTTTTTTTTTTTTACCTTGCTAGTAGCTGTAGCAGAAGACCCAGGCACAACGGGAGTGTTCGTAACCTGCACAGACAGGTACTTATTGTGAATCAGTGGCCAGGCTCCCTCAACTTTACAAGTCTGAAAGTCATCGTTGAATGTGCGAAGGTGTGGGTCTCCAAAAAAGCCGCAATGAGTGTAATTTGGGGGTGAGGCGTGACGTGGTAGACTCCGCTCGTAGTGGCACACCTCTGGCCCATCCGAGGGTACGTGGATGTCTGGTTGGGGTGGTGGCTGGGCTGGGGGAGGGGGCGTCCGTGCACGAGGTTGGGTAGTGGGCCCTTCTTTGGAGCAGTTGTGTTGGCTCATTAGATCCTCTATACCATGTTGGGCTGAATGGTAGGCCAGGTCTCCCCGGCACGTACGGGCAGTGCGTCGGACACAGTTGTTGTATGCTCGCAGAGCTGTGCAGAACTCCTCTTCTGGGCCAGAGCTGGAGGTGGAGGCCCAGAACTCTGAGTTACACTTGAGGATCTTACACTGCAGAGTTGCTGTAAAGAGAAAAGATAGATAGCATAAACATACTGGCAAGAGCAAACAAATCTTACGGTAAGCTGTAAGAAAATAAGCATCAACTAGAGTAGCTGACAAAACTGATTTAGCTTTTGAATTGAAAACTAACAGTTAAAATGAAATAAAAAGATGTTGGAGAAAAATGTCAGATTTCTTTTACACTCTTAATCAAGAACAGTTAATTTTCATTTCCCATAGTTAATCTTTTACCCTCATTGCCGAGTGAAGAAAACACATTTTATGCACATTTTATCACTTTTTATATACACTCTAGGGATTGCACGACTACTGATTTTTAATAGTTGGCTAGTCGAGCCCATTAGTCGAATCAGACTAGTCATTACGTCATTCCACACCCAAACCACCGCAAAGGAGCAAACCGCATCCAGGTCAGAATAACACTGGTATTTTGGTTATATTTAAAGGCAAATTTGCATATATTGAAGGTTACCACAGCAATTGTGTCATCTTTATCAGAGTACCCTATGGAATGTTCTGAACATTATCAGTGTTGATACATTGCTATGCGCTTGTGCAATACAAATACGGAGAATGCATGAGATTATTGCTGATACATCGATACCTTGCGTTGTTGAGCAGAGTGATAAAGAAAACAAACACCAGTTCTAAGGTGCATTCTGTGTGTGCGTCTTTGAGTCTGACAGAACATCACACCCTATATTTGCACCTTTTCAGTGCAGAGCCACCAGGTTAAACACCCGCTGTATTTCTTACCGACTCGTTTTATAAATCACGAGGTTAGCAACTAGTCTACTTCAGACTGACGGTGTCAACTAGGTTAGATGTAGTCGACTAGTCTGCTGAACCCCAAATACACACAGTCATAGACTTTAAATTATTTCAGTACTGAACTTTAAATAAAGGTTAGTTTATTATGTTCTGTTCACGAATGCCAGTTGTGCTCCAGGCCCTTCTAACAACACATCAATTCTCTCTACATCTGGACAAAGTGAGGCTTTAATTTCATCAGTAATAAAAAACAACATTCCAAACTAAGTTCCAAGTTTCTGTGTTTTGCCAACTTCCATGAAGTATAAATGCTCTTAATGTAGTATAAAAAAGGCTGTTGTTGTTTTGTTGTCTTTTCAAAAAGAAATTTAACAAAAACATGAAAATAGGTCAATTAACATTTGTTGATTTTATGTGAAACTTTCAAAAATGATAATGGAATATTTGTATTATGTCTATATAACAAGGGAGGAAAAACAACACTTATCAGCTATTGTAATACAAAACCTAAAGCAATAAGCATCTAAATAGGCATCATTACAAAGTAATGAACTCTCGACAGGCTTATCTAACTTCATTACCTCACGATGAATGACATCACTTTGTAATAGCAAATGGATTGTGTGCTTTATTGAAAAATGCTTGACTGATTCCAAGATCTTGGTTAGATATATAGTAATTTCACATTGTATAAGGTGCAACTCAAATTAACAGTTTTAAGACAAATGGGAAGGAAACCTGTAAACTGACATTCACACAGACAAAAGTAAATTATTTAGAAGTGCTAATCATCTCATATCAAATTCACACACATTCACACCTAGTGCTCACTTTGCATTGCTAAACAGATTCTGGGGGTGCTTTTGAATAAAGCTCTGTGTGTGTCAGCCACCTCCTCTTAGGAGGAAGGGCAAATGCACATCTGAAAAAAAAAAAAAATCACTTAAAGTTTTAACAGAAGGGGGTAGCTGTTTGTGTAAGTGTGTGTGCGTGTGTATGTGTGAGTATGGGAGGGGTGTGCTCCTAGGACTCTGAATGAAGACAATGCAATTTGCCATTGAGAGCAAACCAGCACAGTCATAAATTAGCCCTGTATAAAGGGATTAGGTAGAGTTTCATCAGCCATGCAGGGCAGGAGAGAAGGACTGCCTTAAAGAAACAGGATCTCTGGAGAGAAACTGGCTCCAGGACCAATGGGTGGAACATATAGTAGGTCTCACCATTCCACAGGTCAAACTGGATATGAGATCTGTCCAGAGCAAAAGGCAGTAATCAAAGGCAAAAGCAATTTTAATCGCATTCCCCCTTCCTCAGATTGCAAAAGTTGAAATGAAGGTGGACGGCTTTTCAGTTCTGTTTTTTATGATTTAAAGAAGACCTATTTCATTTGATAAAATGATGATTTGCAATATGTGGAGGTGAGAGCATGGTCGAGCGTTCATCTGGAAAGAGCGTAAGCGGTAAGGGTTCTCACCTGAGATGAATTGCTAGAAATTGCTTGTTTCTGTGTTCGCAGTGAGAGATGGGGGAAATAAAAAGGGCCAGTCCTCAGAGTGTGGGGTGAGAGAGAGCGAGACAGACACCTGACGCTGTGTGTGTTAGATTTAAGCTTCTCCGTTATGTCTTATGCGAATGTGTTTATTGTTTTGTGTATTAAGAGACATTCTTGAGTTGGAATCGCCATTTCCCACTTTCTCATTCCACTGAACTGTTACACAATAGATTCGCAAAGACATGCCAAAACTAAAAATGTAACATGGTGCTTTACTCTAAAAACTAAGCCAAAACTTTACACAGTACAATTTTATTAGAAAGTTTTTATTTGTTCCCAAATTATTGTGCATATTTCTTTGTTGACTTTGTCGCACACCTTCCACCTACCAGCAACAAAGTGCATTTATCACCCGTCTGCTAAGGGACAATAAGCTAATTTAAGATGTCAACGAATAGCTCTTGCATGATCGGCTTTTTTTTATTAATGTTTTTATACCCCTTTTCTCCCAATTTGGAATGCCCAATTCCCACTACTTAGTAGGTCCTCGTGGTGGTGTGATTACTCACCTCAGTCTGGGTGGTGGAGGACAAGTCTCAGTTGCCTCCGCTTCTGAGACCATCAATCCGCGCATTTTATCATGTTGTTCGCTGTGCATGACACCGCGGAGACTCACAGCACAAGGAGGCTCATGCTACTCTCCACGATCCACGCACCACTTACCACGCACCCCATTGAGAGCGAGAACCCCTAATCATGACCACGAGGAGGTTACCCCATGTGACTCTACCCTCCCTAGCAACCGGGCCAATTTGGTTGCATAGGAGACCTGGCTGGAGTCACTCAGCACACCCTGGATTCGAACTCACGACTCCAGGGTTGGTAGTCAGCGTCAATACTCGCTGAGCTACCCAGGCCCTCGGCAGGTGGTTTTAATGTTGTGGCTGATCGGTGTACGCTAAAAACACCCCATTTTATGAGCATCGTGCGCTGTGCTTGTTGTAGTAGATAACAGAGAAAGCAAACATTCACTGTGAAGTGTGCAGCACCTGTGGACTATATATTTATATAATTAAATTGCAGCATTTTTGTGCTTTAATAATCTCACTGGGCAATATAACCAACGTCTTATCCGGAGGTGTGAAACTACTGTCAAAAACACAGAAAATGGAAAAGTCTTCACATCAAAATAAAAGCTTGATTCAAAATAAAAGGTTGACTCATGAAATTGGAGGAATTGCGACAGAAATATTTTACTAAGGTTAATTATAATGTAATATATTTACTGTTATAATAATTACATTAAAACTATAAATGTATCTAACAAACAACAACGCTATACATACTGAATAGACATTTTTATCAATGTTTTCATTTATAATGTGATGCTCTGTGCAGCACTTTATTTAACTAAAGTAAGACCAATGTTGTGTTTTAGATTATGCTGTGAGGATCTTTACTGAAGCACTTCAATTGATAAAAAAATGCAATGGTATGATGAAAAGTAATTGTTCTATTTTCAACACTTCAAGGAAACATGTAATTGATTTAATTTATTATTTACATTGATACAGTTTACTTTGTTAAATAGCCTTTAGAAAAATGTTCAATACCATATTAACTATTTTTTTGTGGTATCAAAATTGGTACAGAATACAGAAATTTTGGTATTGTGAAATCCTAACTGTGATTTAATTATCACATTCTCAAACACACTTGCGACCCATAATCATGTGAAAGTGCACATATCCAGCCCACTTTTAATGACAAACTTCCCGTTTGGTTATTTTCTGGGAACTCCTAACGTTTCAGGAACGTTCTTTTTAGATTCTATTTTCATAAACATCCGCTAACCTTCCCAGAATGTTGCAGAGAGGTTTTTGTGAGAACCTAATAAGAACCAGACACCACAGGCTTTTAATTAAATACGCTAATTATAATTACTACGCACTACGGTTATCTCTTAGAGAATTTTTTTGATTTTAAGACTATGTGACATTATTTGGCCCATTTATGAACCATGTTTTGCTACTTTTAAAAGTTCGTTTAAAGAGGCTTTAATTTGTCCCTCACAAGTTTAACAAAATAAGTATAGTAAAGGCATGTTATAGATGTTGAGAAAGTGCCAGTAACGGGGGTTCGCCTCCCCTCCCCCAAACACAACAGCACATCTCCGCCAGAACTTTGGGAAACACTGCAGAAGTGCATTAGAATCGAATCCAACTTTAGAATCATTGGTACGTTTTAATCATGCGGTTTAAACAATTGCTTTATTAATACAACTTTGAGAATCAACACTCCAGCGCTGCACATGAAAAGGCAACATTTAGCAATTCTTTGTTTTGCATCTTTGTTTTTATTTTTAAAGTTTAGATATAAAAACTGAACCATTTAGCGACATTACAATACCATTTCAAATCACTATTTGTAGGAAACAGCTTGAAAGCTATTTTTTAAAATAACAGTATTTACAAAGCACTATACTGTACACTGACGTAGGGCTGCAGCAACTAATTGATAAAATCGATTATTATCGATAATGGAAATCATCGGCAAAGAATTTCATTATCGATTAGTTGGATATATGCTGCAAGCATGGAGAAGCTCTGTCAGTGATGTCACTTTACAGCACAGTGAAAATGTGTTGCATGATGAAACTCATTTGAAAAACAACGGAGACAAGCTGAAGCGGAGAAAACACAACCCAAGTTGTCCAGCGCATGAGAGCACTTTATTAACACTTTAAAGAAGGTTATAATAAGCCTACAGTTTAATGTGGAGTGGTTGCTGCATCAGGTGTGTTGAAAGAGTGATTGTGCTGTTTGATGTGCTTAAGAGTTGTTTCTCTCCAACACATAACTTACATTTTACTGCTATTTTCTCTTTTATAATATGTATACATGTTATTAGGGATGCACCGATCCGATACCTGGATCGGTATCAGCTCCGATACTGACGTTTTTAGATGGATCGTGTATTGGTCCGACGAGCCCGATCCAAATCCAATACTGTGTGTTAGTCATGTTCGTTCCTGTAAAGCTCCAACAATGACATAAAAGAACCATAACAACACCATTGAAGCAGTTCATATGACTTGTGCATTTTATTCAAAGCCACTTGAAGACATGCGATAGCTCTGTGAATCACAAAAGGCTGTGTTTAATAAGTAAATGTATAATATGCACATGCAGCACCAGCACATTATAGAATGGTGCTGCTCTATTTACACACACACTCACGGCTATTTTTAGCCTTCACGCATTGCGCAACATTTGAGCGCTACTCACAAACAACATCTCAGATGTAGATGCTCAATAGTTCGATTCAATTATAATATGCATTTAGAACGGTGCCGGAGGTGCATTTTACCAGAATTCTACTGAACACTTAGACTGGAATTACTTTTAATTTTGCTGCAGCATTATCCAGTAGACTAGTTAACAATAAAGTTTTTCTTAATAGTTTGTACATTTATATTGAAATAATGTGTAGTTAAAGGTTTGTGTTTCTTTACATATAATTAGAGGTATAGATATTCTAAACTGATTATGAAAAAAACAACACTGGTATCGGATCGGTATCGGCCGATACTGAGATTTCAGATATTGGAATCGGATCGGAAGAGAAAAAGTGGAAACGGTGCATCCCTACAGATTATGAATTCAAAATCAGGCACGTATTTCTGCGTATTTTGCAAAACTGCTTGTTTTTACCACATGCGAATTTCCATTAAACTTAACTGAGCAAGCGAGCGAGCGCATCCACATCAATCAAACCGATCGCAATGGAGAAAGGGAACGCAATCACTTTGATTAAACTCGTGCAACTTCATACCGCACTTTCAGTTTCAATGTAATCAATTGTGCAGCTTTCATTGATGTCACGCTGAGGTCAAAGTGTGCGGTTTAAAGTGTTTTAGATCGTTTCTCATCATGTAATCGCATGTAATACAAAGAGCACCGGGATGAGACTTTTCAGCGCAAGAGTGAATCTGCACTGTTTACAGATGATTGTACTATATTAAACTGTATATAATGCTGAATATAATGTATAATAATGCTAAGGGTCCTGATATTTGTTAGTGTTCCTGATAATGCCAAATGTAATGTCTGATTCCACCAGTAAATTTATGTACCATGGCAAACGTTATTTTACTGGATAAACATCCACATATTTGTGAAAAGAATAGATTAAGAAACATGTAATCAGCGACAATAGCATTTTAAAACCTACAATATTAATTGAAAATACTTAAAATGTATATAATTAGTGACCGTGTAAAAGCACACTGTATGTATCTAACATAATTATGAATTTTTCAGCTGGACAGAATTATTAATATTTCTATTCTGGGGTCACCATTGCCCTCTGCTGGGCTGATTTTTTGTTCCACTCCATCCCTGATGGATCATTTTACTCTTTAATGAACAGTACTTTTTGTTCTACAAAGTTTTACAAGTAATGAAAGGAACTGTTTTGCATATGTACTGAAAGTAATAATAATAATAATAAATTCAAACTTAACTTTTCATGATTCAGGCTTTGTTCAAAGTTTTGTGAGAGTATAGAATCATGAATTCAGTAATGTAAATCATTCCAAATGATTATGGCCTTTATCATTTTTGTTTTTTTTCTTCTTTATAATATTTTGATAAAATACAGGAAATAAAATGTCCGTTTTATCAGATTAATCGATTAATCGAAGAAATAATCGAAGATTAATCGATTATCAAAATAATTGTTAGTTGCAGCCCTACACTGGTGCATTTTATATGTAACTTTTACAAGACATAACTCGGTCATAATGACTAAACAACTACACCCAGCTGCATTTCATTTGCAACCAACAAATTGTGTTTGTCGGCCTTATTATACTGCTCTGAATGTTCGCTGATTTTGTTACAGTGTAGCTACTATAGGCAACCTCATTACTTTGACTATTAAATGCAAAGTGATATATACATACAGTATCCTCATTTTCCACCCCTAAAAATGTTATTCATTATATTCTTTATGACTAATCTTTTTCTTACCTGCTGGAAACAGACAGAGAAACACCACAAGGAACTTGCAGACTTCTAGCGCCGATGGTCCTGCTCCTTTCCCCATAACCATCCATCCAGCATGGGACAGCGCTCCTCTCCTCTCCCTAGTCAAACCAGCAAGGTGAAGGTAAGCGAATTAGACCAATGCTGCAATTTTACGCTTGATTATTAGTTGTTGAAGAACAGAATACTCCGAAATTATGCCGTCTTTCCTTCGCACCAATCTCGTTGCTTTTGTCATAGGTGTTCTCTGTGTTCACACATTCCCCAATCCTCCCTAGAAACGTGCCATCGATCTTCCAGTTTGCTAGTGCCAAGAAGGTGCAGCCTTCTGTGAAGTGCACCAATAAGAAGTCGATGTTTCGCCACCAACCCCACTAGTTTCAAATTACTCCTGAGATTTGAAAAGTAGTTTGCCATGTAGGCTGAGAACCCATGCAATTGAGTATATTATTTGTTATTCTTTTACACATAGTATAATAACAAAGTCTGAATAATAGCCTACTTTCCAGCATGGTGCATGCATGTTCAATTCTGACAAACTCTTGATAGTAGGCCATGTTTGAATCAAGGTAAATGTAAAGAGCCTTCATCATTTTCATTGCTTAACAAATCAACAGTGCAATTGATAACATTCACTTGTCACTCAAAGATTATTTCACCCATTAAAGGCATATGAATTCATGAAAAGAGAGAGAGGGCATGCTAAAATAAGTTATGTATCATGTTAAATGATTATTAACACTGACATTGAAATTTATCCTTCATTAGAAAACTGACCAGTGGTTCTAAACCTTTTTGACTCCAAAGCCCTGCACTGTAGGCTACAAGACAATATTCGAAGGAACCCCAGAAACTAGGAGTGTTGATAGATTAAAATACTTAATAACAATTAATTTTGGCATTCCAGAAGTTTCCAGAACAAGCAATTTATTGTAGCCCTACATCTCAATTTTTTAGCTATTTTAGCATTAGTTAGGTTGTAACAATATAACTCATTTTAAATTAAGTCATCTTGCGGCCACCTTGGGAGTTTGCTAAGCTGGTTGAGAACCACTGCACAAGACCAACAACAAATTGATTTTAGGGAATGCATGGGATGAGCGAGATGCTTCCATGTCTAATCCAAACCTATATTTCAAATCAGAAGTGGAAGTGAAGGCCACTCCACTTGCAACACCATAATTCATGCCCACCTGTGACATGTATAGGGTTATCTCTGTCAACATACTAAATGCCAACCTCCAAAGCCAACCATATTTAACAGGAGTTTATTCTTCCAACAATATATTGTAGTATTGCAGGAATTGCGGGCTGTGTCCCATGCCAATCTCTATAAGATAACCTACTATAAGTAATGTGCATTATACTGTATGTCTTATAGAAAATCTAAAATGTGCTGTAACATTAGTCAAGAGATATATTCAGGTTTGTGTCGCAACAGATTTCCTTCATGTACAGTCTGCCTGACAGGTCGATTTTCCTTTTTAATATGTTGCATTACTAAAGAATGCGAAATGTGTATATAATACACATATTAATACTAAAACACATATAATACTGTTAAAACATACTGATATGACAAATTTTTTTATGTGCATGTGGGATGAGGGATGCTGCCCATCTAAAACCATAAAAGCTTTAATCAGTGTAAAGATACTATCCACCAAGAATACAATAATGTTTCAATAATGACAGAATTTGCTCAAAGTTCTTGCTGAAATCTTAACAACTCGGGCATTATTTGAAAGGGCCTACAGATGAGGAGAGAATGTGGATATGTTATAAGCTATGGTTGTGTTTTGAGGGATCAGCTGTTACAATCCAATAGATGGCGCTTGCACAGTGGTGGAGAATGAATGATATCTCCAGAGATGCGTTCTCGTCCATAGTTTCATTTATGGTTCTCTCATTTATAAATGTGAAGTCTTCATTTTCTGTAAAGGTTTGAGAAAATAACTTAGATGACTTGGATGGAGGTAGCCTCCTGCATTAAGCCAAAACTATATATGACATCCCATCTTTAATGAGGTAGACAATTTGGTTATTACAGATCGTGTCAACTCAACACCAAATATAGGCTAACCATATGGGAATTTGTTTGATTTCTAGATTAAACTGTTAAAATGCTACATGAGGTGGGCTACATAATATAGCCTACAAGCAAATCATTGTAATGTTAATATGCATATAACCTAAAAGTCTCACTGCCTCTCCTCTATTCTAACTAATTAACAAAACATTCTTAAAAATAATAAATACAAGCCTTATTTTATTTATTTAATCATTTTTGCCTAATCTTGAAGCAAAACCTTAGGGCCACTTGGAATGAGACGCAGACTTCAAAACTTACCATGAATAACTGTAAAAATGGCAACCCAATGCAGTTGTGAACATACATGTTAGCTATATCATTTGATAAGAGTGGTTGAAGATGACAAATCAAACAAAAGTACCGCTTCAATGTGTACGACTAATGCATTTTAAAAGAAGTTGTAAAGATATGACCGAGTACCCACCTTTTCGAATGCATGGAGCTCTTCAACTCTTTCGGGTTGAATTTCTTTGCGGAACCGGGATGAAGCTCGTGGGTCGAATCCGGTTTACAGCGTGTGCGAGCGTGTTTTGTATTAGTAATCCGAAATTCTATACATCGTTGTTAAACTTGAGGTAAAACACTGATGTCGACCCCGCATGGTGTCCCTATTCCGTACATGCAATATCAGATCATTTTAATGTCGAGATAGGTCTTTATCTAAGGACTGTTAATCTACTGGCGGTGTCTAATGTTATTTTCGTCGGTCTCGTAATGAAACGACGATCTCCGAATGAAGGTAGTACCCGTCAACCAGTTTAGCGACACATTCACAATAAAAAAGAAAACCTCGCAGATATTTTCGAATCAACAGTGTTCTTCATTTTTCCGCGCTATTCCCAAATTCCTCTCTGCTCTGGCTCCCAGGAGTTCAGTAGGAAGAGCCCTCGGGGCAGTACTGTTGATAGCGCTGGCTCGTTTCCTCGCCTCAGTGTTGTGAAATGACTAGTTTGAAAGTGTGAGACACAACGATCAGCGCTGCGTGACGCCGCTGCAGTCTCAAAACTCCCCTTACTGCCATATAGTGAATGCAGGGGCATCTCTGTAAAATCAAGCCTTAAATATACATGATCATGATCAACACGTTTGATATCACCCAAACGACTATTTTAATTCTAAACTAGGCTTATACAATTATGTATTATAGCACACAGACACCTATAGGCTACTTTATACACGATACGTGTGTGTGTGTGTGTGTGTGTGTTTATGTGTGTGTGATAACAATTAATTATAATTAATTACAGTTGTTATTACACATTGTTTTGTTACCGGCTACTTATATATATACAGTACTGTGCAAAAGTTTTAGGCACTTGTGAAAACTGTTGCATAATGTGGATGTCTTCAAAAAATAATATATCATATTTCAATTAACATCATACAAGGTGCAGTAAACATAAAACAAGCTAAATCAATATTTGGTGTGACCACCTTTGCCTTCAAAACAGCACCAATTATCATAGGTACACCTGGACACAGTTTTTCTTGGTTGTTGGCAGATAGGATGTTCCAAGCATCTTGGAGAATTTGCCACAGCTCTTCTATCTATTTAGTCTGTCTCCATTTCTTCCGTCTCTTTATGTAATCCCGGACTGACTCGATGTTCAGTGGGGAGCTCTGTTGGGGTCATGCCATCTGTTGCAGGGTTCCCTGTTCTTCTATTCTGTTCTTTTATATTTACAAAAGAAATGATTGGAAGTCTAAAATGTATATTTCCTACTGACACACTAAAGCTGAAGATATAAATAACCATCTTAAGATAAATGTTTTTGTGAAACATCTTATGTGCCTAACACTTTTGCACAGTACTGTGTGTGTGTGTGTGTGTGTGTGTGTGTGTGTGTGTATGTATGTATGTATATATATATATATATATATATATATATATATATATATATATATATATATATATAAAAATATAATGTAACCTATAACAAAACAATGTGTAATAACAATTGTAATTAATTATAATTAATTGTTATTACACATTGTTTTGTTATTCCTATTGTATTTAAGAATGGTCTGTGTAATAGTATAGTATGTGTAAAATGGGCACAGTATAAGTACATGATAACAAAACATGTCATACAAACTAATTGCATCACCTAGATTTTGTTTATTGTTGGGTGTAATGATGCAACCTCACACTAAAAACAGTCAACACACTGTTACATAATTAGACAATTTAAATGTAAGTGGCACAGATCCAGATAGTAACTCAACCTAGTAAGTGCGAAAACCAAAAATTGGCTGCTCTGAGTCATGTGCTGGTATACCAGAAGAGCACATGAGAATTGACATTTTAGAACCTTGAACAACCTGGCTGTTGGCAATCATAAATAAAAAAGCCTAGTGTTTGACAACCTAAAATGCACCTTGACTTAATATAGTTACATGATTGTGTACGCATTCTATTTTCAATGCTATGACAATGTCCTTATGAAAATTACAAATGCTTAAAGGGTATCACTTTTACATTGATCTGCTAGTTTCCAAAAGGATAGACTTCCACCCTGGTGTGAAGAGAATGGCTTTAAAACAGCCGGATGCTGGACATACACCTCAAACACAGCTGGTGTAGGACAAGAAAGAGTGGGGGTGCAAGGGCAAACAGAGGGTTTGCTAAAGCTATGTGCTCAGTTGATATATATTTGGCTGACATCTGAGTGATAAACCCTGCATTTGTGAAAAATATAACTTTTGCCATGCTTGAAATCCATTATAGGCATTAGCAAAAATGACAGAGGATGATATGTTCTGAAAGAAATTGTATGAACTGTACAGCATTAATTCCATGATAAAACTGAATGTGTCTCAAATAAAAAAATCATACCATATAAAATTAAACAGTGAGGAGAAAAACACATTAAGTAAAAATGAGAATTGATAAAGAATGCAATACAAGCCTGACAGAGACTAAACAACATAAAAGATGACAAAAATAT
Source organism: Myxocyprinus asiaticus (assembly GCF_019703515.2). Classification (NCBI taxonomy): domain Eukaryota; kingdom Metazoa; phylum Chordata; class Actinopteri; order Cypriniformes; family Catostomidae; genus Myxocyprinus; species Myxocyprinus asiaticus. Next base: position 21,625,036 of record NC_059361.1, read on the forward strand.
ATCAAGGCCACACAGCTACAGGATGCCACACATGCACTGAATGAAAAGAAAGTAATTTATTACATTTTGGCCCAACACAAAGACTTTGACTTCAATATATTTCAGCAGTCACTTATTCAGATATGAAAACAGATGCAATCAGTCGTAGTTACTACCACAAGAAATGAAGAAAAATCAATAAGGCCCCTCCCTATTTGCTACCCCTTGATTTCCTTTCATTTGCTTCATGACTGAATACTGACAGGGCCAATCTCATTATGTTTCATGTAATTCATTATAGACACTGTCAGTTTTAGGCATGAACCAGAGGTGAGGATGGGATTTGCCAGAGAGTGAGCCATTACAGCCAGTAATTATGGGAAGAAAGCATGGGATCCTTATGTGGGTGAAAACCATTAATTTTCCAATTTGTCTCGTGAAAAGGCGAAGGATTGGGCACAGTCTGGTAAAGCACTCAGATCTGACCGATGTTTATGTTTGTGTAAGAGGCTGCTTTAAGGACACTTTGAGGCATGGTCACACATTTAAAAAGACCACTTACAAGAATGCCACAAGCATGATCAAAGGAAGGTTTATCTAATTTCTATTGTGTTGTGTGTAATTAGGCAGATAAGTTTAAAGAATGGCTGGGCTAACTTTTCCCTTTTGTTAGGGTGTACTTCACTTTATCAGCATTTATGTGGGCTTGTGAATATCCACACTAGCTCTCTAAACGGCAGTTTGAAGAATTAAACAGGGCTATCTATCTGTCTATCTATCTATCTATCTATCTATAGCTATCTATATATATATATATATATATATATATATATATATATATATATATATATATATATATATATATATATTTTTTTTTTTTTTCTCTAATAATGGTAATAATAATAAGACTTTAATACTGTTTTTTTTAATTTTTCATTTGCTTGAATAGTTTTCCGACAGAAATCTCACACTGTTTGTAAATAGGAGTATACATGATAATACACACAATAGGTTTGCTTTATAAACATTGCTGTATTTCATCTGTGGAATCTTATTGCTTCTCATAAATTCAGGCTATGACAGAACTGATGAATTCCGGTTTGTTTACATTCTCAGTCAGCCCTGTTTTTGCTTGAGGAACATTCCTTTTAGTTATGTGTTGTACAGGACCTATTTTGGCAAATAGATTTGTCTCACTCATCAACAATTGTAATCATATGACTCACAATAGCAGAGAACAATTATCATGACATGACCTCGATCAGACATATTGCATTTAAACCAATAACGTAGGCTGTTCTGTATTGATATTATTTTTATTGATCCTTTTTAAAAACACAGAGTTTAAAAACACATGCTCTGAGGCAGTAAAGAGTAGGACCTATTTGTAAAGGCAATCACACATACCGTATGTTCACAATGACAAAATTTCCCCTTTTCCATTCTCTTTTGCACAACAATTGCTTCTCACAGAATGAGAGTCTGATAATTCAAAATTACTCTCACCAACTTCAAGCAGATTGACTTGAACGCCAGACTGACCCTGTCGTAAGTCATTCCCTGCTGATAAGGTACAGTGATTCAGCAATAAGTAATAATAAATTAAGCCAAAGCATGTCGTAGACAAAACTCCAAACAAATATGTCAAAACTGCCGACTAGGAACACCCCCATCTGGGATTGCTGTGCCAACTGAAATAACTACCTTCATTTATCTCTTTCACCCACAGTGCAGATCAGGATAATCCCTCTCTTTTAGACTTCATGCATAATGCATCAAACTAATCCTCAAGAATGAGTGGCAGGTGACTATAATTACTTAGGTATGACCGCATCTAAAAAACTCAGGGTTCCAATTGTCTCATTATCTCAAATGATCATTATAAATTCTGATTGTAACATATTCAAATGAAGTGAATAGCTATTAATTATGCACTTCCCATGGAAATCTTGGATCACAGTTGTCTATGAGAAATGGAAAAGGTTATCTGTGTGAGTGGCAGCATGATCAGTTGGGAAAGAGTGAGAAATGTCTTTACCATCCTTTGAAAAGGATCCCAGCTCAGCTTCGTGCAGTGGTCATTCTCCCAACTATAGGGAGAAATCAGTCCTAAACTGACATCTCTATCTAGTTGTTTTTAGGGGCTTGGCTTAAAGGTGAATAAATGAGGAGGTGGAGTATACAATACAAATACACGACAAACTGTTTGCACACATACCTGAAATCCCAGACTGATCTCACAGTGAATTCAGAAACAATAGGTTGACATTCCTAGAGCAAAACTCAGTCTGTGCTTACCTAAATTAGAAGCACTGCCTCCAGTGGCGGGAAGTATTTTTTGAGTGTATGGGCACGTGTGAGTTCTAGCCTGATATCATGAAATTTATGTGACAACAGTTTTGCAAACTAAAATTACATGCTTCATTTCACGTTTTGCTGCAGTTTCCCAGTGAAATGTCCAGTGGGGGGCACCAAAAGAGAGTGAAATGATGTTGTAATCAGACAAGGATTTTAAGGTGAATATTAGATGGTTGTTTTAATGAGTAAAACATACCTCGCTAGCCTAAAACTTTAGCCTAAATCTAACCAATAGTGATCTAAAAGATAAATGAGAGGTGAACAAAACAGACATCCTCACCCTTAACGCCTAAGCCTAACCCAGGGCCATAACCACAATATAGTTTTGAGTATATGTCCCCCCCATTAATCAGATATGGCCAGATTGTCCCCCCAATAATTGATATCCTTGTTGCTGTTCTGCTGAACCGCTCGTCGATGTCATATGCCAATCATATCGATTAAGGCGGGACTTAAATTTAAGAAGCTAAGCGGGAACCTCGTGGAGTACTGTGTAACCCAGAAGTAAAATCAGAGTAAATGGTATACTAAGTTATAAGCTTAAAACTAACTAAAGTGCATATTTAACTAAAATATGTGAAGAAACTAAAGACAAGTAGCTAGAAAAAGAATGGAAACCAAAGAGTCAGAAAAATATGCAAAATTGTATATTTATTATTAATACTTGCAAATATATGTAAAACATTTTGCAGATAAACTTGACCTATAAGAGTCTGGATCAGCATGCAAATGTGATTTAGCCAATCTTGCTGTAGCCGTAATGCAAATATTATTAGGTAATAATTTAAAATCGAATTTAAGATTTTCTAAATAATTTCTTTGTCATAAATTAATTCTGAATTTTGTACCGCATCTCCTAAGTGTCTACTTTTATAATAGACTGTATTGTTTTGAGTATGTCCTTGTCAGGTCTGTGCTCAAAAAATGAGCCACAATTTAAAGGAGTAGTTCACCTAAAAATTGAAAATTTACTTTTACTCACTCATTTACTCACCCTGTTACCTTTACTGTTGTTCAAAACCCATATGCTGGGGTTTTTCTTGGAACATAAAAATAGATATTTTAAGCAGATCTATTCCATAGAATAATAGTTTATAGTGAGCAGGAGCCGTTGAGCTTCAAAAAGGACAAATACTATAATGTTCTATTAAAGGTTCAGTATAAAGACATCATAACAGTAGTCCATATGACAAGTGCACTATATTCCAAGCTTTCTGGGGCTATACAACAGCTTTGTGTAATATGGACTACTTTTATGGTATTTTTATAATGATTTGTTTTCTTCTCTTTGGACCTTGACAGCAGTGGTCAATATGAACTGCTTTTGTATGGAAAAGAGCAGCGTTAGAATTCTTGAATAAAATATTGTGTTAAGATTTTACTGGGAGGAAAAAACAATGAGGGCAGTAAATAATTTTGTGTATTTACTTTTTGCTAGCCAGCTGAAGTCATGTCATTTTACAGATACATCAGTGATGAAAAGAAATGAAAATTGTATTCATCTTTTCTTTGAGGCAGCACAAAAAAGAAAGAAAAGAAGTCTGAAACAGGCAAACTGCTAGCAATGCAGAAACAGTGTTTGTCTTGTACTGTGTGAACTTTAAAAATACACGCATCTTTTAAAACCAAAAATTATACACTTTTGGGCCTTTATCGCATTTCAAGCCTTTATTCAGATAATTATTGAATTCAGCGCCTTTACTGTATTAAAGGAACAAAGAAGACCATTATATTTGTGACCTCAAAACCCATGACACCCCACCCCAAAAATGGTTTGCCCACCCCCAATGTTCAAGACATGGTTATGGCCTTGGACTAACCGATAGTGTTTTAAAAGCAAATTCGACATGAAAACCACATTTACTGAAGCTACCCCCTCATTTCATGTCGCTTTTAGGCACTTCCGCTTCACATTCGCTCCAAGCATCCTTGGGTTTATGGCTGGGTCTCCGAATCCAAAGCCCAACACTCTATCATGTGAGATAGAGCGGAAGCTTTAGGTTGGAATACGTGTGTAAATGTAGATGGATCTGTAATACATGCGTTAAAATTGACCTTTTTTCAAATAATTCCTTATAGTAAAAGTGTTTCAGTATCATAACATAGCAGGTCGTGAGTAATAGAGTGAAAAATAAGTGTTTATAATGTCATAAACAGCCATAGTACCTGTGAATTTTGTGAAAGTGAATAAAATGGACAGTTGTTGTAGTGCCTCTAGTATTCATTCACCAGGAAACTACAGCAAAACTTAGAAAGCAACATGTAAAACTCAGTTTGGAAAAATGCAGTTATAGTAATGTTCATTCTATGAGACTAGGTTGGGTGAGTTAAATTTTCCGAGTGTAATTTACACAGAGGGGCACCCAAAGCGAGTTGTACAGTTGTAAATGATGTAATACAGTGCAGAGAAAGGCATATTTTATTAACTCTGCCCCTAAATCCAAACACCAACCCTAAACCTGACCATTAGTGGAGAACAAATGTATTCTTAGAGGGAAAATATAACCTTCGAATTGCGCTCATTACTGGTTGTGCAAACGCAATTACTTCCTGGTTTTAACGGGGGGCAAGAACCCAGGTCTCCGACGCTACTGATGCAACATTCTATCGTTCGCACAACAGAAGAAGGAACACACACTTGAACTGATGCAAAAATGTCTAATGGGAGATGGCACTTTTTAGGAAATGGGCAAAATGTGGCAGATGTCCAGGATGTTCAAAAGTCAATTTTTTATGTGATGCTCAACACAAAATTAACAAACTAATTTTAAAACAATGGAGCGCAGTTTGACGTAGCATATTTCATTCAGGAGAAAAAGTTTGGATAGTTCCATTGTATAAATTAGGCTTAACTGACCCTGAGAGCTAAGCTTCACATCTGTACATCACAAAATTCAGAACTACTTGCATGTAAACATGTATTGCCTCCAGTATATTCTGCACACAAATACACACAGGCAGAGACAATACAAAGACTTGGTGTGCTGAAACCCCACTGATGACTGCCTATAGACATGCATTATGCATTAGGAACGTTTGCTGAATAAAAGAGGAAAGGAATCAGTGGTGTGCTGTGTCTCAGTGCACTTACATCACCCTGGCTTATTCTCCCAGGCGTGCAATTTCCCCCTTGATGAAACACAAAATTAAATGTGTGGCCCTGAGAGCAAATGAAAAAGAAATAGATGAGAATCGATATAAAGGCAGACAAGTGCCACTTGCAGGGAGCTACCCACAACACAAAGAACAGTGCAAGACTTAAAATGGTGATTTATCTATGTGTGCGATTGAGGGTTTGTCTGACCCTCTCGGAAACAAACCATGATGTGGAGTGCTAGGAGGCATCATTGCGTTCACTTTATAAGACTCAGACAGCATTGATACGTGTCCTAGTGGAGGACTTTATAAACAGACACCTTTTAGGTGGAAGAATGGGGCGGAATGCTCAAAGCCTCATTATGTAAACATATCGGTCCACCAAGAGCTGTACGTGCTTTTAATCCCCACTTTGCACTTAGAAGTCAGTATGGTCTGCAATTGTAATTATCCCAGAGGCAAATAGAGTTGATGAAAATGAAAACCATTACTATGTAGGCAAGTTGGTTGTAAGGTGAATAGCAAATGTTTTGACTCCTGGAAATGAAAGCTCATAATGAATGCATAGACAGTTTCAAAAAGGTTCTAAAAGTTAGGTCACCAGTTTTCAGTTGTCTTCTCTCTTTTAATTTTCTCTTCTCAAGTAGTCCTCTATAGAGCATACATTGCGAGCAATTAAAGGAATGAAATAGCTTTTTAGATATAGATCTTTTCATGGGGCAAAATCTTTCAGAGCCAAAAGAAAAAGATTTCTACTTTCTCAACTGCAGAGGTATTAAGCAAACATATATTTGGAACCTATCTGGTGTAAATTAGGGTTTATATCTCAGTGGCCTTGCAAAGCAGAAGATATTTAACTTATTTTTTTCCTTTTCACTGGTGGAATGATAACTCTGGATTTTCAGAGACTCTGCTCATGGTAAAAACGAGTCCTCAGAATGACTCTGTGGCTGTCGTCATCTTTGTTGCCATGGTAACTAACCACTAATGGCAAAAAATTAAAAATCTAAATTATATAGAGGACTACATTTTAGTTCCCTTCCCGTTATGAAGCCATAGGACAGTCTAATTGTCTTATTATTCACTAATCCAATTTAAGTGCTAGTTTGTCAATCTGTCTGAGGTAGACTTAAAAGATATTCTCACAGAACATTTTCTAGCATCTGTTTGCTCTATTTTTTTTGGTCTATGTACACATGCATCAGACAGTCTCACTGTGGTTGCGTCACTTGTATTTATTTTCAACGTCTCATGCTACAAATGCTGCATTTTTAGGCCGTTTTGCTAGTTTAAACGTAGCTTAATTTTGTTTGTGCTCATCAAGCTGTATTTAAAAGCAAGAATGCATTCCTGCAGTGTGAGGCATCTTCACTCATTTTGTGAGTAACTGCTTGCTCTCTGTAAGTGTGATTTATTACCTGTAAAGGTTGGAGTTATGCTGACTGTACATGATAATTGCTAGGAAGCGTCCTGTATGCACGATCAGGGGGCATGATTAATTGCGTAAATTTTTTAACACATTATTTTTAATATAATATATTTAATGTACTAGTTAAATCATCAGCCCTTGTAGATATCTTTACACAAGGGCATAGATTTGGCTTGAACATTTGGGGGGTTGCAGTGTGAAGCATTTACGTACATGTTTCCACTGATCATGGTATAAATAATGGGGTTGGGTTATACTCGCTTTTTTGATTATTGGGGGGGGGGGTTACATATGCCCCTGTCTTTACACCTTAAAAATTATATATTACAAAAAAGTGGCCAGCAGAGAGAAGAATCAGCAAGCAACTAGGTGGTGATTCATGTCAGAAACATGTCATGTTTCTAATGAGTGTGTTGTTAGATTGGAGGAGGGTTGTGCAGAGTGGTCTTGTATGCACAGCTGTAGCGGAAGTCCTTTTTTCCTTTTGTAATGTCCATTCACCAAGGCCAGAGATACAGAGCTAAAATTACTACAGCTGCAATCCAATTATCGACCCCTCACAATTCTTCACAGCTACTTGGTCTGGGAGATAGAAGATGGCAGCTGCTCTGAGAGCTGTGATGGACAAAAATTATGTATTTGACTCTCAGCCCTTGGATAGTGTATGCAGGTTCTATAGTAGAATCTCATCCCACAGATGCACTTTAGAACATTCTACAGTGGCTCAGGTGTTTGGTGGTATAAGTCTGAGGATGTGGAATTGTGAAGGATTTCAAAGTAATTTAACAAGTTGGCAGGACTCCATGTAATTATTTAATTAAAAAAATTAAAAAATTTTTTAATTAGGCAATAGAAAAGAATAGAAATAGGACAAATCCCCATTCTAGCATAAAAGCTGCCCAAATATTAAATAATTTTGCCAGGAGAGGTTAAATGGTTTTACCAATAGCTCTTCTTGAAAAAAGTATGCTTCATAGACTGCTGTTTCGATTTGCTACTTGATATGGATTAAGAGCTGTAACTCAATCAGCTTCCAGTTGAGAGAGTGTTAGTAATCAATCAAATTAAACTCTGCTCAAGCTCTGAGACAAATCTTTGATAAACATATTCTGGGTTATTTTCAACCTAATCTTTCAGTCAATTACCACAGACCATTTTGACACTTCCCTTGAAGTTATACTCATTTAAGACATTTGAGCCAAGTTAAGCTCAATCAACAGCAATTGTGGCATAATGTTGATTACCACAAAAATGTATTTCAACTTGTTCCTCCTTTTCTTTAAAAAAAAAGCAAAAATCTATGTTACAGTGAGGCACTTACATTGGAAGTGAATTGGGTAAATTTTTGGAGGGTTTAAAGGCAGAAATGTGAAGCTTATAGTTTTATAAAAGCACTTTCATTCATTTTTCTGTTAAAACTCATGTATTATTTGAGCTGTAAAGTTGTATATATCGTCATCGTCGTTTTAGGGTTTGCTGACATTACACCGTCAAATTGGATATAACTTTAAACAGAAAAGGTTAAGCGATTTTATCACACTAAAATCTTGTTAACACACATATTGTTTATGTCTTGTGGCTATACTTTTGAAATAGTGAGTATTTTAACGTTTACGGATTGGCCCCATTCACTTCCATTGTAAGTGCCTCACTGGAACCCAGATTTTTTTTTCTTTAAAGAAAAGTAGAGACAAGTCAAAATAATTCTTTGTGGTAATCAATATTATGCTACAAATGGTGTCAATTGAGTTTAACTTGTACCCGGAATATTTCTTTAAAGAAAAATATGTATCTCTGATAATGAAGTTGATTATTGTATATAAAAAAAAAAAAGTGTGTATCTAAAATGCTGTCAGAAATCACCATTTCCTAAAGTTTATTTAAATTTGTTCATTCAATCAAGTCGTACCTTCCACAAATCATTTGCTTAAATCTGAAAATGTTGTCATCTTCAACCCACCCTCATGTTGCTCGAAACTCTGAATTTTTCCCCACTGAACACAAAAGGAGGTATTATCAAAATGTCAAAGTTAATGTTTTCCATACTACAAAAATGCTTGATGATCACTAGCTGTCAAGTTCAGTTGCACCTTTGGCTGGTTTGCAACCAAATATAGTATATACTGAATATAAGTTGGGATTGGTCCCTGTGTGGGCTAAGCAAATACCACTAGTCTATAGCGGTTATACATAGTACTAGTACTTCGATCATAGAATAATAACAAATAATGCTGACTAGAGCATGTAAATGTACAAGCCACTGTAATTGTGTGATTATTAAAAGTTTGCAAGCTTGCATTTGAGTAACTTGAGACATAATTGTAAGACCTAGGTAGAATAACAACTTTTTTTCCCCTCCCCATTTCTCCCCAATTTGGAATACCCAATTCCCAATGCGCTCTAAGTCCTCGTGGTGGCATAGTGACTCTCCTCAATCCGGGTGGCAGAGGACGAATCTCAGTTGCCTCCACGTCTGAGACCGTCAATCCACGCATCTTATCACATGGTATGTTGAGCGCGTTACCACGGAGACGTAGCGCGTGTGGAGGCTTCACGCTATTCTCCGCGGTAACGCACTCAACATGCCACGTGATAAGATGCGTGGATTGACAGTCTCAGACGTGGAGGCAACTGAGATTTGTCCTCCGCCACCCGGACTGAGGCGAATCACTATGCCATCCACGCACAACTCACCATGTGCCCCACTGAGAGCAAGAACCACACACTAGAGCGACCACGAGGAGGTTACCCCATGTGACTCTACCCTCCTTAGCAACCGGGCCAATTTGGTTGCTTAGGAGACCTGGCTGGAGTCACTCAGCACGCCCTGGATTCGAACTCCCGACTCCAGGGGTGGTATTCAGCGTCAGTACTCGCTGAGCTACCCAGGCCCCCTAGAATAACAATTTTTATATTTTCCAAGCTTTTCAAACAAAACTTCAGATAACCCTCCCTAAATGTTGTTTGGCAATTCAGATGAAACGTGGTTGTAAAACCAACTGCCGGTCTAAAATATATCTTGCAGGTTCTACAGTGATCAACAAAAAGAAGTAAATTAATTTGTGACTCAATAGTTAAAGAAGATACATTTGAACTATTCATGGTTTTCATTTGGAGTTGCTCAGTCTTTGTAAGAATACATTTATCAAGCAGTTAACTGCTTGTTATTGTAACAGTAACAACAGAACAATTCTATTTGCTGGGATTAAAATGTCATTGTCATATGTGCTCGGAAGAGTATGGTGAGAGGTTAAACAGGATTGTATTTAATGCACTCTCACTCATTAATGAGTGGTTAAATGTCACTGTGGAGGTCTAGATTAATTAAAAACCACAGACAGCTGATTACAGGAAAATGACATGCAGATATCCCACCAGCCTCTGATACTCAAAGCCAACGTTCTGATGAGCTAAATTACACTATTATTGATTGCTCGCAGTAAAATTAGACTGTGATTGCTTCAGCTTTCCTCCAGTGTAACAGTTTAAGATGGAGCAAATCGTACAAACAACATAAAAGGTATTCTGGCACTACATGACAAACATGTGAAAGTAATCTGTGGGACACTTAGTTGTTGAGCGGGGTGGGGGGGAGGTTGTGCTCTTAAAGGCACCTCCGCTTAAAGGGGTACCTTTACATTTGTGATTTGTGCACGTCAGTGATAAGGAGTCCTGTTAACCCTTATTATCACATTTATTTCAGTATTTGCATACGCAGACATATGATTTTGAACCAGATAAACCTGATGCTGTAAGCCACAGTTTGCATTTAAGTAGCAGCTTTTTGTTGCTGATGTCCTTGTTATAATGAGAAGTGTCAGATGCCAGTACAATTAGTTTGACAGATTGTGGTAATGTTTATTACCATACCCCAAATAATCTTCATGTGTGGTTTTCAGTATAAAGTTGCACCATTAGTATGTTTCTCTTGTCTTGTGCCATCTGTATATTTATCAGGGCAGGGCAGAGAAAGCCCTGAGAAAAAGAAACTGGCTCTGGTCAAAAGTTGCTGAAACAGAAAAAGGCAGAGGCCCAACACAACTGTCATTGCCAAAATAATACCAGTGACTCATAGTTGCCTTCAAGCCATGCTGCCATTCTTCTCCTGCTTCAACATGCAGTCTGGTCTTCTTGCCATGAACTTTAATTAAACACACTATATATAGAGAATACACAATTTTCACCACCTCGCTTTCTAGAAACACTGAAACTGAAGAAACTGAAAGTTGTGATTCTTCAATATGCTCTTTGATGCTTTAAGTACACTATATAAAGTGGATACATGCAGTTGTTATTTCTAGTAAACACATGGGATGAAAACACTGCTCTATTTTCAAATATTCCGATTTATTGTGCAAAATTAAGTTCATGACTTGGATGGAAACATGACTAATGTTACTGTTTCGGGTGGCAGGGACGCTCAAACATACAGAGCAATATTTTTTATAGTGCCTCAGAGTAACCGTTTTTACAGTTTTCAAGGAAATTAACCTACAAATGACTTATTGTATAATTGTCTCTGCATATTAAAATGGGATAGGAGAGAGTATTTTAAAATCAATAAAATTTAACATTTCCACTTTAAATAATATTTTTGACTTAAATAAAAACTGTCAACTTAGATGATAGCTGTTAAAATGTTTTTAGTTACCTGATGAAAATGTGTTACTCTTTATTCTGCCAAAAAACATATGTAACTCTTTTATCTATTTGTAGGAACAATAAAGTATGTGGTATGTTTAAGAGTTAAGCAGGACATCTCCAGTGAATCAGGGCTGGAGTGACTTCAGCAGATGTCTGCATGCTTTGGTTTCCCTCCCAGAGTGGGATGGGAGCCGTTTATATGTGCAATCTGGGAAAAGAAACGGCAAGCTGCAATCTGTGATTCCTCTATTACATGAATAAAAAATCTGTCAAGCTGAAACAATACCTGGCAAGTCCCTTGAAAATAGCTCTGTTGTCCAAACCAAGTAAAGTGTGGGCGCCTCGACCTCTCAGCCAATACAAATTCTCTTGTACTATGACAGGATTGGTATTCAAGCAACAAGCTGCAAGTTTTAAAACAAGTGTTTGGGTATTGTAGAGCCAAGACTGGCCATCAATTTTCTGAGTGAAGTTGGAACAGGATGCCAATTCAAACATGGTAGTGGAGCAGTAATATTCACAGCACTTTTAGTGCTTAGGTCTCGTAGAGCTGAGTGAAAGCAGGATGGATAGTGTTATGTAACCACAGTCCGTTCCAGTCTGTTCGTATCAACCAAAACAGACAGCAACGGCTTTGAAAGGAGCAAGCAGTCCAGAATGCTAAATTAGACTGGCACATCTTTGTAAACAGTTAAATGAATTCTTTGTTTGAGCATAAGGCAGGATGCACAGTGCTTTCTACAACTTATCCAGATGGCAAACACATGTTCGGTCCTGCTGCTGTCACCCTCTCCCTTTTTTTTCTATGGTAAGGTGATCTGCACCAGGAGTCCCAGCTATATCTGCCTGTTTGGCAAGCTGTATCATTTCAGTAGTGCAGCGCCTTGATCTAAACTCCACCACTCGCAGTTAAGAACCACCTTTATTCCATTTGGCAAAGGCCTGTATGCATATACACACACCAACCACAAAAGAAGGAACGCTATAACACATCCCCAGATGGTGCAAAGTTTTGAAGAGGTAGTGGAGAAATGAAAATGTGTCTCAGGGTAATCCTAACAACTGCAAACCATTTCTGCTAAATTCACTATTGATTTGGACCTATTGATTTGTGCATGTATGTGTGTAAGCACGCGTGTGTGTGTGTGTGTGTGTGTGTAAACAGCTGCTCTTGTGACACATTGGCATTCCTGCCAATATCTGTCAGTATGGAGCTCTGAAAATAAATCCTAGGCTTTCAGCTGTCTCAGCCCACACAGAGGAAATTTGGAATCACACAGCAGTTTTAGATAAGAAAGTCACACAGCTCAGTTCCCGCCAGATCAGCCAGCCAAAAAACTGCCCTGGCTACAGATGCTGTCCATACTTGCCTCTTTGTTGCATCTATATCAATATTTAGAAAAGGTGTTGGCCGCTTCTTGTAGTTTTAAGTATGAGAGATATTGAGTAAATGGCTGAAGAATGAAGCCTCTCTGCTCAGTTTTGTACAGTAGGATAGAAAGAAAGCCCTCAACGTAGTTCAATCAGCAGCATGTGTCAGATTATCAACAGATGATGAATGCCAACTTTGTCCGAGTGTATTCTTGATGTGAAGCTTTGACCTCAGAAAGTTATGTAGATATAGACTATTTCTCGCAATAAACTGGTAAATATTTGCAACAAAATCTGCTGCGACTTGCTTGTATGTTTTGGAATTCACTCTAAAGGGTTAGAAAATTCTTTATCATTTACTCACCCTCATGCCATCCCAGATGTGTATGACTTTCTTTCTTCTGCAGAACACAAACAGAGATTTTTAGAAGAATATCTCAGCTCTGTAGGTCCTTACAAAGAAAGGATGGTGGCCAGACTTTTGAAGCTCCAAAAATCACATAAAGGCAGCATAAAAGTATTTCATAAGACTCCAGAGGATAAATCCATATCTTCAGAAGTGATGTGATAGGTGTGGGTCAGAAACAGATCAATATTTAAGTCATTTTTTACTATAAATCTCCACCATTTATGGTAAAAAAGAACTTAAATATTGTTAATAAACTGTTTCTCACCCACACCTATCATATAGATTCTGAAGATATGGATTTAACATTTGGAGTCTTATAGATTACATTTATGCTGCTTCTATGTGATTTTTGGAGCTTCAAAGGTCTGACCACTATTCACTTGCATTGTAAGGACCAACAGAGCTACAATATTCTTCTAAAAATCTCTGTTTGTGTTCAGCACTTTGTTTCTGCTTTGGAACACAAGAGGAGAAATTATAAAGAATGCTTTTTTTTTTCCATTCAATTAAAGTGAATGGTGACTGAGGCTGTCAGTAGTCTAACATCTCCTTTTTATGTTCCACGAAAGAAAGTCAAACAAGTTTGAAACATCATAAGGGTGAGTAAATGATGACAGAATTTACAGTTGTGGGTGAACTATACACCATCCTTGTTACTTTATTTATAAAGGTGTCCTTTTGCACCTGCAAATCCTTTGACACAATGCAGCTGTATAACAAAGAGGTGAAGCCTTCAATCTCATTGAGGCAACTGACAACCAGTGAGGCTCCCAAACAAAAAGAAGAAGAAAATAAGATTCTTTAAAGGTATCCAATGGAACCATAGGAGGAAACAGCTCAAGAAAGAGACAAAAAAGAGCTGTGGAGATAAAGTGTGTGTGAGTTAAGAGTGTGTGTATTTGAGAGAGAGACAGAAGAAACGAACATAGGCAAGCTTTGCCAATGAAAGCAGCTCATCCCTCTCTCTGTCTTGCCCTTTCACCAACCTTTGTCAAACAAAGAAATCGTGACTTCTGAAAGTTCATTTGAGCTGCAACAAAATTAATTAAAGTGACAGATTTGTGTGCAGTTAAGCTAACACTCCTCTTCATAACCTCTCAACTGTGGTTTCACGCCATGAAAAAAACCCAATAGATTAAATCAGCCTCATGAATTGTTTGCTTTGTCAGGCCTAACTGACTTAGTTGAGGGGATGAATTTCAGGTGAAAAATGCAATAATTAATATGATAAAAATTAGGAGACGATTATTAAAAGTGGGTCATTTCATGCTTCGTAAAGAAAAAAATGGGGAAAATGTGGGATAGATTATCCAAAAATGAAAATTCTGTCTTCATTTACTCACCGTTAATTTGTTCCAAACTTGTACACTGTAAAACATGCAATTACATGGTATCCAGCATATGGTCAAATTCAAACAAATTACTTTGCATCTTCATAAAAACACATATTAGACCAACAAATGTTGTCTGAACCAATAATTTCATATTGAACAATGTTGCTGACTTGCAAGTTCACTTCCTTTCTTCTGTGGAACACTAAAGGACATGCTAGGCAGAATGTTAGGGACTGACAGCCTCACTCTCATTCATTGTAATTGTATTGGAAAGAGCATCATCAACATTTTTAAAAATTTCTCCTATTGTGTTACATGTAAGAAAGTTAATCAAAGTGGGTTTAGAGGCAAAGTTTTCATTATGGACCTTTTTCGCAGACGGTGAGGACGTGTTTTCGCCTTATTTAGCGGCACAAATTTTGCTAACTTCTTGAAGTTTTCAATTTATTTTCATTATTTAGTGTAAATGTATTTATAACAATATTCTTTGTGTTATGTTGTCATTAAAAATGCCAACAACTAATCACCACTGCTGCAATGGGGTTCAAACAGCCCATACTATACCCCACCTCTTGCAAACAGTGCTTTGTCAGACACCTGGGATATGACTCATGTGGACTGGCCTTTCCCTGTCAATGAAAGCCAACAGAACCAGTATCTGCAGGCTTTTTTTTTTCTTTTCTCATTTTCTGTGCTGATTTTGAAGAAAAATCTGTGGAATTCTGCAAATGGATTTAAACATGGTAAAGTGTGAAACATGGTTTAATTACTACACTCTTTTTAGGAGTTGAAAGCGTAATAAAAATAGCCAAAATGTTTAATAAATGAACATACAAGGGGCAGTGTAAAACTTTGTGAACGATGGGTGTTCAAATCATGTGGAAACCCTGCACAGTGATGTGTAAACATGGTCATCTAGTCTTTTTGTAGTCCTGTAGTTGATAATCTGTTCTGTTATCCAGAATGGATAGGGCAGCAAGTCTAATTTGAAATGATAGTCCATATGGTCTTATATGAGGGGATCAATGTGTTGGTTACAGAAAATTGAGCTACTGATTGAGACCCTGCTCTTGAATGTTCTTACAATGAAGCATCTAGGATATGGAAGGGACAATACAAAGGCAAGCCAGAATTTGTGGGCATCTTCTTTAAGAAGTGTAGCGACTGATTAATATCTGATTCATTAATGTCTCATTCCATTGCATTTATGTGGGCAGTTCAGTTGTTCATTTATTGTAAAAAATTGTTTGCGTTTTGTGTAGTTAATATATTCTCATTTTAAGTTAATATATTCAAGTTTGTTGAAGACTGCATTGTGGTGTATCATACATACTGATCTTACAAAACATTCTCTTGACACTTCCTTAGATTATGAAGCAGGGGCTTTATTCATGACATCAGAATACAGGTAATCAGGGTTGGGGTGTTTAGTTATTTAAAAGTCAAAATTTTAGTAACTGTATTCGATTACAGTTACAATTGAAATAATTATTAATCAGAATACAATTACATTCAAAATAATTTTGATTACTGAAGAGGTTACTTTGCATTTTATTGTCATTTGTTTCATTTAATATTTAGTCTATTCAGTTGAAAAACATTTATCCATATCAATTATGCGATCCGAGGAGCATTTAAACAGCGGTGAAACATTTTAAGATGTGTTACATTAATAAGAACAGACAGAGAAGTACGTTTTGGAGCAGCAGAAACAGAAATAAACCTTGTGTAAATTGTCATGTGAACATTTAGCATTATGCTAAGCTAAAATACTATTTCGAGCCTTTTTGCATGCACCTGTTACCAGGCACAATCATATTTGTTCTATCAAGAAAATCCAGGTTAGATCATAATTTTGTTTTAGTATTTTCTCTAGTAAGACCTTTGATATAAGGGCAAAAATCTTATTCTTGATGATAGTTTTTCTATTTTTTTTTTTTGTAAAAATATCTAAAATCCTTAAAACAAGAAAACAAGGCTTTTTCTTGTTTTAGAAGCTATACTGCAAAATATATTTAAGTCTTTTTCAGAGAATGTATTTTTAATATAAGTGTATTTTGTCTTACTGTACTGACAGGAAGCTGTTACATTAATGCAGACAGGAACATCGCTAGTACTTTGTAAAATTGTTTCCAAATCAGGCCCAAAAACCGCACGAAAACATTTGTTATTTTTGAAGGAACAATAACTGTTAAAATAATTTGATTTACTGAAGAAGAAAAAAATGATGACTCCAAAATCAAAAATTACTTCATAAATTTTTCAATAACTCGCTCAAAACAGGCTTTTCAGTGGCTTTATCATGTCGAATGTTACGGAAACTACATTTTTGGAGTATACTGTATTTATTTAAATCCTTCTGGAGGTTTTAAAATACAGGTTTTTTTTGTTTTGTTTTTTAACTCTTTCTAAAATGCATCCAGGGAGAGGCACATTTTTTTTGTTTTTGTTTTTTCAAACAAATGAGACACATCATTCAAAAGAAACTAATACAGCAAGTAGTTGCACTTTATGAATTTTCTCAGCCCCACCCACGAATGCATGTATGTCATCGGTTATTGCGCTCTGCTATTTCAGTAACATGATTTAGGGTCAATATCACTCATATACTGTATATATAAAGAACTGGATTGCTCATGACATCATAACAGTGAAGTCACTGAGCCGCCATATTGCTATGCCCAAACATTCCAATGTCCCTAATGACTTTATAGGAAATCAGCTCATTTCAGCCAGTAAACATTAGTCATTTAATCACCGATTTTATTTCTTAAATCTGCATGTACATCCCTACAACACAAACGTCCTACACATGTAATTATCTATTTATTTAAAGTCTGGAATTTTTCCTGTTTCTTGAAAGCCTGAGCAAGTTATGTGTATCTATATCAAACAGTATCCACCTCTCACAAACGTCAACAGCGAACAGATCAGCTGAATGTAAACAACTTCACTGAAACTGAGGTAAGATACAAACAGACATTTTCAGACTTATTTATTGTGATCATCGAAGTGTTTGTTCCGAGTTACTTGTTTTATGTTTTTATCAAAAAGTGCCTTTTTCACTTGAATAAGAGTGTGCACTCTCTCTCCCTCCCCTACCATATGCGCAGTGGGCGCTGAGATTGAAGGAGACATGCAAAGCAAAGCTGGTTAAAATTAAACTGATACGCTAGGTTTAAATGGCAAACGAACACGTAATTTATAACATGTATCCAAGTATGAAAACAGTGAGCACTTCAGTATGAAAATAAGCAAATCCCGGGCATTTAAGGCGATTTAGAAATCCCGGTCTGACTTTTTTAAAGTCCCTTTTGGGGGTAAGGACGTGTTGTCACACTAAACAAGCAGATATTACAGCTTTTCCTACATACATTACAACTTGTGGACAGTTTTCCCGCTTCCTTTGGTGATCGTTGTGCTGCACCGATAGACTGAACACCGGGGAAGGTGAATGCTCTGACATCGCGATCTGCATATATCTTCTCCCTCGTAACGAATATTATCCATAACAAGCAAATTAAACATTAAACATGATTGTTACTAGAGGGTGAAATGCAAGACGGTGAAACAGGGGTGTTTTCGCCTGTCAGTCATTGATGCTCTATTAGAGTTTGGGCATACTAAGATGGCCGCTCGAACACTTCCGGTGACTTCACCTCCTGCTGGCAGTTTAACGTTGCATCAGCGATTCAGTTATAGATATATATCAGTGGTCAATATCCTTTTCATAACCCTCTATGGTTGACCATAGTGAGAAATGACTCCAGTCTGTCTATATAATTAGACAATGTGTGACAGGGCAATAGCCTACCTGTAAATGGTGCGATGAGTCTGGGAAAGACAGAAGCCCTAATCTCAGTTTGGTTGGATTTAGTATATCTGCTCTAGTTATCCTTAACACAAAGCCAGGATGAGTGCTGTCTTTGTGTGTGTCAGAATAGCAGGCTTGCAGAACAAGCACTGGCATGTATTTTCTTTCTTCTTTTTTTCTTTGTTCAGCGGTAACACTGTGGCAGGTACGGAATCTTAGGTTACAGTGGGATATCTTCTGAAAGCATGGAGGTGCTGAGGGTAGTGGGTAGATGGTGGGGTGTGGAGCATAGCAACAGCATGCATCCGTACGGCTGTATCTTCCATTAGGTTTATGGACTACACTCTTAAAAATAAAAGGTTCTTTATCAGCATGTTTGATTCCATGAAGAACCTTTAACATACATGGAAACTTCCATTGCACAAAAGGTTCTTTGTAATATAAAAAGGTTCTTTAGACTATAAAAAGGTTCTTTGCTTCACTGAAAGGGTCTTTGTGGAAATTAAAATGGTTCTTCTATGGCATCAGTGCAAAAAAATCTTTTTGGAACCTTTTAAGTAACATCACATGACTTCATGGTCACATAGGAAATTGCCAGGTAGCTTCCGAAATATGGTGTACCCAGAAATCGACCCCATACAGCCGAATTACTGATAATCAGCATCTCCATATAGACATTTGTACATCAGTTCAACCTCTAAGACACAGGTTCTGAAGTAATTGCGTTCACATAAACAATGGTTAGCATGATTTGGAAGTTGTATTTTTGGCCTAAAATAAAAATTTTATTCCACTAACGGTTAGTTTTAGGTTTGGGGTTAAAATTAAAATATTAAATAAAATATGAATTCCTTTTGTCTGAATTATGTCATTTACATCTAAAAATGCAACTCGTTTATAGCGGCACTCTGTGGACAAAGAGTATTAACCCATAATTGAAGCAAACACGCTCCTATACATTCAACAACACTTCCAGCTTTAGCCACCGGGGGCAGTAGTTTGAATTTCGGTAAGTTTGTTTTTAAACACAATATGGCCAGTAATTTTGACTGATTAATGAATAGTTCCAGACAAGCCAAAGCAGGATATACCATTGTGTGTTGCACAAAAGTTGTGTAACTGACAGCCCGTCTGAAATGGCAAAAACACAGACAAGCATGTGATACGAACAGGGACACGTACCAGTGCTGTTATACAAAATATCAACACTCTTGGTACACCACTTGTCCAGTAAAATTAGAGGTTTAGAACTAACTATTGTAATAAAAAATTATGCAATGACTATAATAAAATATTTTCAAATATTCAGTGGTGCTTTCAAAATGACAAAGCTAGCTCAAATTGTCAGCTGTCCAGATGCGGATAAAGCATGCTGAAAGAACAAAAGAGCCACAGGTGCAAGCTCACTTTACACCTTGACCTGGTTTGTCAGCTTTTCTGCTGAATTTGTGCCACTGCAATGTGCAGTGTCAAAAGCAGCAAATCTGGGTTGACGGGAGGGAGATTAGGGGCAGCGGTTGCAGAACAAACACAAAAATCTTTGGAGACTGAGGGAAATTTCTGACAGAAAAATTTATTTTTCACACTTAAGGTTTTCTTCAAAGTCACACCCATAGAAAGAGTGGATATTTGATTGGTTGTGTTTAAATTTCAATGTGCTTCAGGTGTGGCAGACATGGGCCTAGATTGTAATTGGATATGTTAAGTATGTGTGCTTTGTGCTTTGAGTGTGTGCACATATGCATTTGTTTGTTGCCCTTTGGATCCATGAATTGAGCAAGGTGATACAGAAGGGGAAAAGCAGACACAGCTGTTAAAAGACAGTATCACACTTTAGTCAAGCCTTTGTGTGTTTATTTTGTGTTTTCTTTGTGTGTGTGTGTGTGTGTGTAGACATAAATGCACCTGGGGGTGTCCATGCTTGCAAACCCTCTGAAAACCTCAAAGCTGTGCTGGCTGAGACATAGAATACCTGCATCATTGTCACTTCAGCACCTTAGGCAGGCAGGAGGCAGTGGATGTGGAGAATAAGTCATTTGTCAGAGTGGGGCAAGTTGAAACTACAACCCCATTTGTTCCACTAGAGCAGGTTATGGATCCAGCTAATGAGAAGAGACAAGGTCTTACACATTTTCAAGCACACACACATTCACATGAAAACACTGACCTAGCTGTACACACACACACACACACACACATACACACACACACACACACACACACACACACACACACACACACACACACAAACATGTACAGTACTTGCTGTAATGCAGTCACATGGAAAGAGAGAGGGAGAAAGAGTGAAGTTAAAGTGTCTAAGCTTTGTCATATTTCTACATTACAGTGAAATGGTAGATGTGAACAGTCAACTGAGTGGGTGATGATATTGCGATGGCTTTGACACATAATCAAGAGAGCAATTATTATTCATCTTTACGTTTCCAGAAGTTATGATGTATCAAGAGGCAAAACTTCCTCTTGACATCCTCTGACTCGTAGACTGTAAACAATGTTTAGTGGGTTAACTTAAAATATGCTTAATATACAGTTGCAAATCGAAATTATTCAACCCCCCCAAGACAGTAAGGATTTACAAAGGTAAGCTTTTCTGATGTTCCAGAATTTTTAAACTTTACATCTATATCAGTTGAGAGACACATTCAAAGTCATAATGTGAATATATAACCTAATATTTCTAAATAGCAGGATTTTTTATATATCATAATTATTCAACCCCTATTGCATGTAGCTGTTTCTTAAATATGTAAGGCTACACAAGAAATTGTTTTAAAACAAAATTAAGTCATCAATCTGCAATGGCACTTATTTAAGTTTTAAAATTTAAGTTTAGCGTTGTAAGCAAAAATGTATTTCTATGCAAAAAATGCAATTAAAAATAAGCTGTCTCAAAAGCTAATAGAGGAGATTATTTCATTACACAAGAAAGGTCATGGCTAAAGTACATTTCCAAGGCACTTAAATTTCCGATAGACAAAGTTGGCAGCACCATTCATAATTTTTTTATAATATGGTGCAACATCAACCTTCTTGTGGTGTGGAAGAAAGCAAAACTTCACCAAGGGAAATGTTGACTTGAATATTCAAGAAGTAATTAGGAAAGACCTGTGGAGTCCTGGAAGAAGGTTTTATAGACATATGACACTAAACTGAAAATGAGTTTTATACCCATGGGTCAGCAGTACATCTGGAGTAAGATGACATGGTGATGACAAGAATGACACCATCCCCTCAGTCAAGCATGGAGGTGGATCAGTCCTGTTATGGGGGTGTTTTGTGGCTGCAGGAAATGGCTCTTCTGACTATGTGACTGACACCATGGATTCTTTCAGGTATCAGGCCATTTTGGCATGAAAAATGTGATGCCTTCAGTGTGTAAATTGAAGCTCGGTGATCACTGGACTTTCCAGCAAGACAATAACACCAAGGATACATCCAAGTTGTCCAAAATCTGGTTCAGGGATAGGTTGTGGAATGTCCTTAAATAGCCCTTTCAGTCCGTCATTAAAATCCCATTGCAAACCTTTGTTGGGATTTCAAGGAAGCAGTGGCAGCACAGAAACCAAAGAATGTCAATGAGCTGGAAGCTTTTGCTCATGAAAAATGTGTCAAAATTCTAATAGAGAAGTGTCCGAAGCCTGTGAACACTTACCTGAAACATTTATTTGCTGTTATTAAAGATAAAGGATGCTCCACAAATGATTGACTTTGGGGGTTGAATATTTTTGACATGACATTTGTGGAGAGAATTAGTTATTTTTTATTTTTAAATTTGGGTAAACTGAACTCTTTGTTCTCAAAATCACTCAAATGTGTATTACAAACTTCCTTTGATTGTTTACTGAGGTTTTAGTTGATGTGTTCCCTATCTGTCACTCACTCGACGTTGGTGTCGATGTAGTGACACTAGGAGTCACTCTTGGGAGCCCGAGACACCGCTGGTCTTTGATAAAAGGCCAATGAAAATTGGTGAGTGGTATTTGCATGCCACCCCGGACATATGGGTATAAAAGGAGCTGGTATGCAACCACTCATTCAGATTTTCTCTTCGGAGCCGAACGGTCGTGCTCACTGAGCTGAATGCTACTGTTCATTCACCTCTGCTGGATCTGACGGCGCATTTCAGCGGCTTCTCCCCCCTCTGCACTGGTGCATTGCAGAGAATGCCCCTGGGCGCTTTGGCAGAAAAACTAGAGAGTATATTCTCTGAAAGAGCATTTTTCCCCTCTAAAAGAGTATATATTTCTCTAAAAGAGCGCACACACGGAATGTCTTTTTAAAGACGCGTCTTTTTAAAGATGCTTTTCCGATTGTGTGTTATTCCTGGTTGCGCTCCTTATCTCTCGCCTTCTGATGGTCATGATCACTGTCTTTCGTGTCTGGGCACTGCTCACGCGGAGACAGCATTCGTGGATGGTCATGTTCTCATTGCGATAATATGTCCATGGCAACGTTGCGGTCGCGGCTCATCTTCGTAAGAAAGCGAGCCACCCCAGAGGCTCCCGCCTCGGTCCTTTTACCCATGGGTATGAGGCCAGTGCGGCTAGCACTGGGGGCGATTTGGGGACCCCAATGGGACCGCCTCCGCCGGGTATCCCCCCGCAGACCTCCCATTCCCCAGCACGCTCGTCTGCCCCGATCGGGCTTCCGGATGAGTCTGCCGGCTCGTCTCACATCGAGTTCGACCTCTTATTCGGAGCCCGCGAAAGTGATGAGCTCTCGAGCGCAGCATCAGAGAGCGGGCTCGTCCAGTCGGAAGCCTCAGCTGGGCTCCTCCCTTCGGGGTCGATTGCCCAGTCACAGGCTGACGCGAAGATGACGACATGCTTTCCCGGGCAGCCGCGAGCGTCGGCTAGAGTGGAACTCACTACTTTTCTCTGAACCCTCGCGGTTCGGTGATTGGTTCCTGGGCTTGCGGCGCCGCTCAAAGCCACGCCCTGCCCCCGTTCCTTTCTTCCCGGAAGTGCATGAGGAGATGACAAGGTCGCGGGAGGCACTTTTTACTGCCCGGTCCCGATCTTTTCCCATGAACCCATGAAAGGCTTCAAAGCGCCCTTGAGACGGGCGACCCAGGGACAACGAAACCCGCTGCTCTGGAGCTGGTAAGCAGATCTCCATCTTTTTGTTACCTTTTGCATTTAATTGCGCTGCATGCCCAAGTGGCTGCAGTGCTCAAGAGCTCAGCAAGAGCGGTTTCCTTGTTCCCTGGGTCACGTATCCCGTGTGCACGGTCGTCATCACGACCACCGTCTGCCACTCTATTTGGCAGGTTTGGCGCTCCAGCGGCGGTCTCCCGCCCCTGAGCGCCCAGCTGTGGCACAAATCCGCCCCGATGTGACAGTCTCCACGGGTCATGAGGACAGGCATCTTCCTCCCCCGTCCCAGGCTGTTCCGGGGGTGGTCACAAGGAGCCAGGTAAGTGCTTCGATGTCCTTAGACTCAGCACGGCAACGACGTGGTGTGGCACCTCGAGCCCCGCCGCGAAGCCCCACCTGCTGGTATGTCCGATGACGTTGTCCCTTTGGTCCCCCTTGCGCGGAACTTGGACGTATGGCTTGGGCTTTCCAATCCATCGCGAGGGCTGGTCTGGACCGTCCGAATCGGCTGCGCGATTCACTTCGCCGGGCATCCGCCCAGGTTCAGCGGTGTCCACTTCACCTTGGTGAAAGATGAAAATGCTGCTACCTTGCATGGAGATCACTACCCTCCTACGGAAGGACGCGATAGAACCTGTCCCTCCAGCCGAGATGAAGAAGGGGTTTTTCAGCTCCTGCTTCATCGTACCGAAAAAAGGCGGTGGGTTGAGGCCAATCTTGGACCTGTGAGTTCTGAACTAGGCTTTACACAGACTCCCGTTCAAGATGCTGACGCAATTCTGCGAGCGTCCGGCATCAAGATTGGTTCGCGGCGGTAGACCCGAAGGATGCGTACTTCCACGTCTCGATCCTTCCTCGACACAGACCCTTCCTGTGGTTTGTGTCCGAGAGTCAGGCGTATCAGTACAAAGTCCTCCCTTTCGGCCTGTCCCTGCCTCCTCGCGTCTTTACGAAGGTCGCAGAGGCTGCCCTTGCCCTGTTAAGGGAGGTGGGCATTCATGTTCACAACTATCTCAACGACTGGCTAATTGTAGCTCATTCTCGAGACATGTGTGCACACAGGGACCTGGTGCTCTCACACCTCAGCCGACTAGGGCTTCGGGTCAACTAGGAAAATAGCAAGCTCCTCCCGGTTCAGAGCATCTCTTTTCTCGGTTTGGAGGTGGACTCAGTCTCCTTGATGGCGCACCTTACGAACGAGTGTGCCCATTCGGTGCTGGCCTGTTTGAAGGCGTTCAAACAGAAAACAGCGGTTCCACTGAAACTTTTTCAGAGGCTCCTGGGGCATATGGCATCCTCGGCGGTGGCCACCCCGCTCGGGTTGATGCATATGAGGCCGCTTCAGCACTGGCTCCAGACTTGATTCCTGAGATGGGCATGGCACCACGGAACACGTCGCGTGGTCATTACGCCGGTCTGTCACCGTCTTTTCAGCCCTTGGAGCGACCTCTCATTTCTACAGGCAGGTGTTCCTCTAGAACTGGTCTCCTGGCGCGTCGTGGTCATGACAGATGCCTCCAAAATGGGCTGGGGCACTGTTTGCAATGGGCACGCAGCCACCAGGCTCTGGACGGGTCCATGACTGCATTGGCACATCAGCTGCCTCGAGTTGTTGGCTATTCTGGTTGCCCTGCGGAGGTTTCGGCCATTGATCCAGGGCAAGCACGTGTTAGTTCAGACAGACAACATGACAATGGTAGCATAGGTCAACCGCCAAGGCGGTTCGCGCTCTCGTTGTATGTCACAACTTGCCCGCCGTCTCCTCCTCTGGAGTCAGCAGCACTTCAAGTCGCTGCAAGCCACTCACATCCTGGGCAACCTCAACACTACAGTGGATGTGCTGTCACGACAGGTTACCCTCAGGGGAGAGTGGAGACTCCACCCTCAGGTGGTCCAGCTGGTTTGGAGTCGATTCGACAGGCACAGGTGCACCTGTTCACCTCCCAAGAATCCTCCCCACTGCCCACTCTGGTATGCCCTGACTGAGGCCCCCCTCAGCATAGATGCGCTGGCACACAGCTGGCCCCCTGGCATGCGCAAATATGCTTTTCCCCCAGTGAGCCTGCTTGCACAGACCCTGTGCAAGGTCAGGGAGGACGAGGAGCAGGTCGTCCTGGTAGCACCCTACTGGCCCGCCCAGACATGGTGCTCGGACCTCACGCTCCTCGTGACAGCTCCCCCTGGCGAATTCCCCTGAGGAAGGACCTTCTTTGCACCATCTGGCACCCGCGCCCAGACCTCTGGAATCTCCATGTCTGGCCCCTGGACAGGACGTGGAAGACCTAAGCGGTCTACCATCTGCGGTGGTGGACACGATCGCTCAGGCTAGGGCCCCCTCTATGAGGCGCCTGTAGGCCTTTAAGTGGTGTCTGTTCGCTAAGTGGTGTTCTTCCCGTTGGGAAGACCCCCAGAGATGCGCAGTCAGATCAGTGCTTTCCTTCCTGCAGGAGAGGTTGGAAGGGAGGCTGTCCCCTTCCACCTTGAAGGTGTACATTGCCGCCATAGCACACCACGACGCAGTCGACAGTAAGTCCTTAGGGAAGCACAACCTGATCATCAGGTTCCTAAGAGGTGCCAGGAGGCTGAATCCCTCCAGACTGTGCCTTGTTCCCTCATCGGACCTCTGTAGTTCTTCAGGGTCTACAGTGGGCCCCCTTTAAGCCTTTGCAGTCAGCCGAGCTTAAGGCACTCTCCTTGAAGACTGCCCTCCTGACTGCGCTCACTTCCATCAAGAGGGTAGGTGACCTGCAAGCGTTCTCTGTCAGCGAAACATGCCTGGAGTTTGGTCCAGGTTACTCTCACATGATCCTGAGACCCTGACCAGGCTATGTGCCCAAGGTTCCCACCACCCCTTTAGGGACCAGGTGGTGAACCTGCAAGCGCTGCTCCAGGAGGAGGCAGACCCAGCCCTGTCGTCGCTGTGTCCGGTGCGCACTTTACGCATCTATTTGGATCGCACGCAGAGCTTTAGAATCTCTGAGCAGCTCTTTGTCTGTTTTGGTGCACAGCGGAAAGGAAGCACTGTCTCCAAGCAGAGGATCGCCCACTGGCTCATTGATGCCATAACTATGGCATATGTCGCCTAGGACATGCTGCCCCCGGTAGGGCTACGAGCCCATTCTACCAGGGGTGTAGTGGCTCCCTGGGCCCTGGCCAGGGGTGCCTCTCTAACAGACATTTGCAGAGCAGCAGGCTGGGCAACACCCAACACCTGCGCAAGGTTCTACAACCTCCGGGTGGAACCGGTTTTGTCCCAGGTAGTGGCACACAACACAAGCGGATAAGCCCGGGATAGCTGGCCGGGTGTATCGCTTGCACATAGTGCCTTCCACCTCCCTTGGAGCTGAAGATGTGCGCCATTAATTCCCAGTAGTGTTCACAAACTTTGTTCCCTGGTTGACTTCCTCCGAGCCCTGTGGCAGTCAAGTTTTTGGAGAGACTCGCTGCCGGCCCAGTACACGCGCTAACTAAGAGCACTGTTCTGGGGTAGGTGCTCCGCATGTGGCGGTTTCCTGTAAGGCTAACCCCATGCGATATATATCTTCTGCTAGTTCGTTTCCCTGCCGGCAAACTGTGTCTTCCTTGGGCAGAACCCCTCTGCCCCAGTCTCCATGTTTGTAGTAACTCCTCCCCCATTGGGCAGGATCTACCTTGAAGGCTCTCCACATGGTTGGAAAGACCGTGTGAGGTATTCTTCCACTTAAATATCCCCCCCTCTCTTTGGGTGAGGTGTGGTCTCCACGGTGTCTTCCCTTTGGGAGGGACACCCCCCAACTAGACCTGGCAGCCCAGTCGGATAATCCCCCTTCTTTTTTAGGAAGTGGAAAAAGAGAAGGGGAAAAGAGGCCACGACTGGTTTAAGCCTGTCTCTATCTTTGGGTAGTCGACTTGTCCGCAAAAAGGGCCGTTCGACACTCATAACTATGTTGGGGGAGGTTACGTGTCGACCTGGTGCGCTGGCTATGAGGCACACAGCAGTCTGCCCACCACACACCGCCAGTTCACGTAACACAGTTCAGCCTTGTGGCGTTTCGTATAGGGACCCCTAGTGTCACTACATCGACACCAACGTCGAGTGAGTGACAGATAGGGAACGTCATGGTTACTTGTGTAACCTCCGTTCCCTGATGGAGGGAAAGAGACATTGTGTCCCTCCTGTCACAACGCTGAACTACCCGCTGAAATGGCCGGACCTTATATCGGCTCCACAGCATAAAACCTGAATGAGTGGTTGCATACCAGCTCCTTTTATACCCGTATGTCCGGGGGAGTGGCATGCAAATACCACTCGCCAATTTTCATTGGCCTTTTATCAAAGACCAGAGGTGTCTCGGGCTCCCAAGAGTGACCCCTAGTGTCACTACATCGACACCAACGTCTCGTTCCCTCCATCAGGGAACGGAGGTTACACAAGTAACCATGAGGTTTTAATTCACATCACCAGAATGTATTGCTGGTCAGGGGGGTTGAATAATTTCGATTGCAACTGTAATATCTAAATTTACAGGTTTTATAAAGTATAAAAAATTATAAAAATATAGTTTATTATAAAACAGATAGTCCCAGTCCTCAAATCAAATTGGACAAGCAGTGTTCCAATAGTATTAATATTTAGTGTAACCAGATAATTTCAAATCTCATGTAAACACAGGTTTCTTGTATTGTCATTTTTGTTTTTTTCAGTAAGTGGATTTTTCATAGTTATCAGCTTTTTGCTGTGTATGTTAACAAGCTCATTGTATGCTCTGTGCTGGTCATTAGCAGCCTGGAACATGGTCCTTCTTCACAGCCAAGTTTTGGCATCTGTTCTCAGACCAGTCCTGTCACCTTTCAGTGCTATTCCTGTGACACGGACATGACTGTCAGCCAAACCTCACTGCTGCCCTTTAAAACACTTGTGACTGCACAAATGCTACACTGCATCTCCATATGTGGGATCTGGCAACAAAAATTCCTCCCTTACAAAATACAGCACACCCACATCTGTGTATGCGGCCACCAAAAGTAATTAGACACTTTTGGACACTTAAAGGGATAGTTCATCCAAAAATGAAAATTCTCACATCATTTACTCACCTGCCTCATGCCATCCCAGATGTGTATGATTTTCTTTCTTCTACTGAACACAAATAAAGAATTGAAGAAGAATATTTCAGCTCTGTAGGTCCTAACAATGCAAGTGAATGGGTACTAAAATTTTGAAGTTTTAAAAGGCATATAAAGGCAGCATAAAAGTAATTCATATGACTATGGTGTGGGTGAGAAACAGATCAATATTTTAGTCCTTTTTTACTAAAAATACTCCTCCCTGCCCAGCAGGCGGCGATATGTATGAACAATGCAAATCAGCAAAAACAAAAGAAGAAGAATGTGAAAGTGAAAGTGGAGATTGACAATAAAAAATGATTTGAATATTGATCTGTTTCTCAACCACTCCTATCATGTCACTTCTGAAGATATGGATTTAACCACTGGAGTCATATAGATTACTTCAATGCTGCCTTTATATACTACCGTTCAAAAGTTTGGGGTCACTTGCCTGAAATGTTTCTCATGATCTTAAAAATATTTGGGCTGAAGGCGTCTGCTTAAATGTTTGAAATTAGTTTTGTAGACAAAAATATAATTGTGGCAACATATTAATGTATTTAATTACAATACTAAAATTTTTAATTTAAAAAAAAGTTTTTGAAATGGATGACTTAGACCGAATAATTAAGAAAAGCAGCCACTAAGTGCACAGCATATAGTTGGGAGCTCCTTCAATACTGTTTAAAAAGCATCCCAGAGTGATACCTCAAGAAGTTGGTTGAGAAAATGCCACGAGAAAACAAGTGTGGCCACTCTGAAGATGCTAAAATATAACATAGTTTTGTTATATTTATTTTGGCTTTTTTAGTCACAACATAATTCCCATAGTTCCATTTCTATTATACCATAGTTGTGATGACTTTACTATTATTCCATAATGTGAAAAAAAAAAAAATAAAGAAAAAAAAAAATAAAGAATGAGTAAGTGACCCTAAACTTTTGAATGGTAGTGTATGATTTTTGACATAGTCAAAGTTCTGGCCACCATTCACTTGCAATGTTTGGAACTACAGAGCTGAAATATTCTTCTAAAAATCTTTGTTTGTGTTCAGCAGAAGAAAGAAAGTCATACACATCTAGGATGGCATGAGGGCGAGTAAAGGCTGAGATAATTTTCATTTATGGGTGAACTATCCCTTTTATGAAACTAAATATTAAACCAAGTGGCATCTGCAAACAAATGATGCTAAACCTTTTCACAAAAACTATCCAGAACCATTTTTGCAATTACTTTTAAGCAACTGATCTCAAGGTGATTTTAGTAGTTGTATGAAGTCAGTTCCCCTCAAGTTCAAACTGGGGCCCTTGCAGAGTATCTACAGCTGTAGTTCATCACATGTATTATGGGCCACTAACATTTGACAACGTAAAAAGTGTTGGCAACTAAAAAAATGTCTTAATTTTGAACATTATATATGGTAACCTAACAAATGTATGTTAATAAAATTGCTTGAAAAGTGTGCTTGTACTGTCTTTCTTTCTTTAAAATAAATGGCACTAGTTTATATATACATATACATTTCTTACTGCAACATCTATGCAACACATACTACTTATTATGTTGTTTTATATATATATATAATACAAAGACATTCATAAATGAGACGGCTGAAGTGTCCAAATACTTTTTGGAGCAACATAATAAGTAGTATGTGTTGCATAGACGTTGCAGTAAGAAATGTTTTTAATATTACACACTCTATAAAGGTATGGCCAAAGGCATCTACAATAAATAGATAATTAGCCACCTTACATTTACATAATGTACCCCTACTATAAATGTCTACAGATAAAAAGCAGTTTTTGCTCTGACATTGTGGCAGTTAAAAGGCTAGAGCTTTAGTATCTGTCAGCCATGAAATGTTTAATGAAGGATCAAGAGTTATGCAGGAAGAAGTGGGACAGTGCGTATGGGAGTTGCTTTTCCACATTTTCCGCAAGTCTGCCATCTGACTGGCATGTCTGAGCACATTCTGTAGGAAAAAAAGGGGGTAGGGGGTAGTATAATACGGTACATTGTTGAGAGGATTACTGTCATATCCATTTTAATATATTTCTCAAAGATGTTAAATGCAGGCTACCCTCATTGACTGCTTCGTTCACAAAACTGTCCTCGTGAGAAAAAAAGGAGGTGTCCATCTTGGAAATGGATAATCAAAGGTGCATAGACATGACTGGGGCATTGCTCAAGGATGAGTTGTGTCTGTAAGGGGAAAGAATGCTATAAATCTCTCTGGCAATGTTCGGTAAACGTCTAGAGCCGCCTTAATGGAGCAAAGGATGAGATTGTGTTTTTCATTGTGCCTTGTGCTTTTCAATCCAGCCAAACATCACTAATTTTTACATTTTCTTGTTTGCGGTTATTTGTTAGTTATAGGAAAGACAATGAGATTTAGTTCAGTTTAGTTAGTCAATCAGACATTCCATGAAAAAAAACCTGAAGTATTTAGCAATACTAATATTTCAAGACTCCATGACAAGACAAACAATCAGTGACAAGCAATACAAGACTGACATAGAGGAAATAAAGATTAAAAATATGAACGAAAATAAAGAAATAATATACAACAAAGGGCTGTCATAAATGTATTGTTACAAAATACATAAAATATATACAGCACAATATGCATGTTATAATACTAATTAAAAGACTTATCAAAGTTAATTAAAAATAAATTTTGGAATGACAGATTACCGTGTTTTTTGATGTTCTACATGTTGAGCTCAGACTACCCTCCATAATAGTTTAAGGAGAGTGTCTCAAAGTCATTCATTTTATGAACGGACATGTCATAATCTTTATGTAAAAACTGGCATGCCATTTTGTGCATATGCATGTTTATTTTTTTATTTTTATACTTCATCCTTAATTCACTTAGTTTTATGAGTACTTAACAAAACAATTTCAGATTAATGGCAAGAAAGCTTGGATTAAAATGCATTTTTAAAAGGCATAACTCTTAATGAGTGTATTTCAGGTTTTAGTTTGAATTAATTACAAAGATGTCAGGCACGTGCCTAAAAAACAGCAACTGCTTTTTTAAGCACAAAATAGACTGCTTGGAAAAAGCCCAAGCATTTAGTTCTAAACATGCTTTATGAATTACTGAACTGTAAAAACATGCACTTCTGCTCTTGTCAAATTGGCTAGTCAATCTAATCAAATAGACAGATGAGAGAATGGGTCAAAGATTACACCAAAGCACTTTTGACACTCAAACTGCAATTGTTTTGTGGCTATCCAAAGGTGCCATGATCTAATTTGAAAGCTAAATTGGACTTTACTGTGGGTCACAGTGGTTAGTTAGGGAAAGGAAGAAAAAACAACAACTGTCCTCATTACTATTTATGCTCATTTTCTATAATGGTATTCTAACAGGGTCTCACCCCAGAAACTGCAATCTTTGATAGGAAATCCAAATAAGGGAAGAACTGAATAAGACTGCTGGGTCTAATTGTGTGCATCTCTCTTTTTCATTCCAAGAGTTCCGTAACTAAGCATTTTCCAAACTGCAAAGAAAACATCTGATCTGTGCCCTCTGTTTCATTTCCACGGCCAACTAGTTGCTCCTCCATCTCTGTCACTCAAACACACACACAAAACTATCACGAATATGTTATTCAAATCATGAAACAAGCACAGACAACTAATGTTGACAAAGGACCTCTAGTGACACCACAAAAGACAAGCAGCATTGGAGCAATGATGGTTTTGTATGGGCGACAGCTTGTTTTGTTAGAGTTGACTGAGAACAAACCCAGTTGTGCTGGAAGCATGTTAGAAAAGACCTCAGAGATGTCTGATTTTGGAATGACGGCACAACGATTCTATCCTGTCCATTCAGCATGGACAGATGGATTTTCCCATCCCAGTAGTTCTCACGCTTAGTACTGGATCTCAAATAAACCTCCTATGGATTCCTAACTTCAGAGAAGAGGCCAAGGAAGGGTTAGTGGGAGTGGGGCATTGGGGTTGGGGGGAGGGAATGGGTTATGCGTAAAAAGGCGTTTTATAGAGATGCTGATTTCTCATTCAGCACAGGCTGTGGGGGAACAGAGGCCCAGGAAGGAATGCAAAGTTTGAGAAAAGAGAGAGAGTGAGAGAGAGAGAGAGAGAGAGAGAGAGAGAGACAAAAATAGAGAGGGACAGAGACAAAGAGAGAGAGAGAGGGAAATAGAATGATCCAAGCTCTCTATAATGCATGATATATTTTGGAGTTAAAAAATATCTCCCTACTGGGAATGGGGTGCCCTTTGAACTCTGATCCCCCCCAAAAAACAAAAAAAAACACAAAACACAATCCTCTGCCAAAGCACTCAAAGTTCAAGGTGCCTTCTTCTCACCTGCAAAGAACAGATTGTGAGAGAGGGTGGGAGGCACACCTAAATCCAAGTGCTTATCTGAAGCCCTGCTCTTCTTTTGCAGCCAGGCGAATATATACATGTATACGTCCTGCTTGATTATGAAGAGATGTGGATTTGCCAGATTGTAATCCTGTTCATTCAGGAAGATCACTTACAAGGCACACAGGACTTTAGCACTGCATATTCCTGCAGCTCACTTCCCTTTTTCCTTTTGTTGTGTGGTAGATCAAGCTGTAGAGATTTCCATGCATGAAGATGAGCGTGACAAAGAGCTATCATCCATGATAACGATTGCAAACACAGTAGACATTCGTCAAACACCTATGAAACAGGTTACAGCATATACAAACCTTTTTCCTTCTGGCTTTATCCATGTTTAGCTTTGGAAACTTTTTAAATACTGTAGTCCTTAACTATGAGTGAACTACTTGTTTTGTGTTTGCAATTATTTGATATCCATTAGAGGATAGATGATTTTTGTGAATATTTTGAATTAAAGATCAAAAGGAGAAACAATAAAGACCGATTTTTCACAGCCTTCTTTGCTCATATTTACCAAGGGTGCCAATATTTAGCCACAGCTGTACAGTATAAATACAGGCGCTCCTGTGTGAGATGCTATAAAATGGTTAAAGAAGTCTATCTAGAGCTTGGGCATTTTCCAATCTGCATTTTTGCATCCTTGAAGGGCACTGCGGAAAGGGGACGCCTCACGAATGGTTGTTCCAAACTAAAGTAAGAAAGTGATTTTTTTCACAAAGGGCCCTTCCACAAGACACTTAGGGAAGGGTACATTTATACAGTAATGCCATGCTCCCTTCGGAGTGCCCACATCAAGAGCTCTGTCCTTAGTAGTTAGAGTTAGTAGGTCATAGGGATGATCACTTTCGACTGGAGTTCGCCCCTTGTTTACCTTGAAAAACAGTGCAGACTGATGCAAAAATGAGTTCAGTGTGAACGGCCCCCTACTACACTTAAAATTAAAAATGCTTTAATACAATGACCAAGAAGAAGAGAGAAAGGCAGAGAAAAGGCTTAAAATGAAAATAGTGTATTTCTCCTTGGATTAGTGTCATTGTTTTGCCAGTAAATAGTGGTTATCACAAGGGAAATGTAAAAAAATCTCATTAAGAGTTTTAATGCTACACTATGTAACTTTTGGCCCTCTAGTGGTTAAAAAATAAAACTGCATGCATCTTGCAGAAGAACATTGTTTTGGTTGCGCTTCGGCTCTGCTCCCCTGTGTGGATGAATGTGGTTTGAGGCACCGGTGTACACTTGGATACAGGACATCTTATCAGAGAATATGGACAAATAAATATCCGAAAAGACGGATATCTGAAAACATGTCATCTGAGCAGGCAAGTGCCATATCTTATGCTGTTGTTTTGACTTATTGGAAACATTGATGTTTTGAAATAAATGACATTACAAAAGTTAGGCAATGTTCGTTAACATTAGACATAACGATTGCTAGTCTGATAAGGTCAAACGTTGTAAAGTTTTTATAACTGCAGGATATTCTGGCCAAATAGACCAGTATAGTAACTAATTTATAGATTGTCATTGTTACCAACCAGTGGTCAACATCGTTTCAAGACTCACATGTCCTTGGCAAGCCTAGGGCTAAAGGATTTATTTATATAAATTATTGCCGTTATAAAGAAAAATACACACGTGTGCTAGCAAGTGAAAAGTTTTGCACCGATTACAGTATAATTATTGTATTTCAATACATACACACAGAGGTGAGTGTGTGTGTGATTACACAACTATACATAAACCATATTAATAAAATATCTTACCTGTTGAGTAAGAAAAAAGCCATCTCTGGGTCGCTTTTAAATCCTTTCAGATCTCGGAGTTGTCACCACATCTGAAAAGCCAAGCCGATGTTGTTTCGAGTTTTATTACGGACTCTGTCGCTTTCCCTTTTTGCTTGAAGACTCTGCTCTGTTCGAGGTTTCTTTGTTTTACAACCGGTGATTCCATGGAGGTTTGCCGTTTTGAATGATCCATGGTCAATTTTTCTCGTTCGTTGTGACAACAAACTTTCAGCTTCACCCTACTCCCACACCACACATGCGCTACAGTAGCCGGAGCTTATTTTGTCTGTGTACGGATATGACGTCAACATGCATGGGCGAATGACGTATGTATGCAATTTCCCACGAAATCCATCCCGACAGCTCTAAAATATAAATCATTATTATAGGTTTATCAAAATGTATTTGGGTAAAGACAAGACATGATTTGGAGATTTTTGTTACACTCTGTCATTAATAACATTTTATTATTTTTTTAACAAAAAAAGTTACATAGTGTAGCTTTGACTTTTGTATTAAAAGTGCTGCAGTTTTTCACTTAGCTGAGTCTCTCTCTCTTCCAGAACGAGCACAGACATATGCAATGGAATGGAATGCCATGTCATGAATAGGTGCGTTTACTGGAGTTTTAAAATCACAATGGTGGGAAATAGTGATGGGAAGATCGGATCATTTTACTAACTTGAATCTTTGAGTCTTGTGCAGCAAAATGAACTAATCTTTCTTCAAGTCATTTAGTTCATTTAGTTCATTTGAGCAGAATTAAATAAAAATTTCAATAGCCAAATACCCCCCCAACACGTTTACTTATGCAAACTTTGATTATAGTCCCAATAAGGAAAAATTTATAATGCAGCAAAGGACAAATTATGAGAAACAGAAAAATTAGTTCACCTCTGGAATCTTCTTGTCGGACTCATTCGTTCTTTTGTCACTGCATAGCATATACGACTGTTATGTGACAAAAGAACGAACGACTCGGACCAGAAGACTCGAGAGGTGAACTAATCATTTCTGTTTCCTGTACAGCGCCTATGCGGTTTTCACGTAACAAACGAACAGAGGTTGCGCAATGCACATGCGCGGCCAACACAAAATGAATGAATCACTCTCTGAGACTACTCGTTCTTCTGAGTCACATAAAAGATTCATTCAAAATGAATGAATTGTTCACGAATGACCCATCACTAGTGGGAAACAGTGTTGGGTAACGTTACTTTTAAAAGTAACACGTTAGAATATTGCGTTACTCCTTAAAAAAGTAACTTAATTTAAAAGTAATTTTTTTATGGAAAGAAAAGCGTTACTTTACTTTTGCGTTACTTTTGCGTTACTTTTTCTCACAGCCACTTTCTCTTCTGTTATGCTATGCATTCCATACAAATAAGCCATGCGTTCCATACAAGAGACATCACAGGTGATGCTAGCTATTGTACAACACTCATGTCAAAACAACATAGTAAACAAACAGATATTTAGAAAGTAGGTCTTCACATCATACTTATAATAAAGAATCAATAACATGAATATGCATGATTTGTTCCCTATCTGTCACTCACTTGACGTTGTGTCGATGTAGTGACACTAGGGGTCACTCTTGGGAGCCCCAAACAAAAAGGCCAATGAGAATTGGCGAGTGGAATTTGCATGCCACTCCCCCGGACATACGGGTATAAAAGGAGCTGGTATGCAACCACTCATTCAGATTTTCTCTTCGGAGCAAAGTGGTTGTATTCAGTGCACTGAATTCAATTCCCTCCAAAGACGCACCTCAAAACTACTGGATTTACGGCGCATTTCAGCGGCTTCTCCCCCTCTGCACCCGTGGAGTACAGAGAACGCCCCTGTGCGCTTCGGCAGAGCGAAAATAAGAGAGTATATTCTAAAAGAGTATATTTTCATTCACAAAAAGAGCGGCACACACACAGAACATCTTTTTAAAGATGCCTATCCATTTGTGTGTTATTCCTGGTTGTGGTCGTTGTCTCTCCGCTTCTGACGGCCACGATCGCTGTCTAACGTGTCTGGGCACTGCCCACGCGGAGACATTGTTCGTGGATGAGTCATGTCCTCATTGTGAGAACATGACCATGGCAACGTTGCGGTCGTGGCTTGCTTTTGTAAGAGAGCAAGCCACCCCAGCGGCTCCCCGCACCGGTCCTTCTAACTACGGGTTTGAGGCCGCGTCGGTTAGCACTGGGGGCGATTTGGAGACATCAATGGGACCACCTCCGCCGGGTATCCCCCTACGGACCTCCCATTCCCCAGCACGCTCACTTGCCCCGATCGGGCTCTCGCACGAGACCGCCGGCTCGTCTCAGCGCGAGTTCGACTTCTCGTTCGGAGCTCGGGAAGATGATGAGTTATCAAGCGCAGTATCGGAGAGCGGGCTCGTCCAGTCTGACGCAGAGGCTTTGGCTGGGCTTCCTCCTTTGGGAACGGTCACCCAGTCTCACACCGACGCGGAAATGATGGACATGCTTTCCCGGGCGGCCGCGAGCGTCGGGCTAGAGTGGAACACTCCACTCTCCCCTGAACCCTCGCGGCTCAACGATTGGTTCCTGGGCTCCCGTTCCTTTATTCCCGGAAGTGCATGAGGAGCTGACAAGATCGTGGGAGGCACCATTTACTGCCTGGTCCCGGTCTTTCAGCTCCCCCACTTTCACTACCCTTGATGGTGGAGCGGCCAGGGGGTATTCGGTGATCCCCCAGGTGGATAAGGCACTCATGGTGCACTTGTGTCCGTCGTCACGACCACCGTCCACCATCCCATTTTGGCAGGTATGGCGCTCCAGCGGCAGACCCCCCGCCCCTGTGCGCCCAGCTGTGGCACAAACACGCCCATATGGGATTGGTTCCGGTGAACTACAGGGATGAGTTAGTCAGACCGGTGGTGGCCAGACCTGAATCGGGCAGGGGAGGAGTGTGACGAGGAGGAGGGCATGGTGGGGCTGTGTCTGAGGGCGGGAGAGCGAGATAAGGGGAGCTGGAAACGCCAGTTCGAGAGGGAGGGAGACGCACGTGGCCCCGCTGCATGTGTGTCTGTGTTTGTTTATGTTTTAAGTAAATTTTTATCATTAAAGTTTATGTTGACTGTTCAGCAGGTTCCCGCCTCCTACTTGCCCATCCTTATACTGTTACAGGTACATGCACTTTAAAAGTTGGATTTCAGTCAGACTAAAACAATTCTTCATTATGTAAATGCTTTAGTATGACTGAAATTGTGCCAGTCCAATTCTTGCGAAGTCAGACTAACAGACCTAGATAATGCGATTGTAGCATGTTAGTTGGACAACAACTGGCCTCGGCTTGGCATTGTGCATATGTATACTCCGAAAGACAGATGATGTTTGATGTGTATTTAACCTGCTGTATTTGTTGTCCTTCCTTCAAATATTCAGTTACACAGTGTGTCCTTTTTACCTTGACAGACAGATGAAGACTGAGCTTGTCTAAACCTGCTGTAGCTTGACAATAACTGCGCATGTAAATGTACTGACTGTTTGGAATTGACAACCTACATTTACTTACAGGTGTGACTCTCAATTTATCCTGTAGCGCGGATTGAATACTGTCTGTATGAACAATTAACTGAAGTCAAACACCTTTTCTATTCTTGCGTTAGCCGTGAGTAACTCTTGTAACCAGCGTACTCATGGTGTTCACAATTGACAACATTATTTAAAAAACACTGTTTAATATTTTAAAAAGTTCATATGCCAAATCTTAATTAACCGGCAGAGACTTCAAATGATTTTAAGTTTAAACTGAGTGAAGAGCGCAGCATTTGGGTTGTGCCCAGACCATAAACAAATGTGGAACTAAAACCTTTGGATGACACATCTTATGTGTACAGATTGCAGAACCCCATATGAAAATAAAAAAAAAATCAAAACACATGAGACAAGTGTGCGCAGCGCAGAGTGACTATTGCTATTAATGACGTGACAGAAAAGTAGATGTTGCACTTAGAGGCTAACCGAACTCACCCTCAAAATACAAGTATGAAATCTAAGGTAATTAGTTTGGAGAACAGAATGCGGTTGTCACTCTTATTTATAACCAAACTGTGTGTGATGAAGAATGCTAAAACAGGACTAACAACTGTATTCTGCTGCTGTGTGAACATAGCCTCTGGTTTTCTTTGTCTTCTCTCTTTCCACCACTCTCTCTCTCGTCTTCATATTGCCAGTTTGCCCACACATATGGCCAGTTTCATACTCATTCTAAATTTGCTAGAAGTCCGAATTATGCATGGACACTGGCAGACTTTGTTGGAATTACCGATAATTCACTTTTCCAGCTGACGTGACTGTTAAACAGATGTTGAAAATTTGGAAAATAATCCCCAGTGGAGAGAGACCAAGAAAAACAATTGGTTTTCCACAATCCGAGAGGATGAACACATGGACATGAAATTGCACATGTGGGCGTATGTGAGTGTTTGCGCGTGTGTTTGCATGTGTTTACCTCAATGCATCTCTGTTTATTGGAGCATCCGTAATGTAACCTAAGGTTCTGCTCACACTGTGCTTAACAAAACACAAACCCCTTTTGAATACATCAAAGGATTTGACTGGATTGGTTGTTGATTGGATGTGTCTCTGTCTCTGGGGACTTTAACCATAATAGCATCTTATTTCACATAAAAAATTATGTGGATCAAACGTCTGACATTTCATGAATAATTAACATTTGGAGGAAATAACTGTTTTTTAGTAAATCAATGTAGAAACTGTCTGTGCCATATTAAAGATGGAGTTCTTAGGCTGGCCAATAGCATTCTCCAGAAACATTGTCATGGTAGAGACATGATATAAGGGAATGACTGACAGCCAATGGAAACATTTTGGTTTCCTTGGTTACAATAAGGTCAGTCCAGGCTGTACATACAGCCTCACATTAATGATTCTCTTTATTCTCTCGCCTTTCATGTCGTGGCCACCCCCAAGCTTTGTTCACCTCTTTTTTTCACAGGGCTCACCATTAGACGGCTGCCTAGAAAAGGTTAAAATAGATTTTCTTCCACCCTCTCATTTCAGAGATGACTGAGTGCATATGTTGCACTCTCACCAAAGATTACTCATTTTTAAAGCATTTTTGGAAAGACAGTGAAAATTATATAAAGAAAACATTAGAGAAACTGAGTGACAGAGAGAGATAAATACAGTCCAATTAGTCATCATATACCACAACTGAATAATGTATAGGCACATATCTGCAAAACGATTAAATGAATAAAGATTATTTTGATATATTTATGTCACGATGGTGTCTTGATGATACACAACAAATTTTGTGCGAATCAGAGAAACAACCTAGGACAAGTTCGAAAAAGTAGGATTTTCAATAAATTCACAGTGGCATTTTTTGTCAAAAATTTAAATCCATATGACATATTGATTCATTAACACTAAAGGATTCAGAATAAAAAAAATGCAATTTTAAGCTAGCAATTGTTGTTCTGCAGTTATTACCAAAAAAGTATATTAGCTTATCATACTGCCACCTTGTTGCTGATTCTCACAAGATTTGGCATATAGCCTAATTTTGGCAACCTGTAAGTGAATGCCAAATATCATAATGATCTGCTGTTTCAGTGTTTCCCATTAATTTGTCCCGCCACAGTTTCATAATGAAAAGAAAATATTTTTACACTTCTCATAATAACATAAAAGATCTCTAACCTTGTGTTTTTTGCACTGTTGCTTCGGCAAAGCATCTCTCACTCCCAGTTTACTTGAATACTTGATAGCCTACTGCTGTTAAAAACTTTTAAAGCTGTTAAAAAAAGCACTGAATTGTCTTAATTTGTATTTTGGTAGATCTTGCTGCAATAACATGATGAAAAAGTAAATCTCATTTCATAGAACTATGAGCATCTCTGCTGTTAATGGTGGCGATGGAGGCTTTTCTTTATTTGACTACCGTACGTAATATAAAATAATTACCATATGACAATAGCCTCCTCCCCTACCCAGTGCAGTTTACATTTCTGTCGCAGAGAATTTAGTTGATTGCATAGGTACACTATTAGGTTGGGCATCGGTCATAATTTTAGAAAAATGTACAACATAAACTTTGACGTTACTTGAGCATGTAACTTAAATGTCCTTTTTTCTCTCCGGACAAGTAACCTTTTTACTCGGATAAGTGAATGACCAATTTACTTGTCCGGAGGACAAGTGCATGACAATGCTTAATGTCGAGCCCCTGGCTCAAATGTATGCTCTAGTCGATTTTGTGTTTTGAACATTTGTGAACTGTGTTAAAGGAATAGTTCACCCAAAAATGAAAATTTGCTGATAATTTACTCACCCTCAGGCCATCCAAGATGTATCTGAGTTTCTTTCTGCAAGTGAGTGTCCTCCATTTTTTGACGGTCCAAAATGCATATTTAGGGTGCATCAAAATAATCCACATGACTCCAGTCGACAAATAAAGTTCTTCTGAACCCAAACGGTTAGAAACAAAACAACATGTATATACTTTTAACTACAATTGTTCGCTTCGGTACATCTCTGTGACCTGAGCTCATGAGAGGGATGACGTAAGCTCGTTGGTAAGGTCACGCATCACATGGAGAAGGAGGCAGGAAGCGCGTCATTGTTTACATTGATTTTTTAAATTTTTTTATTATTATTTGGAAATTATTTTTTATTTTATTTTATATCGTTTTTAAATGTTTTGGACTGTTTTGATTTGTGAACGGCACAAGTTTCTCTTGTAAACAATGACACGCTTCCTGACTCCTCCTCCACGTGACCTTACCAACGAGCTTACGGCATCCCGCTCATGAGCGCACGTCACAGAAATGTACCAAAGCAAACATTTGTAGTTAAAAAGTATATAAGTATTGTTTTCTTTCTAAAAATAATCAATTGTTTGTGTTCAGAAGAACTTTATTTGTCGACTGTAGTTGTGTGGATTCTTTTGATGGACCCTAAATATGCATTTTGGACTGTCAGAAAATGGAGGACATTCACATTGTTTAGAAGAGGAGGCCTGAAATGAAATCCTAAAAGTCTTAAATTCTGTTTTGATGAAGAAAGAAACTCAGATACATCTTGGATGGCCTGAGGGTGAGTAAATTATCAGCAAATTTTCATTTTTGGCTGAACTATTCCTTTAAACTCCGTCTCGTTTATGCTTTGTGGGTGCGACTTTTTTGCCATGTCATCACCATTCATATCTATACAACCAATGTGTTTATGATTAAATTACTACTAGAGCACAAAATTGTTTACAAGAGCACAAAGTTTTTAATAGATCTAGCCTCTTAATTTTGCTCTCAAAATGCACCAAACTGATGCATTTAACTTAAAATTTAAAAAATGTTCTTTCAAGGGAGCATGCCCCCAGACCCCACTAGAGGGTCCAAGGTCCACCCACCACAGTCTCACAAAATCCTGTGGGAAACACTGGCTGTTTACAATGCAAGTTATTAGCTGCTGAAATTTAATTAGCTGCTGACGGCCATTTTGGTTGAGTTGTACAATCAATATTTTGAGGATATGTTAGCACTTGACCCAAAGAAGATACATATCAAATTCAAACTTCCATGATCAAACTGTTGCAAATTGGATCAATGAGGAGAAGTTTCGAAAAAGTAGTTTTTCGGGAAATTCAAAATGTATAGACAAATAAAATTGGAGACATATATTTTGTTTTGCTTGACTCAGGAAATCAAAGGAAAAAAATACCTTGATTCTAGCCTATACGGTTGCAAAGATATTTGTGACATTTGCCATTTGATAAAAGACAAAAAAACTGTTACTATTGGGCACACAGATGGATTCTGAGGTAACTCATTATAAAGGAAATTTCAGCTTTGGACAATGTTAATGAACAGATGTGCTTCTTATTTACAATTTGGCAGACAGAGGTGCACACAGAGTTTTGTGTCTAGTCCACTAATGCATGAGGGTAGATGCGCAGTCACACTCTCAGTGGGACCATGGGGAGGCAAACAGCCGATTTGCTGAGAGGAGGGAAGAAGGGGCTGCTCAAGCCAAAATAAATCAGCCTGCCAATTAAGTTAAGGCTGATTTAGTTTTGATGTGCCA
Source organism: Myxocyprinus asiaticus (assembly GCF_019703515.2). Lineage (NCBI taxonomy): Eukaryota > Metazoa > Chordata > Actinopteri > Cypriniformes > Catostomidae > Myxocyprinus > Myxocyprinus asiaticus. The sequence goes on from NC_059361.1 coordinate 21,667,935, forward strand.
TCCGTGCCTAAGAGCCCGCCGCACCACAGCACCTGTGTCTAGAGAGTAACTGAGGGACTGTGGACTGAATCCAGCATCAATCATAGAATCGGCCTTATTATTCCCTGGCCGACCTTCCCATCAATTCAGAGACAAGTAAAAGGAATTAAAATTGCAAGGAGAAGAGAGGAAGCCAGGATGCCAGAAAGTTCCTAATGAGCTTGCTGAATACAGCAGCACTAGGCAACTAGCAAGCCCAAAATACAAGAACGGAAGCAGGACTTGAGGCCAGGCTTGTGACAAAAGGCCTCTAATTGGGACCCCAATAGTGGTGGGCCAGGCTTATATGCAGCATTGTGTACACATGACCAGCCGAGTGTGAGAAACTATATTACTCTAAGAGTCTTAGAGTTGGAGGGCTCTCTGGTCTTCTCTGTGGACATTTCTTCTTTGAGAATCAACAAATGGCCTAGAAGGATTCATTCCTTCTTTCTTTCTTTCATTCATTCATTATTCTGTGATTTTTTTTTATTTTTTTATAGGTAGTTGACGAGAAATACTTTTGGGAAGTTGACCTCTGCAATGTGACATGAAATATAACTTTTAAACAGCAGTTTGCTAATTCTTTTATAATTACAGCTCGTAATATTTGAGAGACTACCATTTGCAGTTTTTAAAATGCATTTGTCACACCACAGGACCATTTAAAATGAACTAGTGAAAACAAAAAGGTAATTAAAATGATAAAAGAGAAATGGTGACTGGTCACAGCATCTAAAATATAAACTTTCCTTTACATTCATTGCAATTTTAACCTAAATCTTGATCTAAAAAGTCCATGAATATATTATGCCCTTATGTAATCACCAAGTGTCCCATAAAGGGATAGTTCACTCAAAAATGAAAATTAAGTCATTATTTACTCACTCTCATTTTGCTCTTAACCATTAAAATTTTTTTATTTATTTATTTTTTTGGTACACAAAGGGAGAAATTTTGAAAAACTGTTCTGCTCACTAATGTCATACAATGGCAGTGGATGGCGATCACTTCTTCAAGCTTCAAAAGTTCGCACAAGAATAATTCAGAAGTCCAATAAATAATTCCATGTGAGTCATACCTTGTTCTGCAAGCATACTATAAGGTTTGATAAGAAACAAAATAAAATCTAATTTATTATTTAGTGAAAATCTTTCTTTCAAGAGAGTGCAGTAGAGCTGCAGTTCATGCAGCCCGCGCGATGGGGCGTTCAAGCGAGAACCCGCTTTTTTTTGTTGCTACAACCGGACAACTATAGATTATCACAACACAGAACACAACCCAGCTGCACACAAACCAGAGAACCGAACTTACAAAACATGTCTGAAGAGTTTAATGTCAAACAGGAGATGCATTTCTATGCCCAGCCTTCACTTCAGTTTGAGTACATGATGACAGAATTTAAATTTTCGGTGAACTATTACTTTAATACACAATGTTGTCATCATTTTTTGAGCCCCTTATCATCTGATAGATAAATTTAAAACACTTCATCACCCAAAGTGTCTTAAATAATTGATTTAGCAGAGGGGACAAAAGGACCAACAGATCTGAACACCTCACTCATTTGAATCCAAATGTGTGTGGAAGCTGTCTGGCATCATGCACTGATCCTCCACAGATGTGTCTGTATACCATGCTGGATCCACTTAGTCTTAAATCATAAGTATTGTCGTCAGGTCTAGAGAAACAGTGACAGAAAAACAGATGGCATAGTGAGAGGACTACATGTCAGCAGCTTCTTGCACCAGTGTGGGGCCAGCAGAGAGTTATGAGCAGAGTGGACCTCCTGTTTTTTTCTGGGTGGTGTTAAAGTGGGGAGGTGTATGTTCAGGTCACAACAAACTTGGAATGATGTTTTGAAGTCTTTCATGTGGCCACAAGTTTGGGATGGACAAAAGTGTGCTGAGCGTAAAAGTTTTAAGTATGCCTTTAAAAGAAGCATTTTATTTATTGCATCATACCATTCAAGTAAATTTATTGTCTGTATTGCCATGTTTGAAATGTAAGACATTATCTAGGCTACATTTTTAAGACCTCCAGTTGCTAACCTAAAATAGAAAAAAAAAAAAAAAAACCTACAAGATATGTACACTTCCAAAACCAACCACATGTGAACCTAAAGGAATCCAAATTCACTGTGGCAATATTTTTTTATAAAGCTCATAATAATGTCAGCTATGCAAAAACAAAACCACTCTTAACACTGTTGCCACTTGTAGAACAAATCAGCCACCTGTCTGACTAAAATGTGGTATGTGGGAAAACTGTTGTCACATAAAACACATTGCATTTCGGAGCAGGGCAGGTGATGAGGCTTACTGTGTGGCAACTGCTTTAAAAAAACAATGGGACCAAATAAGCAAGAGCCATTAATGTCTGCCTGTCAGACAAATGTTCGACTATAGAGAGCTTTAGTCTGTTGAATCACTTTTCTGTTATCTCCTATATAATGCAGGAAAGTTTGGAGACTGTGGCTTACTAACTAAGGGTTACTAATTTACTACAATTACTTACAGTACATTACTACTAACATTTACTTCGCTGAAGATCATAATCAAAATTATGAAAAATGTAAACACATTTACAGCACAAAGAGGTCATTTACACAGCATGAAAGATCACTATGAAATCATGAATAATTATAAAACATTTCCACATCACTATAACATGATGACAAATTTAAACATTTACACAGAAGAAGAAACATTGCTGCTGCCATAAGAGCTTGAGAGGACTGCTGGAAAATATTCTGAATGTGATAAAGATGTAAACATAAATGATATATCAATGTGTAAGTGAATTCATAGGTCCACAACAAGAACATGCAGGCTTATTAATTTTAAAAGCTTAAATCTTTATTTAAAATATATAAAAAAATATATATTAATTTAAATTGATCGTTCATCCAAAAATGAAAATTCTCTCATCATTTACTCACTCTCATGCAATCCCAGATGTGTATGACTTTCTGTCTTCTGCTGAACACAAACGAAGATTTTAGAATAATATCTCAGCTCTGTTAGTCCTAGTGAATGGTGACCAGACATTTGAAGCTCTAAAAATTACATAAAGGCCACATAAAAGTAATCGATATGACTCCAGTGGTTAAATCTATTTCTTCAGAAGCAATATGATAAGAGTGGGTGAGAAACAAATCCAAGTCCTTTTTATTATTATTATTATTATTATTATTATTTTTTTTACCATATATCTCCACTTTAACATTCTTTCAAAATGTGAAATAAGAGATTAAGATATTTATAAGATGACTTGGAATGTGGTGTTCATTAATAAGACCTATTGTTCTTTCTTTCTAGCAACATGACAAGCAATAAAGACATATTTGGTGTACCAATGTGCTTTTATTGAACCTCAAGTGAAATATACTGTATGCTCGTGGCCAATAAATCCGTGAAAGAAGGTGTGGCATTACACTTTTATGATTATATATACTGTATATATATTTACTGTATATATTGCAGAGTGATTACAATCAATCATTATTGACAGACAATGTATTAATCCATTTTACTTGCTATTTCATTGATTTAGGTTTATTTTTCCATATACATTTGATGTCAAGAGTGGGTAAATGATTCGGGAAGCCATTAAAGTGTCTTTAAATAAAATGTTAGACTCCTGAAAATCTTTTTCTTATGAATAAATAATTGTCATGAAAAGACAATTTTGTGGATTTCTAAAATTGTTTCTTTGAAGTGCGCTTTAAACTGGTGCGAGGTATACGGTGGGAAGGACCTTGCATCAGAAATACGCTTATGTTCATGATACATGTTTGTAGTAGTTTATGTAGTTATTTAGTTTTAATGATGTTTAAATATTTTTAAATGGAAAAAAGACAACAATAATGATTAAGAATATATATATATATATATATATATTTTTTTTTTTTTTGCAGTGCAAGTGAGAGCTGTTCTTATACGTTCACCATATAGCCACTGGGTGTAATCTGAGATTAAAACCACAAACAGTAACTGAAAACGTAAGACTGACTTTTTTTTTTCCCTTTAAACTTTAAGCGAACCTTCTATTCCTTTCCAGATGACAATGTCAGAGAAGCTTTCACAACTTTTCACAACTATTTTCGAGTGTTTATGCTCCCATATGCATAAGGGGACTTTATGTGTCTAGGGGGCTGTAGAATGAGACAGTTGTTGAGGTGTGAGTACTGTGTGGAAGTGTGAACAGGTGTCTGGGTTCACTGGAGTGTAGGAATGGAAGCTCCTCCAGGTGCACAGCTGCAGGGAAGGGTACTGTTGAGACACCGACACATATATATATATATATATATATATATATATATATATATATATATATATATATATATATATATATATATATATATCCTTGGGGGGAGTGTGTTTATGCAAGCATGTAGCTGTGTGTGTGTGTGTGTGTGTGTGTATATAAGTATGTGTGGGTGGGTGGGCAGGTGAGTGTACATGTGTGTGTGAGCACTGGGAGAAAAACAGTGAAAGAGGCAGTTGTATAACTTGACACTGCTGTCAATATTTGACCTTTTCCTGGTACTTTTCCAATCACTACATAACTATACTGCAAGTGATTTGCAAACTAACCGTTTATCTTTTGTATTGAAAAAGCAAATGCAAATGTCAAGCATTATTGTTTTTTTCTCATAGACACTGGCCTCATCCATCACAATTGCGATGGGTTAGCATTAAACACACTCTCTCACTGATAAACACTCATGACCTTCCAGTCACTGTAAAGGTCAGAGCTGTGCTCACATTTAAAGAATCAGCAAGGACTTGGCAATATTATAGCTCTAAATATTTTGTGTATTGTAATTCAAAACTGTGATATATTGCGACTTTTTACTAGATTGTTTCTCATTCATTTAAATTGGACTTTGGTGTTTTGCGCAAAGGTGCTGACCACCTAAAGCTTAGGCCTATAGCAGGTTCAGTGCTATACTTCATTGTAGAGCATTAGAAGTAGTGTAGATCATTGCTTGACGGTGTCAGTAAAACAATGTGAGGGAATAGCATAACTCTGTACCAATATCATTACTTGAAAACCCTTGCAGTCTAGCTGCATGGATGCTCTGTATGAACATCTTTGCAAACGAAACATTTTAAACATTATACATGTTTATTCTTAGCGTGTTCTGTGTTTGCATAGTGCTCTTTGACATAATATGGTATGTTTCATCATCAGTAACACTTTACAATAAGGTTTTGTTTGTTAACATTTAGTTAACAACTTTAGTTAACATGAGTTAACAATGAACAATAACTTTACAGCATTTATTAATCTTGGTTAATGTTAATTTCAACGTATAATAATAGATTTTTAAAATCAAAAGTTGTATGTATATGTTAACATTAGTTAATTCACAATGAACTAACAATGAAAATTTGTATTTTTAATAACTAACATTAAAAAAGATGAATAAATGCTGCTATATTGTTCATTGTTGGTTCAAGATACCTAATGCATTAACTAATATTAAGGAATGGAATCTTTTTTTTTCTTCAGATATATCATGAAAAATGTAACTAAGAATATGAATTTTTGTCATTAGAATATTGATACAGTATTTTGAGGTAAAATATGTCAATACTCTTTAAATATTGTCTTTATTATTGTCTAATCTCTATGGACATCCTTTAAAATGGAGGAAGTTATATTTTCTGAGCTTGTTCTGAGTATAAAAGATTTATGTGCAAAATGTAACTGAAAATATCGATGCTCTGTGTCAGATACAGTATTGTGAGGTAAAATATCAAAATACTTTGAAATATCACCCCCCCACACACCTATAATTCACACACACACACACACACACACACACACACACACACACACACACACACACACACACACACACACACACACACGTTGGTGCGGCTATCCTTATGAGGACTCTCCACAGACATAATGATTTTTATACTGTACGAACTATAGATTCTATCCCCTAACCCTACCCCTAAACCTAACCCTCACAAAAAAACATTCTGCATTTTTACATTTTCAATAAAACATAGTTTATTATGTTTTTTTAAGTGATTTGAATTATGGGGACACTATAAATGTCCTCATAAACCACATTTATAGCATAATACCATAATTACCAGTTTGCAACCTAAAAAAAAGTCCTCGTAAACCACTTAAACCTGCCCACACACATACAAACACACACACTCACACACACACAGTTCCCAACATTACAAATAATCTTTGATGGTAATGGTCCTGTGACAGTGGATAGAAAATGTGTCTCCCCAGATCCGATGCTCTTCCACTGCCACACTCCTTCCCTGATGTCAGTGTATACTTCAGGCACTGTGCTAGACAAACACCCTCACCTCTGGCTGTCCTTGGGACACCAAGAGCTGTGAAATGCATTCATCATTCGACGCCTTCTCTCATCCAATGAATTTGAAAATGTTTTCTTCTTTTCTTTCTATTTCCATCCCCCCAGCCCTGTGGTCTCTTGCTATGTTCTGACGCTGCTGGATTTATTTCTTGCGATTATCTTTCAGAACTCCAATTACTGTATGTCCTGTGGAGAAATAAAGCTTCAACTCACCGGCAGAAGAGCTGAATACTACAATGCATGGCAATATCATCCGGATTGCTCAGAGCACATAGACAGCTCAGGGAAATTAGTTCTCAGACAAATGAGAGTGAGATAGCCAGGCTTCAGGGCTGCCTCAGGCTTAGTCAGAAAGGAGGCACAATACCATTCAAAAAACTCTTAAAGTGTCTGCGTGACACCAGCGGAAATGTTATTCATTTGCAGCCATTTCCATAGATTACAAAGGCAAAGTAAAAAAAAAAAAATAAAAAAAACAGCCAATTACATATACAATCTTACAGCCTTGCACTGTTTCAATGCCTAGTGAGCAACCTCACTGCCCTGTTGAAAAGACCAGCTTTGCTGGGTACATCATATGTTGTGTTTTGGATGCTGGTGTCCCCACCAGAGTCCTTAACTTGCTTAACCAAAAAGACTTCATTGGTCAACCAGCTTCACCGCACTCAAAGAATGAAGCCATTACCTTTACTTAATTGAATTGTATAATTTTTATTTTTTTTTTTTTTTTTACAAGTAATTTAATGCCATTCATTCAGATTAAGTCAGTTTCGTTGAGCCAATATAATTTAGTTGGACTAGGTCAAACTAATGTACTACTCAAAGGCAGCATCCTAACTGAAATTACAAGTGACCAATTTGGAACGCTCAAAATAGGCAGCGTCTCTGTGCATCATATAAACAGTGGTCCTCACATGAAGCACACTTTAGATTTTTTTTTTATTCCATCAGAATTTGGTGTAAGCACGTTGCTAAGCTAACAATGCAATAACAGACACTACATACACAGTGATGACTCTAAGACTTTATAGATATTACAGTTTCATTTTCTGATAAAGCATGTTTTCTGTAATGCTGCTTTGAAACTATGATTGTTGTGAAAAGCGCTATACAAATAAAAATGACTCCACTTGCATAGGATGAGACAGATCACTGGTAAATTTAGAGTGGGAGAAATCGCAACATTGATTATGACAGCTCTAGTAATGGAAGTCCCACCTTAAAGATAAAAGAGACAATAACCTTTTTGATATAGATGTCAGTTTTTCTTCAAGAAAACACAGCCAAAAATGCACAATTTATAATAACATTGTTGCCAGATTATATTGCTGATTTGAAATATGTTATTAGCTCGTAATCTTGACCAACCATTTTGGAAATTTTGGTCTTTCCCATTTTAAGTAGAGCTTGAAATAACTTCCTGAAGGCTGCCCAGAAAGATAAGAAACATGGCCGCCGTGTGAATTGACTTGCCTTAAAGAGACTTTGGCAATACGCTTATAAGCATAAAATACACAGCAAACACAAATATTGGGTAAAATAGTCATATTGTATTATATTGAGCTATACTTTTCTGTATTGCCATGGTGGCTGAATGGTTTTTCACTGGTCAAAACATAATTCTGTCCAAAAGAAGATACGTATCTTAGAAGGCAGCACATACATGTTTCCTACTTTTTGGAAATGCCTCTGTGTCTGGATCATGTTAATGATACTTAAAAAGGCTACCTACTTAGGCAGCTAACTAGGTTTTGGAACAGCTCCAGTGCTTGACACAAAATATATGGAGACAGGTGAAACTGACACCGCATATTACAGCTCTGAGGAAATTGAAGCAAAAGAGCTCAGAAGCGACTGCCCACTCCCAAGAAGCATTGTGGATGACAAAATCGAAATCGTTACCCTACAACCTTAAACCACTTATGTATTTGTATTCAGTATATTTGAATATTTTTCATAAAACATAAAATATACTGTTTTTATAATTATTGTCAATGACTGTAAGTAGAAATAGTTTTGTATTGTACCATTGTTTTTTATTCAATTTTGTCATTTGCAATACTTTACAGGATTGTAGTTAATTCCCTCATAAAAGACGTTAAATAAACAATCTTGTAACTTTTTAATTTTTCTGATTTTCATACACTTTTGTTTTTCAAATCAGATTTTGTAATGTTGTGTTTCATGTTTGTAAAGTTTGGTTCAAGGCTTATAACTCTTTATCAAAGATTTATTTTACCTCTATGGAGAAAATAAATGCAAAAAATACTTTCATAACCAAGGCTTGAAAAAGTGGTCAGTCACTTTTCGTGCTCTAGAACAAACAAAACAAAAAATAACAGACTGTGAATCACATGGAACCACAATTTACAATCAGCATATGCCAACCACACTGTCTGACCTGTTGACAATTCATCATAATCACTCTTTAATAGAATGCAACAATCAGGGACAGTGTTATTACCAGCACTAGAAAGTAAAAGAGCACTGGACAGGCCAATGGACAAATGAGAATGAAAAATTCCATTAGCCAAGGTCAAAAGAGTGACCAGTCTCGGAATTAAATGTTGCAGTCCAATCAGCATTCATGCAGAGAGATAATATGATGGCCTACACTGCACAATTCAAGAATGTCTGTCAGAATCTATTAGAAGCTGGAAACTAATTACCACCGACTCTGGGGTTGATTAAAACAAATCACTAAGCAGCAGCATACCACATTATGCTAATGATTGCTCATTTAGAAGTGTCATGTTCTGCAGGTTGTAAAAGGATTTGGCTAAGTCTGTGCTCCAGTTTAACGTCATGTGGGTTCTATTTGGATGGCACGTCATTAGAGAAATATTTTCAAGACGATCAGTGTATAGTGTTGTTGATCTTCTCGAGCATAATGGTAATGAAGTAACGTCAATGACATTTCACATGGTATAGAAAACATGGCCCTACTTAGTTGGTGAGTGTTTTATATTCAGATTACATTTGCAATATTCATGTTTTGATATGAAGGCAATAAATCATCCTTATAATAATCAAAACAATAATTGATGCTTTTTATCATAGTATACTTGCTTATTTTACCAGATCATACATCAAAACAAGTACCAACATTTCTTTTGGAAAGGATCTTTAATTTTTGTGGAAACATTCTGACATGATCTTAGAGGATGAACTCCCACAGAATATGTCTCATTAAGGAAGCTAAATTAGCCTTGAAATATTCCAACACGAATAAGTCCATCACCTGCTACTTTGACACTTACACAATAAGAAAGACAGAAAGAAATCAGCTCCATTCAAGTTTAGCACAAAGGCATTACGAATCACACAATAGGGAAAGTTGTACTGCTCAGTTTATAGTACCTTCCAGTTTTCAACAGCAGTGCATGTGTATAAGTAATGCATTCATTGCTAAATACTAGTATATGGTGTGTATTCATTTATTCCAGCCACATCATCCAGTATGCAATTGTAGAAGGTTCCACAGCAGAATGAAAGGAGGACACAAGGAAACGGGCTTCTCCTGGCACAGGTAAGACTTTTAATTGGCAACTTCAACGCTTACAGCTTCACAAAACTCATTAGCTTCACAGATACGAACACTCATAAACTTGTCAGCTTCACAGACACCATGGACTTCCTTTTGCCAGGCTCTCTCTCTCTCTGCTGGTGGCATGGCTGCTTATATGCCACTCTCCCCATGCTCACTGAAATTAGAGACAGGTGTTATACATAATCTAGCTTAGGTGCAAGCACCCTTACTGCTTTCTCTCTCTCCGGACGGACGCTTGACCACGCCCCCGCAGCCATATATCCCCACCGCCCGACTCAGGCCGGGGAGACATCCTGCCTGTCTACCACTCCCCCCCCATTTCTGGAAAGGAAGTTGGTGACAGCCATCTGCGCTCCCGGTCTGTGGACCACCTTGAACTTAAAAGGCAGAAGAGCCAGATACCAACGGATGATCCGTGTGTTGGTATCTTTCATGTGGTGGAGCCATAGGAGTTGGGCGTGATCCGAGCAGAGGGTGAAGGCCTGCCCCAACAGGTAGTACCGGAGAGTGAGGACCGCCCACTTGATGGCGAGACACTCCTTTTCTATGGTGCTGTACTTAGTCTCCCTCAGCGAGAGCTTGCGGCTAATGTACAGCACCGGGCGCTCCTCCCCCTCCACCACCTGCGAAAGTACGGCCCCCAACCAACTGTCTGAAGCATCCGTCCGCAAGACAAAAGGGAGAGAGAAATCGGGTGAATGTAAAAGTGGCCCCGCACAAAGCGCGGCTATAACCTGCATAAACACCTGTTGACACTGCTCCGTCCACTGGACTGGGTCTGGAGCTCCCTTTTTAGTGAGATCAGTCAGTGGGCTGGTGACATCCAAATAATTAGGCTATAATTGCCAGCCAGCCCCAGGACCTGTCTCACCCCCTTTTTGGTCTTGGGCCCACCGTCCCCAGCCCGTGGCCCAAGTGGAATCCCAGATACTGTACCTCCACCCGCCCAATCGTGCACTTCTTGGGGTTTGCTGTGAGTCCCGCTCGTTGCAGCAATCTCAGAACTGCCCTCAGATGCTGCATGTGCCGCTGCCAATCATTGCTGTAAATGATGATGTCATCTAAATAGGCAGTGGAATAAGCTGAATGCGGTCTGAGGATTTGGTCCATGAGACGCTGAAACGTAGCAGTTCATTCCGATCGGAAGAGTCACAAATTGGTGTAATCCAAACGTGTGGAGAAGGCTGTTTTTTTCATGAGAAATTGGTGTCAAGGGGATCTGCCAATAACCCTTTGACAAATTCAGTGTTGAATAAAATTGGGCAGTACCCAACCAATCGAGCAACTCAACGGCATTGGGTACACGTCAAATTTAGACACCGTGTTGACTTTTCTATAACCCACACAGAACCGTACAGACCCATCGCTCTTAGGAACTAGAACAACCGGGCTGGACCAATTGCTGTGGGATTCCTTTATTACCCCCATATCGAGAATTGCATTCAATTCTTCCTGGACAATTTTCTTTTTGTGCTCGGGCAATCGGTAGGGACGGCTACGTACCACCACCCCCGGCTTGGTCTCGATGTGGTGCTGGATGAGGTTTATATGACCCAGTAGAAGGGAAAACATGTTTGCAAACTCCTGTTGAAACTTGGCAACCTCTGCGACTTGATACGGTGAGAGGTGGTCTCCGCAAGTGACCGGGGTGATATGATTGTGTTTTGTATTCACCTCTGGCCCGTGCTCCGCCCTCTCCGGAAGACCGTAGCCAACATCACAGGGACCACCTCCCTCCATAATTTCAGGAGGTTGAGATGATATATTTGACATGCGCCCACCCTATATCGGTTTGATTTACCCCATAATCGAGATCCCCCACTCGTCGTGTGACCTCAAAGGGTCCTTGCCACTTGGCGAGTAATTTGGAGCTCGATGTGGGGAAAAATATGAATACCTTTTCTCCCAGTGCAAATTCCTGTAGCCGAGTTCCCCTGTTATACAGTCGGCTCTGTCGTTCTTGAGCTTGGAGCAAATTCTCCTGTGATAGTTGCCCCAAGGTGTGGAGTTTTGCTCTAAGATCAAGAATGTATTGAATTTCATTCTTACTGGCTGAAGGTCCCTCTTACCAAGCTTCGAGTATGACATCAAGCGCGTCGCGTGGGCGCTGCCCATACAGCAGCTCGAATGGGGAAAACCCAGTGGAGGCTTGCGGGACCTCTTGTACTGCGAATAACAGGGGATCGAGCGATTTGTCCCAATTTCTAGCATCCTCGTGCACAAACTTACGAATCATGTTTTTAAGGGTTTTATTAAATCGCTCCACCAGGCCATCTGTTTGTGGATGGTAAATGCTGGTGCGAATCAACTTAATGCCCAATAATTCGTAAAACTCCCATAGTGTCCGTGACATAAAGGTTGTGGCCTGATCGGTGAGGATCTCTTTCGGAATCCCCACCCGGGAGATTATTTTGAACAGTGCCTCCGCAACACTACGAGCTGAGATGCTGCGTAGAGGCACTGCTTCCGGATATCACATTGCATAGTCCACTAGGACTAATACAAAGCGATGTCTGCATGCTGACCGCTCTAATGGCCCGACGAGGTCCATGCCAATTCTCTCGAAGGGGACCTCGATCAGCGGAAGGGGGCGCAGTTGCGCTTTTGGGGTGGCCAGCGGGTTCACCAGCTGACATTCATGGCAAGCCGCACACCAACTGCGGACATCGCCGCCAATGCCCGGCCAATAAAAATGGGCTATTAGATAGTTCAGTGTTTTTCTTTCTCCTAGATGACCTGCCATGGGATTATAATGTGCCACATGGAACACCATTTCCTGACGGCTCCATGGTATTAAGAGCTAGGTTGTATCTTCCTTTGTTTGAGCGTCCTGCGTCACTCTATTCAACAGCTCATTCCATATTTCATCGCTTTTATGCAGGACCCACCCGCACATATTCCCTTTAACACATTTCTGAATTCAGGCCAATTAGTCCCCAAAATCAGTGGATGGGTGAGGTGGGAACTAACCGTGGCCTTATCACAAGGGTCATCATGGGGTAATTGTGAATATCCCCATGCACTCACTTCACCCTCACCCTTTTGATCGTGCCCAAAGCCTCACGTTGAACCAAGCGTTGGTTGATAGTGGTTTGATTACAACACGTGTCCACCAGTGCTTGGTGAGTACCCCCCTTGACTCTTACCGGTATCCAGTATGCTCCGGCCCGATCGGGGGCAGCCTGCGGAGTGTCAGGGATCCAGACCACCGTCCCCAGCTCCATCACAGGGCATTGATCCCGGAAGTGTCCCGGATCCCCGCAATTCCAGCAGGCTGGCCCAGGCGCCATGCCCGCACCTGTGTCGATGCTGTGGGCAGTGCAAACCCCCACGCATGGGGAACTGGCTTCGGTGGCGGGACTCCTCACCTCCGCAGGGCAGGAACGGGCTCTGGGGAGAGAGCAGAGTAAGAGAGAAGAGGGGAGGGGAAGAGAACGGGGAAAACATAGGGGAAGGGAGAGAGAGTGGGAGGCTCCTTCCACCCTCGGGTACGCCGCCATATGGTCCTCTGCCAATTGGACAGCCTCCTTTAGCGACGCCAGGCGGTGGCACTGGACCCATTCCATTGTTCCTCGTGGTAGTCGATGGACAAGCTGCTCCAGTACCACCTGATCGATCACTCCCTCGACGTCGTGATCCCCCGCCAGCAGCCATCTCCGGCAGGTGTCTCGGAGCCATTGGGTGAAGGCAAATGGGCGGCCGGTCATCTCCAACTTCATCGATCGGTAGAGCTGGTGATACTGCTCTGGACTGCGGCCAACCCACTGCAGGATGGTCTTCTTCAGATCTTCATAAGCCAGGAGGTTCGCCGCCAGCAGTTGTTGTGCTGCGAGCTGGGCTTTCCTGGACAGCAACGGGAGGAGCCTGGCCACCCACTGATCATGCGGTCAGCTCCAGATCTCAGCGATGCGATCAAAGAGATCGAGGAACGCTTCTGGGATATATTCCACCCCCATCTTCAAAAACGTGTGCGGGGGCATGGGGCTGTTGTTGTCCGGGAATGCAGCCGGGGCTGTCTCCTGGCTGAGAAGGCTCCGGATCGCATGCCAGTCCTCTGCTTGAGCTAGAAGGACCTCGAAGAACCGGCGATCTTGATCTTTCCGGAGCTCAAGCAGGGATTGTTGGTGGGACTGGTGTAGGCCAGCGAGGGACTTGAGGATCTCTGCCAACTGGGAGGACTCCATGGGGCATACTTCCTTCAACTTCAATTCCCGGGTTTCGGCACCAGTGTAGAAGGTTCCACACAGAATGAAAAGAGGACACAGGGAAACGGGCTTTTCCTGGCACAGGTAAGACTTTTAATTGGCAACTTCAATGCTTACAGCTTCACAAAACTCATTAGCTTCACAGATACGAACACTCATAAACTCGTCAGCTTCACAGACACCATGGACTTCCTTATGCCAGGCTCTCTCTTCCTCTCTGCTGGTGGCGTGGCTGCTTATATGCCACTCTCCCCATGCTCACTGGAATTAGAGACAGGTTTTAGACATAATCTAGCTCAGGTGCAAGTGCCCTTAATGCTTTCTCTCTCTCCGTACGGACGCTTGACCACGCCCCCACTACCACAGCAATGCATGTGGTGATTAACTTATTACATCTGAAATGACACACTAAAGGCACAGTGCTGAATGTTGTGCCTACTGTACACTCACTCATTTATCTTTTCAAGATGTGAATAGTCTAACAAATGTTAGAGTATTAGAAAAATGCATGTGGGTTGTTGACACAAAACAGGTCTATTATATTTTTTCCAATGAACATCAAGATTTTAGGTTAAAATGATTTGAATATAAAAGGAAAAGTGTATATCTTAGGTCATATGACTGGTGACAAAGTTTTTTTTTTTTTTTTTTTTTTTTTACCACTTTAATGGCCTACTTGCATTCACTGGTTTATTTTAATTGGTTCTGCGGCATGCCAAATATCTAGTCCTTCAATTACAGTTGCATGCATAAAAATGATAAAATAATTGGCAAAATGCTGTCTAAAATATTTTTTAGATGCAGTATATCATGTCGTACTGCTGAACATGTCAACTTATACAGTGAATGTATACAGTAAGAAAAGTATTAAAATATCCTTTATCTCTTTTCTTTCTCATCAACAAACATTAATATTAAATGAGTAAAATTAATTTAAAAATGGGCCAGCACTTAATAAAATAGGAATATACACTCACTTAGCACTTTATTAGGAACACCTGTAGACCTACATATTCATGCATTTCTCTAATCAGCCAATTGTGAAGCAGCAGTGCAGTGCATAAAATCAAGCAGATATGAGTCAGGAGCTTCAGTTAATGCTCACATCAACCAACAGAATGGAGAAACAAATGTGATCTCAGTAATTTCGACTGTGGCATGATTGTTGGTGTCAGACGGGCTGGTTTGAGTATTTCTGTAACTGCTGATTTCCTGGGACTTTCATGCACAACAGTCTCTACAGTTTACTCAGAATGGTGCCAAAAACAAGAAACATCCAGTTAGCGACAGTTCTGTGGACAGAAACACCTTGTTGATGAGAGAGGCCAGACTGGTTCGTGCTGACACGAAGGCTACGGTAACTCAAATAACCACTCTTTACAATTGTAGTGAGCAGAACAGTATCTCAGAATGCACAACACATTGAACAGATGGTCAACAGATGGCAGGCAGATGGTCTACAACAGCAGAGGACCACGTCGGGCACTTTATTAGGACCATAGTGTTCCTAATAATGTGCTCGGTGAGTGTACAACGTATACTCACTGAAGAATTGGGTGTGATTTCTGTCAGAGCCCAGGAGGAGGTAAACAGAGTTCAAGTGAGAGGAAGTCATAGCACGAGGTAAAGGCCCCACATGCGGATACAATCAGTTAGCTATCAGCAATCCGGAACACACATTGTGTGCACTTCACACCCATTCTGTTTACTCTGGTTAGTCAATAACGAATGAAAAATTGCAAAAGCTTTTCCCTTTGTTTGGCAATGCAAATAAATACTGTTTGGCAAAGATATTCCATTTCCATATGAGAACATAAGCACACATTCACATGCCATGAACACAAACATTTATACTGCATGTATAGGGCACAAATGCTCACACATATGCTCATTCACAAACAGGGACTCAAATTAGATAAAACAGAAATAATATCTGTGTATTTCAACCACATATTTTGATACTCACTTCCAGTGTATGGAGCTGGCATTTTGTCCACACTGACACCAGAACAGGGGACTCTGTTTTGTTTTTTCAACCCTGTAGGGGTTAATCCACTGACTGAAAAGAATCACTTACCACTCTGCTTGCTTCCTTGCCCTTTCAGGATGCCCCTTCTGTAATCCCATAATACCCATGCCTTTCATCACAAGTCTTGTACTGTGTGCAAAGAAAGGGATGAGAGAGGGGAAGAGAAAGCAAAACATATCTTGAAGAGGTAGCACTGGGCAATTTGACATGCATACCCCTGTTTTATATTTGCTCATTCCACAAGACTGGAGCAATTTCCCTCCCAGTGACTCATCCTATCTGAACTCATATAATGCAACAAAGAGAGAAATTGAGGAGTGGATTTTTTCAGCCATAGGTCAATTTTGAGGGAGTCAGACTCTATGCACAAGGATGACAAATTATTACTCTCAGATACTAACATAAAGCATTATATCACTCAATTAGGAAATCCATCATCTTGTTTGCTCAAGCAATCCATCAAGTCTTTGTAGATGAAACGCAGAGAATGGCATCTCATTTCAATGGCATTCAATCATTTCATCACCCTCTATGAATATCTAAACATTTTAGATCTTTTAATGATTAATATAAAGTGCTTACCTTGACAAATGTAAATAACAAGTCTTCAAGGAATAGTTCACCCAAAAATAAAAATTCTCTCATTATGTACTCACCCTCATGCCTTCCCAGATGTGTATGACTGTATTTCTTCATTAGAACACAAACAAAGATTTTTAGAAGAATATCACCGCTCTGTAGGTCCATAAAATGCAAGTGAATGGGTGCCAAATTTTTGAAGGTCCAAAAAGCACATAAAGGCAGCATTAAAGTAATCTATACGACTCCAGTGGATAAATTAATGTCTTTTGAAGTGAAATGCTAGGTGTGTTTGTAAGAAATAGATCAATATTTAAAGCTTTTTTTTTTCTCTCGTTTGTGTTCTGCTGAAGAAAGAAAGTCATAAACATCTTGGATGGCATGAGGGTGAGTAAATGATGAGAGAATGTTTGGTAAACTATTCATTTAATGAGTCATACCTAAAGTCAATGGTGCCTGGTTTTATATATTTTTCGCATTGCTAAAAATAACTTTACAGATATCCTGCAGAACAAACTGGGGAACAAACGGGCACACAGGGTCACTTGCACTGTCCTTTATCTCTTAAGTTAAGGAGCTCTGGTGGTAGGGCGCCACGACCAACAATGGTCAATAACAGCCATGTTATGATAGTACCCCTGAAACACTGAAAGTTGTTCTAATCTTGAATCAACCTGCAGTGTGTTGTTCCATTAAAGCCTACTTTTAAAATTAAAATTAAATTAAAATTAAAAATTTTTTTTGGAGTGTGGTGCTTTTTTTGTATTGTGCGTTGCCCAAAATTTGGAAAGTAAGAGGGCCTTAATGGAGCTGTCTTTAGTTAGCTTCCACATCTGTGTGGCCCCTCAGAATCCAGGAGATCCCCTTCATCTGTTTGTGTGCCCTAAAGGCAGGGCAAGCAACGTAGCAAGCAGCCCCAGCTGCAGACATGGCTGTCCTGAAGGCCCTTGTGAAGGCCAGTATTGTCTATTCATAGGGTTCATTGAATGAGAGGTCAAAACAGAGGGAGAGGGGGCAAAGAGAGTAGGAAATGGAGGTGGTTTGGCCCTGTGGGCTTTTAAAGACTGTTAACAGAATAAACAGGCAAAAATTGGTTCACAACATTGTCTGCTTTTTGCCTGGTAAATATTCCCACACTGTGGCTGTGTGTGGGGGTGAGACAGAGAAAGTTTGATTTATATGTGTATGTCATATGGTCATCTCCTCAGTTCCCACCTACACTCTCAGTCTGCCCCTGTTCTGTGCTTCCCACCGTCTATGTGAGGGCAGTTAAGATACATGACGTGGTAGGGGCTATAGGAAGCGCTTCACAGATGTGCAGATAAATCTTCATTTTTCAGCCAGTTAAGTAGTAGAGGCTTCCACCACCATTCTGGCTCTGGCCAAAGGCACCTTGCAGGAGCCAGATATCCTGCAGAACAAACTGGGGAACAAACAGGCACACAGGGTCACTTGCACTGTCCTTTATCTCTTAAGTTAAGGAGCCCTGGTGGTAGGGCGCCACGACCAACAATGGTCAATAACAGCCATGTTATGATAGTACCCCAGTGGGGCTATTATTCAAACTGTCTGTTAGAAACAGAGGCGTTAGAGAGTTTAAATCACATGATCAAAGGTGTCTGGCTGAGTTTAATGTTTTAAAACATAAATTTTCTAATAATACTTAAAATGGGTGGAATATTGAAAAATAATCAATCTAAATCTCAAGTTTGTAAATATAGACTTTTTTTGAGTAGATTGTTGATGTAAAAGTTTCAGTTGTCAAGAAAGAATAAAGCAGTTTTAGAAAGAATTTGAGGTCGACCGATATTTTGTATTTTTAAATTATTGGCCGATTGGTTTCTTAAATCGCAGCGGCGCCAAGAATCGCATGCTTGCACATCAGCCGTCTGAGACATGTAAATGACCGATCACAGTTTTTGTTGTTACATGCCATCGTGTTACAACAATAATAGACCGATGTGCAACACAGTCTCGTTTAAGCTCCTGCATATCAGAGCTGCTCCTGTAGAGCACTCATAAATATTACTCTTTAGCGCTTTTTATAACAGAGTCTCTCTGACTCACGAATGTTGCGTGATGGTCAGTCCATAATACTGCAAAATCTCAGCCAATTAAGCTGGAAATGGTCAGTAGACTGCTTCTGCTCGCTGGATCTGTACGAGAGTGATAAAGCAACTTCAAGTTAGAGTTAGTTCACCCAAAAATGAAATTCTCTTATCATTTACTCAACCACATGCCATGCAAGATGTGTATGACTTTCTCCTACTGAACACAAAGATTTTAGAAGAATATTTCAACTCTGTAGGTCCTCACAATGCAAGTGAATGGGCACCAAAATTTTTAAGCTCCAAAAATCACAAAGGCAGCATAAAAGGCAGCATAAAAGTAATCCATAAGACTCCAGTGGTTTAATCCATGTCTTCTGAAGTGATATGATAGTGGGCGAGAAACGGATCCATTTTTAAGTCCTTTTTTACTATCAATCTGATATAGATTTAACCACTGGAGTCTTATGGATTACTTTTATGAGTTCTGGTCACCATTCACTTGAATTGTAAGGACCAACAGAGCTGAAATATTCTTCTAAACATCTTTGTGTCTAGCAGAAGAAAGATCAACATGCACATCTGGGATGGCATGAGGGTGAGTAAATGATGAGAGAATTAAATTTGTGGGTGAACTCTCCCTTAAATGTCATATTCACTGTGCACCGTATGAGAATTATTTTTGAAGAATATAAGCTTTCTGACTATTATGCATAGTTTTGCTGTCATGTCACATTACATGGGATATAATTATCAAAGAGTGAACACACACTGACACTTTTTTTTTTCCATAGAATATTCTTCTAAGCTTTGAAGAGTCTCAAAGGTTCACCGCTTGTGAGGTCCGTTGGGCCAAACAAACACTGAAAGTTGTTCTAATCTTGAATCAACCTGCAGTGTGTTGTTCCATTAAAGCCTACTTTGCCTTGTTGAAAAAAGAAAGCATTTTAAATAATAATAATAATAATAAAAACCTTTCAGGAAAGACCTCAGATAGGAAAGGCTATTCAATAGTCTGGCCACAAAACATCAGGGTAATTTGTTTCTCTGACAAGACAATTTCAGAAGCATTTGTGAAGCTTTGAGCCTAATAACCCAGTCAGCTGCTGCTGGCAGATCATGTCTTGTCTAGACATGGCTGAATACAGTAATGTTATTCAGACTAGAGGTTACATTAATACTTTGCAAACTGTGTTGGTTTCTATTTACAATCATGTTCACCTCTTTTCTTCAAACATAGTTGTAATGCCGAGCCTCTAATGAGATTTAAAATTAAGGCCGTGTGTTCAACATAGTTTCAACAATAATGGTGGGAACTCCACTTGAGAATGATTGCAAATGCCCAGGTCTGTGGACATAATACACCTAATTACTTCTTCGTAAGCGGCCTCTTTTCACAGGCAAACAAAAGCCTAACAAAAAGGGAGCAAAATACTATGTTAGGCCCAGAGAATGTCAGAGATGGGGGATTTTTTCAAAGCACTTAAAGCTTAACAAGATCCAATAGAAAGAATGAAAGAAACTAGGTTAAAACTAGGCAGATAGAAGATAAACCATGTAAAGAAGAGGGGGACAATGACAATTGGGCAATAGTGGAGGTTTGCAGAAGGGGTGCATACATGCTGCTGACCAACAGATTCCTCATTCCATAATAAATCAGGGCAATTATCAAGCTTCTTGAGCATAGTTGTTCTAGCCCCTCAGTCAAAGAGACTTAAATAATGCTAATTATCACCCTCACAGGCACTACAAAGCATGGCACAAAACAGTGTGATGCCACACCAGTTGCAGGATGGAGAATATGGGAACAGATAACATCAGATATGCATAAACATTCAAAAAGAGCTTTTGAGTGTTAATCTAACTTAATGAAGACTATAAACCTATAAAGCATTTTATGGAGAACATTTAAAGATTTTGAAGGATCATCCACATGACTAATGCATATTTAATGACAAACTGTTCAAATTCAGTATTATTTTGCACATAGAAAAACATATATTCCATATACTCCTGGTTTCAAATAGCAAAACTACCAAGGTTTTGCTCAGGATCTGCAGGGTCCAATTACTGACCAATAGCCCTCCTATCATCAATAGAGGGTGGGCTTTAAAGGTGCACTCAGTAATTTTTTACGTCATCTTGGATTTACACTGACACTTAGTGGCAATGATGCAGCATCATTCAAACGCAATAGTTTTCAGTTACTGATGCCATTGTAGAAATTAACTATTCACAGTCAGCCATGACTAATTTAATTAATGACTGAAAGTATTCAATAACAGGGCGGTTACTAAGATTAAGCCTGTAGTATTTGGCTGATCATGTGATCCTAACATGGCAGCCACCATGAGAGGACCCTCTCCATGTAGAACAAAACAACTACTGATATGTTACTGATAGTAACATAACTAAACTGATAGTACTGATAGTTACTGATATGACTGGAGTCTTCATCTCATGTGAGTGCTCATGATTTTATACATGTTTCAAAATTACTATTGATTTCTTTAGAAGTAAAACTTTTTAAATGAGGAAAAATTACTGAGTGCACCTTTAAACTTTAGTGTAGGCAGAGAACAGAAATGGTTTTGAATTTGGGAATATCACAACAGTTACACTTGTGCCTTTGGCAGACACTTTTATCCAAGCACTCAAAGTACATTTCTCACCCTGGGAATCGAAGCCATAACTTTGCAGTTGCTCGCACCACACTCTCAGTGGAGCTACATGAACACAGAAGAAACAAAACTTTGGTCATGTCGGTGAAAACTTTACATATCATCATAGTAAAATAATCACACCGAAATTCAATGTTGGGTGTAATGCATTACTAAATAATTGATTACTGTAATTAAATGACTTTTTCATTGAAAAAAGTAAAGTAAGGGATTACTTTTAATTTTTAAGTAATTTAATTACAGTTACTTCTGATGTAATTGTGTTAAATACTGTATAGACTATAGAACAATTCTATATAAAACAATAGTGAATTTAAAATCAAAATGTAACATCTAATTTTAAAATATATTCTCTAATTTAACGCTGCCCCCTTAAATTCTTTGGCCAGTTCATGAATAATTTATTTGATTTTATATGATTTATTTGAAAGAATTAAAAGAACAGTTTCATGTCTATTCTTATATTTTTCATCTGGTCGAGGCTGATAAGGGTTTTAGAAAGTAATTAGTAATAAGTAATGCAATTACTTTTCAGACAGAGAAATTAGTACAGTAATCTAATTACACTGTAGAAGATGTAATTAGTAGTTAGTAATTAATTACTTAGTAACTTAAAAGAGTAACTTACCCAACACTGTTGAAATTCTATTGAAAACAGCTGTTCTGCTCCATTGCTCGAAATGTCAAAGGGGCTCACAAAAAAGTAAAGCAGAGCAAATCACAAGCTGCTGCCATCATTTCACATTGGATCTCCATGTGCCAGAGAGCTGTGCACCATCACACCACACAGTGCATCCAGGGAGAGAGCACTGGGAGCTACAAGGGTGATTTGTTGACACGGCTTGCAAGCAGGAGAGAAAATCACATCAGCTATTTTCACATCTCCTCACAAATACACACAGCCCTCAGCGTCACTGTACTTGTTTTATTCCTCAGGGGAAAAGCCCTGCAATTAAATAGGATAGTCTACGGTAAAAGCAGTCTGATCAGCTGTCAGACAACATTACTGCCACAGCACAAGGTAAAGGCTGTCAGACAGTAATCTGCCAATATTCGGTTTTCACATGTCCTTGTAAAGGGATTACACAGCTGCATGTAATTGACCTAGATAATTATGATTAGTTGGACAAAATATAATTTCACCACACAGAATCCCCAAAGGTGATCTACAGTTCTCAACACAGCAATTTTTTGCAGAATTTTTTTTTTAACTTTATGCAAATTAATGAGTGAAGAACTATACTAATTAATGAATAATATCAGTATCAAACAGTTACTTTAATGCTATGTAAAATTTTACTGAAAAAATCCAACATTTATTCACATTTAGGTTGACTGAAGCACACTATCAGGCAAACGCAAAGGAAGGGTGTGATGCAGACACAAGGAACTGAGGGGCCGTTCACACCGAACTTGTTTTTGCATCTGTCTGTGCCGTTTTTCAATAGTTATTCGACAGTATGTAAAAATGCACTAAACGGACGTATTCTTTGACCATTGCGGCAGGGGCGAGGCCAGAAATCTCCAAATGAGTGGACCTTGGTGAAACAGGGAGAAACTCTATTCTGTGCCTAATTTCATCATGAATATAATGAAGCATGCCCCTTTCCTCAGCCTTTATGAGTCAATATTCGCTCATTTACCTAATACTTAGAGTTGCATGATTACATTATTATTTTTTTTTTTTTAACAATTATTAAGTTTATTATTAGAAATTTACCTTAATAGGTCATATTGATGCAATTATAATGGGGTTGTCTCTGCGTTGTGTTGAATAAAGCACTCAATTGACACCATCTTACGCCTTTCGTGGATTTTATTCTGTTTAAACACATTGAAAAGCGGTGGTCAGTCCCAGTAATCATGCTCACACATGTTCCACCACAACCACTCTCTCGGCTGGCGCAAATCTTAATCTTTATGTATGAACAATATAGGACAGGTATACAATAATTACACATATTATTTAAAATATAAAGTCTGTACCTGTTTAAACACATTGAAAAGCAGTGCTCATCCCAATAATCATGCTCACACATGTTGTATAATGAGGATGAACATTAAATCAAACATTACTACACATAAAACATGATAGCTTGAGAAGAGAGCATACAATACACTTTCATACATGTCAAAACAAAATACATGATGATGTTAACTCCAACAAAATAAGATAAAATTAATGTAAAAAAAATTCTGGGGAGCACTCACCCACCACAACCACTCTCTTGGCTGGCGTGAATCTTAATGACCCAACCAGAACCAGTTTGCTACAGAGCACCAGCCAATGGGTGGAGAGTGCAGCTTAAATATAATTAAAGGGTCAAAATTAAGTAAAGTGAGTGGAAGCACCTTTCTGACCCTGTTACACAATAAAAAAATTAAATGGCCACAGAAATAAATACAATAAATTAAAATAAGAGATGTTGCAATAAACATTATTATAAGACACTTTTCAGTCCTCCTGCTTTTCACAGGTGTTGGCTGGGTTTCCCGAAGCACTAAGAAGAAAGTTAGTAGCACTTAAGTAGTGCTTAATCTAACGAGAGCTTTGAACCACTTTTAAGTCCATTAAGTGCAACTTAAATGTACTGTATCTTTCTGGCATCTTTCACAGTTTATCAGAGACAAAGAGACATTGAATAAATTATATTAATATATTTTGATAATTGGAAAGCCATTGTACACTGTTTTAGAGGATAAAAAATTGTGAAAAAATCGCATTGAAATCAACTGCCAGTCTCCACAGTCTGCGCATGCAACGTGATAGGTCTAAATTAGGTCCAAAGATAAATCTAAATTTACATAACACATAATACAGTATAATGTTTTATTGGCCTTATTTGATAATCATAACTATGATAGCAATAGAAAGATTATCTTATTAAACAGATTTCTTTAGACATATGTGAGTAAACTGACCCTGCAGTTTAAAACTTTAATAAATTGGCCTAAATAAATAAAATATGTTTATCAAAGGAGGTTAGAATGAGTGTGCAATGAGAGAGTCCCTTCATTCAGTTTAGAAAGGTCTATGAGTAGTTCAGTACTGATGTCCGTCATTTTAATCCTGTTCTTTGTGCATCTCTTCAGTTTCCAGCCAAAAAACAACACAGGCTATGTGAGATCCCCTTATTATGATGTGATGCTCATCGGGTACATTCACGTTACATGCACTCCTTGCATCACTTTTATTGATCTCTATAAGTTGAGCAAACATCTGAAACCCTGTCTTACCAAAGCCGTAATTATTTATTTCATTTAATTCTGTAATAGTTAATAATTTCGGCGCCTCGACAAGGTTACAAACAACTTCCATGTTTGTTAGTATTTCCACATTATTTTCATTTTGAGAAGACAAACACCTGGACATATTTGCCAAAGTGATCAGCATCTTTTGACCAGACAGATCTTGTAAGGAAGCACTTAAGTTTTACTTTATAATGAGCGATCTATGTGTTGGTTTGGAAAACAGGTGTTACTCCATCGTAAAATAATGAATGACATCAGTTAAGATGATCGTAAAGGTTTAAGTTGCAATGTTATCAGGAAACCCATAGTTGGCTATTTCCCCAAAGACTGAATCTTTTATATCTGACAACTCTCCTTTGGCTTACATTCTGGGCTTCGTGGAGCTGCTATATCGCAAAATATTTATTTTGAAATATTTCTATTTCTATGTAAAATAAGAGGACTGGTGAAAAACATGAGTGAATCCGATGTTCTATTTAACAGCTGTCCTATAGAGTTGGGGAATGTTACATTCAAATGGAGGCTAAAGAGTAGACAAACACAGAAGAGAAACTTCTTGTACAGGAACCATTTCTGAGGTTGTAGCTACTGAATTATGACACATATGACAATTCACCTGTCGTCCCAATGTCCTTGCATCCTGAGATATTCTGAGATCATATTCAGCGTTCTCATAGACCAATGGTTCTCAACCAGGGGGCCGGGACCCACTAGGGGGCCTCAGCACACTTCCAAGGGACCTCAAGATGACTTAAATTTAATTTAAAAAATGTTAAAAGAATTTAAAAAATCCATCTTAATTAAAATGCTAAAAATACTTTAAGATGTATGCCCACAAATTATAAACAGACTCTTTCTGAAACTTCTAGAATAAAAAAATTATCCATTATTAATTATTTTAATCAGACACGTCTAGTTTCGGGCAAGGGGGCCTTCAAATATTGTCTTGGAAATTGGGGGGCCTTGGAGTCAAAAAGGTTGAGAACAACTGTCATAGACAACACCATTCCTGCAAATTGTTCCCAGATTACGACTAGGGAAGAAATAGTGAGAACTCGTCATGCACGTGTTCTGCAAGACACGCTGCGCGCGTGAGAGCCAATGCGCCAATAAACCTCTAAACACACAGCAAATCAGAGACGTGCACTGATGGCTTCTCTTTCGTCTGTTTTCAAAATATGATCAAGTGTGCTTCTTCAAACATGCGTATTTAAATCTAACAGTGTTTCTTGTCATTTGTCACTCCGAGAAGTCTTAAAGGTCACCTGCCACACAGTTGAGGGTAGATGATGAGCAAAATTACCCACTAATTTCATACCCTGTCATCCACAGAAACATCTACCACACTCACACGTAAAATAATAATTATAATAATAAATTAAGTGAGACAAAGCGTGGATACATTATCTTGGTGCTAAGCGCAGTAAACGGATCTGTTTACAGGTATGACTGTATAGCGCTGCGCAGTGCAGAAAAAATGAACGACTCGGTAAGAAGCGCACCGCAACCCATTTCAGTTCACCATAATCATATCAAACTTTTTATTTCAAATAAAAACACATTTTTCTAACTATATTTATAACAGGAATATGATGATTATTTTGCATGTGAGCTATTTTCGTGCGACAAAATGCAGTTTCTTTTTATTTGCAAACTGTTCTTATATTCCTGCAGTTTTGATTGGGTGGACCAGTGCCACTCTGGCCCTTATGTTGCGTTCGGTGTGAACGGCCTTTAATGTGTGTTATGATTTTGAGCGTGTTTTGATGTCCCTGAAAGGAAAGACTTTCGATGTAGAGACGTGAGAGATTATGGGATCACAAGCAAGGTGATCATTTTCTCGATGCAGTTTATCTGTGCGCAG
Source organism: Myxocyprinus asiaticus (assembly GCF_019703515.2). Classification (NCBI taxonomy): domain Eukaryota; kingdom Metazoa; phylum Chordata; class Actinopteri; order Cypriniformes; family Catostomidae; genus Myxocyprinus; species Myxocyprinus asiaticus. The sequence goes on from NC_059361.1 coordinate 21,694,522, forward strand.
GCGCAATGTGCTATAGTTGGCTTGGAAACATCATTCTGAAGACATGCTGCTTAAGGTGTGTGAGCTTCATTCATCACGACAATTGGCTGAAAACTTAAATAAAACACTGTTGCAGAATGCAAAAATGATTACTGCCACCTTAAAGATTGTTGTTAAACTAAAATTAGAAGCACTGTCATTACATTTTTGCATTGTCAGTGTGAAATACTTGGCATCAAAGTGTTGGGGTTTGCCTGGCAGGACGTACGACTACTTTCTTCGGCCAGCAAAATGTAAACAAAAATGAATGTGTACTTGTTAAGCTCAGTCTGGAGCTTATTTACATCCTGAGTGAGTCGATCAGAATTTCGTTACACCTTCCAGGGTCATTAAATATGGTGACAAACATGTCCCTTGACTTTTCAGTAATGAAAAAGATTTAAAATATTCAAGAAACCCCATTTAAAAGGCATCATTCTACAGCCTAACCATTTATTTAATAATATAAAATGGTATGACTCTACTGGATATTGTTTTTTTTTTTTTTTTTTTTAATATATTTGAATTTGTCAGTTGCCTGAAAAAAACACTTCTGGTGTTAGGGTTTAACACCTGCATATAAACTACCTTTAAAGTTAAACAGGGTAGTATGACTTAATTTGAGTAATGGTAAAGATGGTGACTCACTGCATTTTCTTCTCTCTTGTCTTACTTTGTATACAGCTATACTTGCAAAATTCCTTGGGTACCTCGAGCAGTTTACACTCACTTGCAATGAGAGAGAAACAAGGCATCAAGGTCAGAGATATGCTATGCAGGACATTTGTGGTTGAGCAGGTTGGCTAGGTGAGTATTATGTGCTAGACAAGCATGTTGCAAAAGTGACCTTGATTAAGGTGAACTCTGCAGTTTTTCCTCTAAATTCATCTCTGCCTTGCTGGATGGAACCTTGTGATCTTTTGTTAACCATGAAACAGGGCATCTATTAGATCCGCCTGTTTGAAATCCAGCCCAGTCGTGTCATGAGAGTCTTCCTTAATCAAATTAAAGTTCTCATAGATCTATCGAGAAAGTTTCTGGTGTCAAGAAAAACTGCTCTCTTTTAACTATTTCTCAAGGGCAAATAAACAGATCAATACCGCCGGTACAGGATGGTTCCATCTCATTAAATTAAAACTAATGCCAACATAATGCATTACAACACCATTTATTTAGTGCACCATTGATTTTAGCAGCTCTTTTAAGGATTCATTAGGCTTGTGTTCGACTGAAATCCACCTCTACAGAAGCCTGTTAGTACCACCTGGCTCCTAGAACAGTGCTTGGCACTTCGACAGCTGAAACCTAATGCTGGCAAGCTTTCAGTGTGAATAGGCTTTCAGCTCCGTGGTTCTGTTTCCTCTTATTCTTCATGGAACTAAGCAAATAGAAAAAGTGTGTCAAAAACAGACAAAGGGCCAGGTGTCTTTCTGTGCTTCAAAACTCATTTAATTCATCAAGTTAATTTGAATGCGTTTTTATGCTCAGTTACTCTGTTTAAATGTTGCTTTGTATTAAGAAGAAAGCAAAACATATCATATTCATATAACATAATGATAATAAATATCTAAATAATTATTTCTTAACAAGATCATCAAACGAACTTCCTGATCTTCCTTCAGTGGAAGTAGTATAACTCATAATTATTTTACATGAAAGAAAGCCTAAATGAATAATAGATTAATAACAGAAAGACATCCACAGAGAGCTCTCTAATGAGATGCAATCAGTTCTGGCATTTCTCTTGTGGAACGACACCCTGGTGATGAATCCGAATCTGTCACAGAAACCTCAGGTCCACCTCTCACCCACCTGTCCCTGCCAAACATATCTGCCACTGACAGCTCTTTGACCTGCACACTAGACATGAAACATCTGTATGTACATCCAGTGATAATAATACATAAATTATAAAGCTAAAAAATATTGTCTATTATAATTTTATAATATTAGGTTATTATTATTAATTTTCAAAAGCATCTCTGTCTGGACGGGAAATTGTTGTTATTTTAAATAGCTGAAATACAGAAGTGGTAATGACATTGTTTAGTTCATTCCTTATATACTAATAATTGATACTAAATATCTATTTTAAGAAGAGATGAGGTACATTTCGCTAGGGCTGCATGATTATGACAAAAATCATAATTGTCGATTATTGCCCTTGATATTGTAATCGCGATTATTAATGACGATTAATAGATGAAATTACTGTGATGTCACTAAGCAGGCAACCTTGCAGGTTCTTCAGAACATCAGGTGGTTATGGGCTGCAGTTTATTTTAAGCATTAAATACTGTAATAATGTTTGTTAATTTTACTAAAGGTTATTATAAAGATATATCTATGGTTTACAGTGAAGAAATGTAATAAGGTTCTTTCTAGAACTATTGACAAAACCAGTTTTAACTTCAGTCAATATGCCTGTGTGTCATGTAACAAGTTGATGTATACACATCCTCACACATTTAACACACTTCCAAAGCCTGCAAAAGGTGGCATAATAATAAAAAAACTACTGTCAGAAATGCAATATGTGTCTTTACTGCTTAAATTATTGGTCCACATACAGTAAATAATAATATTTGACATATTCAATAGTCAAACTGAACAGCTGATTTAGATTGAACTTCCCTACTGCATTTAAAATCCTGTATTGTCATCTTGTTCGCATGAGATAATCGTTAAATTATATTTGGCCTCAAATCTGTCACAGCGGTTGCACTTTGGAAAGTAAGATCAGCCTGTTTGCGATTTTGTGTGATTCGTTAAAATTTAAATCTACCAACAAGAGTTGTGGGTCAAATAGGCATTTGAGCAGACACGATGACAATGACGATGGTCTGTGAAATTTTGAGTTCAAGACTTTTTCTTTGTCCAAAACATCCAAAACAAGCTACTTAAACTACTTGCTTTTTTAATAGATCAATACAACTGTTATTCTTTTTTCTTTTTTTTTTAAGTTGTACACAAAAATCGAGCAACCCAACAATATTCAAACTCTCCAGTTCTGCTCTCACAAATGCTCTCATAATAAATATATCTGTTTAAACAACACAATAAATCACTTATTTAGACCCTGTCTGTACTTTGATTATAACGGTCAGGGATTGTTTTAGTTTTGTCGCATTGCTTGTTTGCAGGTTGTTCACCTATGATAAATAAAACAGGGTGACATTTAAAGGTGCAGTATGTAACAATTTTCATGTAATATTCTCCTTTTTGTTTGCCAATGTGTGAACGGCTTGTAAATCAACTTAAAAAAATTAACCCTTCCCGGACTTCCTAGGTTGCCTATTAAAGCCTGTAGACTGATTTTCATGCGAAGGGAGCGGGTCAGTTTTGCCAGGAAAATCCAAAGGATGTGACATTTAAGCGTGCTCCCGAGCCTTGCTTCAGTGCTTCTCTTCCGCTATTCAACAGCGACAACAAACTGCAAAATATCATGGTTACTTTCGTAACCTCCGTTCCCTGATGGAGGGAATGCGATGTTGTGTCGATGTAGTGACACTAGGGGTCACTCTTGGGAGCCTGAAACACCTCTGATCTTTTGAAAAAAGGCCAATGAGAATTGACGAGTGGAATTTGCATGCCACTCCCACGGACATACGGGTATAAAAGGAGCTGGTATGCAACCACTCATTCAGGTTTTGTGCTGAGGAGCCGAGACAAGTTCCTGGCCATTTCAGCGGTTGTTCAGCGTTGTGGCAAGAGGGACACAACGTCTCGTTCCCTCCATCAGGGAACGGAGGTTACGAAAGTAACCATTGTGTTGATGTAGTGACACTAGGGGTCCCTATACAAAATGCCACAACTAGCTGAACTGTGTTACATGGACTAGCTGTGTGAGATGGGCAGACCTTTGTGTGCCTCGTAGCCAGTGCATCAGGCTGTCACGTAACCTCCCCCAATGCTGCTATGAACATTGAACGGTCCTTCAGGAACAAGTCGACTGCCCAACAAATAGGGACAGGCTAGCCCAGCCGAGGCCTCTTTTACCCTCTTTTTTTCTCCCCAAAAAGAGTGGAATTTTGTTTACGGACTGGGATCCGCGAGTGTCCTCGTCGGGGGGGTGTCACTCCCAAGGGGAAGACACCGCGGAGACCACACCCTGCCCAGAGAAGGGGGGGAGTATTTTGAGTGGAAATACATCACATGGTCTTTACCGAGCCTTGTCGGAAGTATGTCATGTGGAGAGGTCCCATGGTAGGTCCTACCCAAAGGAGGAGGAGTTTCTACAAAGCATGGTGACTGGGGGCAGAGGGGCTCCTGCCCAAGGAAGATGCAGTTTACCGACAGGGAAACGATTTTGTGGAAAATATCACACGGGGTTGCCTTCAGGGGAACCAGCACATGTGAAGTACCTACCTCAGTACAGGGCCTCATTAGCGCACTTACTGAGCTGGCAGCGAGTTTCTCCGCAAACTCAACTGCTACAGGGCTAAGGAGGAAAGTCATCCAGGGATCACAGTTTGTGAACACTACTGGGAATCAAGAGCGCACGTCTCCCCCTCAAGGGAGGGGAAAGGCACTATGCGCAAGCAGTACACCCGGCCAGTTGTCCCGGAACTTACCTGCTCATGCCTGCCACTACTCGGGACGAGACCGGCTCAACCCAGAGATTTTAGAACCTCACAAAGGTGTTGGGTGTTGCCCAGCCCGCTGCTCTGCAGATGTCTGCCAAAGAGGCAGCACTGGCCAGGGCCCAGGAGGCCACCACACTCCTGGTAGAGTGGGCTCGTAACCCCGCAGGGGGTGGTACATCCTGAGCTTGATATGCCATAGTGATGGCATCAAAGACCCAGTGGGTGATCCTCTGTTTGGAGACAGCACTTCCTTTCCGCTGTCCCCCAAAGCAGACAAAGAGCTGCTCGGAGCTTCTAAAGCTCTGTGTGCAATCCAAATAGATGCGTAAAGCTCGCACCGGACACAGCAACACGAAGGCTGGGTCTGCCTCCTCCTGGGGAAGCGCTTGCAGGTTCACCACCTGATCCCTAAAGGGGGTTGTGGGAACCTTGGGCACAGGATCATGTGAGAGTAACCTGGACCGAACTCCAGGCACGATTTGCTGACAGAGAATGCTTGCAGGTCCCCTACCCTCTTGATGGAAGTGAGTGCAGTCAGGAGGGCAGTCTTCAAAGAGAGTGCCTTAAGCTCAGCTGACTCCAAGGGCTCAAAGGGAGCTCCCCGTAGACCCTGAAGGACTACAGAGAGGTCCCACAGGGGAATGAGGCGCGGTCTAGAGGGGTTCAACCAGATGATCAAGTCATGCTTCCCCAAGTACTTACCATCTACCGTATCGTGATGAGCCGAAATAGCAGCTACATACACCTTCAAGGTGGAGAGGGACAGCCGTCCCTCCAACCTCTTCTGCAGGAAGGAAAGCACCGATCCGACTTCGTATCTCTGGGGGTCTTTCGCATCGGGAAGAACACCACTTAGCGAACAGACGCCACTTCAAGGCATACAGGCGCCTCGTAGAGGGAGCCCTAGCCTGAGTGATTGTGTCTATCACCACAGGCGGTAGGCCACTTAAGTCCTCCGTGTCCCATCCAAGGGTCAGACGTGGAGATTCCAGAGGTCTGGTCGCGGGTGCCAGATGGTGCCCTGTCCCTGAGAAAGAAGGTCCTTCCTCAGGGGAATTCGCCGGGGGGGCTGTCGTGAGGAGCGTGAGATCTGAGAACCATGTCTGGGTGGGCCAGTAGGGTGCTACTAGGATGACTTGCTCCCCGTCCTCCCTGACCTTGCACAGGGTCTGTGCAAGTAGGCTCACTGGGGGAAATGCATACTTACGTAGTCCAGGGGGCCAGCTGTGTGCCAACGCATCTATACCAAGAGGTGCCTCGGTCAGGGCGTTCCAAAGCGGGCAGTGGGAGGATTCCCGGGAAGCAAACAGGTCTACCTGTGCTCGACCGAATTGACTCCAAATCAGCTGGACCACCTCCACTCTCCCCTGAGGATAACCTGACGTAACAGCGCATCTGCTGCGGTGTTGAGGTTGCCCGGGATGTGAGTGGCTCGTAGCGACTTGAGGTGCTGCTGACTCCAGAGGAGGAGACGGCGGGCGAGTTGTGACATGCAGTTGGAGCGTAGACCGCCTTGGCGGTTGATGTAAGCTACTGTCGCTGTGTTGTCCGTCCAGACCAACACGTGCTTGCCCTGAATCAACGGCCGAAACCTCCATAAGGCGAGCAGTACTGCCATCAACTCTAGGCAGTTGATGTGCCAACGCAGCCGCGGGCCAGTTCAAGAGCCGGTGGCTGCGTGCCCATTGCATACGGCACCCCAGCCCGTCTTGGAGGCATCTGTTGTAACCACGACATGCCTGGAGACCTGCTCTAGGGGAACCCCTACCCATAGAAATGCCAGGTCGGTCCAAGGGCTGAAGAGGCGGCGACAGACCGCGTGATGGTCATGCGATGTGTCCCGTGGCGCCATGCCCATCTCGGGACTCGAGTCCGAAGCCAGTACTGAAGCTGTCTCATATGCATCAACCCAAGCAGTGTGGCTGCCGCTGAGGATGCCAAATGCCCTAGGAGCCTCTGAAAGTGTTTCAGTAGAACTGCTGTTCTCCGTCTGAATGCCTTCAGATGTTGTGGCTTCTGCCACCTCTGTGAAACGTCACTCTTGAAGCCTTGGGGTTTTGATGCCAGAAGATCAGAGATTATCAGAGATAAAAAAGCCAAGTTGTTCCCATCACAACAACTACAACAACTACTACAAAATGGTTTGCACCTGCTTATATACATATCATCTACCAAGGAGTGGCCAATACATTCCATACATGTCACCATTCCTATTCTTTGACTCCAATCTGTTTATTTTAAGAAGTGGACAGGAGACACCTGTGGAGGAACCTCAACATATATATTCTCAGCAGTCATGAGAGCAGTTTACTATATGTGAGCACATTCCTTTCCTACACAGGCTTGTCCACACACACACTAAGATTCATGCTTGACCATCAGAAATAATTGTAAATGAAATGGCAATATTAACATTGATTATACTTATTTAATTTATACTCAACTTGATAAAAATATTCTACATTATCCCCCCTCTGATACTTACACAAGTCTCACCTTCACTGTCCTTATTCAGAGTGCAGTTTCATAATTCAGTCTTCTCAGTTATGCTTTCTAGCGACTTAGTTAAGTCACACAGCTTCACCACCAATGACCAGATTATACAACTGCACTCTGGTGGAGATTTCCGAATCAAACGTCTCCATCCAAGTTTGATTAAGAATGTAGTAAAATGTTCTGTCTCATTATTCCTTCATTCAATAAATGAAACCTATAAGCATGTTTTACTGTAAGCATGAGCGTGCAATTGGTTCAGCCTTGTTTTTGGTTGTCACAGTTATGTAGAGTATATCAAACATAAAACAAAATATTCATCATCATATTGAGAGTCCTTTTTTGTAGTGTAGATATCTTCAACCCAGATACTGTGCGCATCGTAGAGGGTCACCCTTTGGGGAGAGGTTAGGCTAGCACTTACTCCCAGGGTATGGCTCATTATTCATCTCCTCATACATATCTTCACTGGAGGAATCAATTTCCTCCCAATCTGGTATTTCTGTCCATCCAGAGTAGGTGTCATTGCATTGGACCATTCACATTGACCAATGTCATCTGCTTCACTGTTGCATGGATCAAGAATGATTTTACTAATGGTATCACATAACAGAATATTATTCCTTCCACAAGGATTGTTATTCCAATCATTATATTAATTTTAGCCAATCGTGTACCCCATTTCTTAAAGAATTCTATTTAAATTGTTATAAACAAACAAGACAAGCAATGTTAATCTTTAGTCACCACCATGTTTTCTTTTTCCATTCTTCATTAATATTAAAATGTACATGAGTTCAATAAAAGCATAAGTAAAAGTAATAAATCCTTTTTCAATCTTAATTCTTCATCATACAAACATTCCCAGGTTTGTTTAATATTACTTCAATAAGTCAGGCACTCCTTTGTCTACAACGGTTCTCAAAACTTTACCCCTAAAACCAATCTATAAATAGTATTCTACACAGGGTATGATCCCCTGATGGCACAGTGACAGAATGCTTGGTATTTAACACTGTGATAAGTTGTTTTAGTAAAGCGGTTATTAAAATGCAGCCGGGTTGAGTGGAACTCACAATTTTCAGGCAGGTTTTTTCTAGACCTCCCGTTTGATGCTTCCGACCTAAAAGCATCCATCCACTTCCTTAAACCCATCTCACCCATTCTTGGTCAGGCTAACAAGGGCTGTGATGCCCTGCCTTAGGTTGCCCCCCCTTCTTGCCATTGGAGAGTCTTACCCGTCATTGGGTCATCACCTCTTGCCACTGGTCTCGATACCGCTCAGTCCTATTAGCCAATTCTTAACAATTTGGTATCAGTAAACAGATATTTTCTTTTGTTTCAGGGAGTATCACCTGAGAACAGTCACAGCCAATGGAACCATCAACAACTGCTTAAATATTGAATACAAAACATGGTCAAATTCAAAAAACATTATTCAAAATTTAACAATCTATAAAATTGTCCAAATTAAAAGTGAAATAACAATGCTAAAATGGACTTATTTACAGATCATTAATTTCCATTCAGGTTGTATTTCTTCTCCTTTAGCAATCATCACAAAAGACCATGTATCATAGTGGGGACTATCATCACAACAAAACAGAATAAAGGTAGCCTCTGTCAAACTTTTAGGAAGCTTAATTTAAAAACATCACCTTAATTCAATAATAGTCTCTAGATTGTTTTGAACCTACATCTACTCTTTCAGATGAACTTTCAACTGAATCTCTTGTCTATAGTATAAACCCTTAACTTCAAATTGCCCTCTGAATATATAAAATCATTAATCATGATGAGGAAAGCTGTTTGAACCTCTCCTTTATATCACTGTATCTAACATTATTATCAAATCACATCATTTTCCATATACAATAAAATAAATTCAAAAGAAAATAAAACAATTTAGAGATGCACCTTTAGCACACTTCAAAAACTTATACTGAGAGTGAGAGAGAGCGTGGGGAAGGAATTCAGAGGGGGACATTCCACTCCTTCACACTGTTTCTATTCTCATTACAGTTATTCCTTCTTTTTCATTTTAGAATCTCATAATAATTTAAGTGATTCTTCAACAGTGAAAATAGTGATAATTATACAACACCTATCTTGTAGTCCTGTCATCTTATTACTTATTCAATTAACTCTCTTATGATTACTTTCTCCCTTTTCTTACTCTGTCTCAGGAGAAGGAACTTTCATTCTATCTAATGAAGCAACACAAATCACCTTTTTAAACAAACAGAAAAGTAATTAAAAATTTTAAACAAAATAAAGTAGTAATGAGGCACAATGGAAATTCAAATAAATCCTTTTCTTTTGTTTTGAAATAATTGCTCAGTAAAATACACTACATCCTTTTAATTTCTCATGACTCTTATTTTTTATATCCTAATGTTTACCATCATTTAACAATAAGATTTTTCATTTATTATTCTCTTATACTTCTCAGCATTTCCTGACAAATTATTCAGTTAAATAGTAGAGACAAACATCATTGTGCAGAAATTGTATGCCTCTAAAGTGATAATTTCATGGACTAATCACAAAATAGAAATAGTTTACTAGAAAAAGACACTCAATCAACTCTTTGTAGCACCCACTTACCGTTTTCTTTAAAGTGAGGGTACTCTCTGGAAAATTTGGGGGGGTAACTAATCCAATAGGTAACTCTAACTTTGCCATCAAGTTTGTAATATTTAATCAGTATATCAGCTGTTTAAATTTAGACCCTCATAAAAATTTAGACATGGATCTTGAACCCAATCTGGAAGTATAAGACTGAAATCAACTTATCCAGAGAAATTTGAATCCACATTTGAAATGTCAAATCAGTATTGATTACCAGCAATCATGAGAGCGGGAGGGCCAATCAGATAATAGCCCGAATCTTTTTTCCTTCGGACATCCTCCTGCAGTATTAATAACTTCAAAGATTCTTCTGGCCCAGCCATCTGCAATGGTGAGAGACTGGTTCCAGAATGAGTTAATGAAACAACATACACATAATGATGATAACAGAATGGGTAAAACATAGTTAGTATCAAAGACACTATCAGAATAGATGCATGTATATGAAGTTATTAACATTCATAGTTGAGGAATTTACGATGTTCAATTTAATCTTAACGTTTCTCCATGGGTTTCACCTGCTACCCATGACCACTTTTTCCTTAGCATTTATCAATAATTTTTTACAAATACATCACAGATATTTCTTAAATCTTCAAATCAGAACTTCTAGCACAAATAACATTATTTTATGCATGTCCAAAATGAAAAAACTTTTATTTTGTTAAATATCAGAGCATCTGAGCAAAATTGTTTACAACGTTTGCTTAGTTCTGCCTTCTTATTGGAGGTTGGGACTTTATTTTCCATTTTATCTGGCATGATTGGTCACAGAACAAACCCAAGGAAAAAGCATCACAATATTGACAAGGCTGCCACACATAAAGATCAGAAAACAGATATTAAGAGCACAATTTTTCCAACAAATTGAAAAAACAGAGAACATGTAATGATCCAAATCATTCCTAATTTTCTTTCCTTTAATTTTAGTCTTAAAGGCAGCTTCTCAGTGTACCCATAATCAACCAATGCTACACTGTGTGTATAAAACAATAAATAAAAAAAAAAAAAATCTCATTTTAACTAAAAGAATCTGCTATCTCTCTTTTCTAAATTCAGGGTGCCCCTGTCTGAGTGGAGACACCAAGAGAGACAAGGTTCTGTAGACTATTCTTGGCGCCATTCTTAAAGAGTAAGAGGTCATAGGTCTTTGTTTTATTCGGGGCCCTACCAACATCTGTCTCAGTTTCTCCATCAGACAGTCCCTAACAAAAATAATAAACTCTACCTATCTTAGTTTTGTTGGTTGATCAAGTTTACACTGATAAAGTTGCAACTCACATGTAAATTTGTTCTTCAGACGTATTTAAACACATAGAAAATCAAAAACAAAACAAATAATCATGGATTCTTACATTTAAATATCAAGATTTTATTGTTTAATTTAATATTAAAAATGTTATTCTCTCATAAACTGGACCAGACAGAACATAAAACAGACACATGAATGTGAAGTTTTCACATTTAAGGTTGACTTTTCATACTCAAGTTACAAAATATAATTTTCTTATTCGTCAGTTTCACCTTTCTTTTTAATTTCTCTTTCCCATTTTCTTGACATCTTAGCATTTCCATTTGCTTAACCGTGGCTTTGATAACTAATGACCTCCATGAAGGAAGTACACAACAAAACAATAGCCTTCCTATCATTATTGCAATTCCCAAAAACTTTCCCAATTTACATAATGCATCTCTCCCTAACAAATTAACAGGATTCTGATTTGTATGGTTGCACTTTTGGTTTTAGTTTGTAGCCTTTTTCTCTTCCCTGTGCCCACCTTCTTATTTTTTTCAGATAATTTTCTCCTTCCTTTTTGAACAGTGACTCCTCTTCACTTTCTTTCGCCCTACTATCCAATAGTCTACTTCTATTTCTCACCAACTTATCTGTGTCTTGTATTCATTTTTCTGTTTCTTTAATGTTCCTATTTATTTGTGTTTCTATTACTTGCACTTCTGCTTCAATCTCCTCTTGTTCTCTACTCACTTGCCCTTTTTGTTTCTCTCTTTTTATTTTGTACTCTTATCTTTAGTTTTATCATTTTTATCAAAGTTTCCATTTCCTCGCACAACACTACATCAGATGTCCCTTCCTTAGGCCATTTTGTCCTCATATCTTTGTTCTCTTTTTCCATTTGCTTGAGAGCTTATCTATAAGTTCTCTACACAATGGATATTTTAATCCTGATTAGGAAAAATGTATCAATGTATCAATTTTTGTAATAATATATTTGTTCTAATAACATGATCTTCCAAAAGAAATTAAATTATTTTTATGTATTTATAAACCAATGTCCCATATCCTCTCCTATAACATGCACTTTAATTGTAATAATTATTATACCATATACATGTACAAATTTTCCTATATGTTGACAATTTACTTTTAGGATCGCTCTGTATCCAAATAGTGTCAAACAAAAATAACATCATGGTTACTTGTGTAACCTCCGTTCCCTGATGGAGGGAACGAGACTTGTGTCGATGTAGTGACACTAGGGGTCACTCTTGGGAGCCCGAGACACCTCTGGTCTTTGATAAAAGGCCAATGAAAATTGGTGAGTGGTATTTGCATGCCACTCCCCCGGACATACGGGTATAAAAGGAGCTGGTATGCAACCACTCATTCAGGTTTTATGCTGAGGAGCCGATATAAGGTCCCGTCATTTCAGCGGGTAGTTCAGCATTGTGGCAGGAGGGACACAACGTCTCATTCCCTCCATCAGGGAACGGAGGTTACACAAGTAACCATGACGTTCCCTATCTGTCACTCACTCGACATTGTGTCGATGTAGTGACACTAGGGGTCCCTATACGAAATGCCACAATTGGCTGAACTGTGTTACGTGAACTGGCGGTGTGTGGTGGGCAGACTACTGTGTGCCTCATAGCCAGCACAACAGGTCGACACGTAACCTCCCCCAACATAGTTATGAGTGTCGAACGGCCCTTTGGGGACAAGTCGACTACCCAAAAGATAGAGACAGGCTTAACCCAGTCGTGGTCTCTTTTCCCCTTCTCTTTTTCCACTCCCTGAAAAAGAAGGGGGATTATCTGACTGGGCCATCAGGTCTAGTCAGGGGGTGTCCATCCCAAAGGGAAGACACCGCGGAGACCACACCTCGCCCAAAGAGTGGGGGGGATATTTAAGTGGAAGAATACATGGTCTTTCCGACCATATGGAGAGTCTTCAAGGTAGATCCTACCCAACGGGGGAGGAGTTACTTCAAACATGGAGACTGGGGCAGAGGGGCTCTGCCCTAGGAAGACGCAGTTTGTCAACAGAGAAACGAACTAGCGGAAGATATACATCGCATGGGGTTAGCCTTACAGGGAACCGCCACATGTGGAGCACCTACCCCAGAACAGGACACTTAGTTAGCACGTGTACTGGGCCAGCAGTGGGTCTCTCTGAAAACTCGACTGCCATAGGGCTCGGAGGAAGTCAACCAGGGAACAAAGTTTGTTAACACTACTGGGAATTAATGGCACACGTCTTCAGCTCAAAGGGAGGTGGAAGGCACTATGTGCAAGCGATACACCTGGCCAGCTATCCCGGGCTTATCCGCTTGTGTTGCGTGCCACTACCTGGGATGAAACCGGTTCCTCCCGGAGGTTGTAGAACCTTGCAAAGGTGTTGGGTGTTGCCCAGCCCGCTACTCTGCAAATGTCTGTTAGAGAGGCACCTCTGGCCAGGGCCCAGGAAGCTGCTACACCCCTGGTAGAATGGGCTCATAGCCCTACCGGGGGCGGCATGTCCTGGGCGAGATATGCCAAAATTATGGTGTCAATGAGCCAATGAGGGTAACCTGCCATGACAGCGTATCCGCTTTAGTGTTATGGTTGCCCGGGATGTGAGTGGCTCGCAGCGACTTGAAGTGCTGCTGACTCCAGAGGAGGAGACGGCGGCGGCGAGTTGTGACATACAACGAGAGCGCAGACCGCCTTGGCGGTTGACATATGCTACCGTTGCCGTGCTGTATGTCCGAACTAACACGTGCTTGCCCTGGATCAATGGCCGGAACCTCCGCAGGGTGAGCAGAATTGTCAACAACTCAAGGCAGTTGATGTGCCAATGCAGTCGCAATATGCCCCAGAAGCCTCTGAAAAAGTTTCAGTGGAACCGCTGTTTTCTGTTTGAATGTCTTCAAACAGGCCAGCACCGACTGGGCGCGCTCGTTCGTAAGGCGCACCGTCAAGGAGACTGAGTCCAACTCCAAACCAAGAAAAGAGATGCTCTGAACCAGGAGGAGCTTGCTCTTTTCCCAGTTGATCCGAAGCCCTAGTCGGCTGAGGTGTGAGAGCACCAGGTCCCTGTGTGCGCACAACATGTCTCGAGAGTAGGCTAGGATTAGCCAGTCATCGAGATGAGAATGTGAATGCCCACTTCCCTTAACGGGGCAAGGGCTGCCTCTGTGACCTTTGTGAAGATGTGAGGGGACAAGGACAGGCCGAAGGGGAGGATCTTGTACTGGTACGCCTGGCCCTCAAAGGCAAACCGCAGGAAGGGTCTGTGTCGAGGTAGGACCGAGATGTGGAAGTACGCGTCCTTCAGGTCTACCGCCGCGAACCAATCTAGATGTCGGATGCTCGCTAGAATGCATTTTTGTGTCAGCATCTTGAACGGCAGTCTGTGTAAAGCTCGGTTCAGTACTCGCAGGTTCAAGATTGGTCGCAACACACCGCCTTTCTTTGGTACGATGAAGTAAGGGCTGTAGAACCCTTTCCTCATCTCGGCTGGAGGGACAGGCTCTTGCTCAGGAGGGTCGTGATCTCCTCACGCAAGGTAGCGGTGTTCTCGCCCTTCACTGAGGTGAAATGGATGCCGCTGAACCTGGGTGAACTGAATCGCATAGCTGAGTCGGAGGGTCTGGGTCAGCCATCGCGACGGGTTTGAAAGCACGAGCCACGCGTCCAAACTCTGGGTGAGGGGGTCCAAGGGGATAATCGTGTCGGGTGTACCAGTGGGTGGGGCCTCGCGGCAGGGCGGAGCTCGAGCTGCCACGTCAAGGGGACTCGAGCCCTGTGGCCATGCTGAGTTGAGGGACATCGAAGCACTTACCTGGCTCCTGCTGCCCACCATGAGATTGGCTGAGGAGGGGGGAGGAGGAGTCTCGTCCTCGTGGTCCATCAGCACTAAACCCGTGTGGGGGTATTGGTGCCACAGCTGGGCAACCAGCGGCGGGGGGTCCGCCGCTGGAGCGCCAACCCTGCCAAAAAGGAATGGTAGACGGCGGTCGTGCACACCAGAAATGTGACACATGAAACAAGGAAACTGCTCTTTTGCTGAACCTTTGGGTACCGCAGCCTCTGGGGCAAAAAAATAAACAAAAGATTCTCCTCCCGGCCCTCCACTGGGGGATGGAGTGGACTGTGCACCAGCTCCAGAGGAATTGGTCTCCTTGCCCCTGGGTTGCCCGTCTCAGGGGCGCTTCGAAGCCTTTCTCGGGTTCTTGGCGGCCGGCCGCGAGACGGGTGATGTCTGCATGGCTGCACGCCGGGGCTGGGCCACAGGGGCAGGCTGCGGCGGAGCCGGAGATGTTGCTGCAGGGATGAGAAGACGGGGTGCGGGATCTTGAGCCGCGCCTGGGCAGGATGTGCTTTATAGCCTCCGTCTGCTTCTTCACCGTCGAGAACTGCTGGGCAAAGTCCTCGACGGTGCCGCCAAACAGGCCAACCTGGGAGATGGGGGCATTAAGGAACTGTGCCTTGTCAGTCTCTCGCATCTCTACCAAGTTGAGCCAGAGGTGGCACTCCTGGACCACGAGAGTGGACATCGCCTGCCCGAGAGACCTCGCTGTGACCTTTGTTGCCCGGAGAGAGAGGACGGTCACCGAGCGCAGTTCCTGCATCAATCCCGGGTCAGACCTACCCTCTTGCAGTTCTTTTAGCGCCTTGGCTTGGTGTACTTGCAGGAGAGCCATGGTGTGCAGGGCGGAGGCGGCTTGTCCAGCGGCACTGTAGGCCTTAGCCGTCAGAGACGACGTAAACCTACAGGCCTTGGACGGAAGCTTTGGGCGCCCACACCAGGTGGTTTTTCCACCTGGGGATCACCGAATACCCCCTGGCCGCTCCGCCATCGAGGGTAGCGAGAGCGGGGGTGCTGAAAGATCGGGACCAGGCAGTAAAAGGTGCCTCCCATGATCTTGTCAGCGCCTCATGCACTTCTGGGAAGAAAGGAACCGGGGCGGGGCATGGCTGTGGGCGGCGCCCCGAGCCCAGGAACCAATCGTTCCACTCTAGCCCGATGTTCGCGGCCGCCCGGGAAAACATGTCCGTCATTTCTGCGTCGGCCTGAGACTGGGCGACCGTTCCCGAAGGAGGAAGCCCAGTCGAAGCCTCAGCATCAGACTGGACAAGCCCGCTCTCACTTACAACGTTGAGTGAGTGACAGATAGGGAACTAGGTAACGTTATCTTAGAGATGGAATCCAGCAAATATCTGGCTCCCAGCACAAGAAACTCTGAGTAAGCCAAAAAGAAAAAAAAAAAAAAAACATTTATCCATTGAATCCCGTCTGGCTAAGCGGGAATGTGATCACGGTCGAGCGAAAACTAGAGTGAACATCGGCAGGACATTTGATTCCTGGAGGGACCTTCGTTTGTTTTTGGGGATCAAAACCGACCCTGAATTGGCATTCTTCTTATTGGACAGGTAAGCTTACATAACTGCAAAGCATGTGAAATATAATGCCATAAGGACTGATCTGTGTAATTTTAGCTAACTTGATCTTGCCTGCTAACGCTGATGAATTGCAAGCTACCTTGCTTCGTAACTTTCAAATAATTTCAATGATCTTCTCTTTATACTAAAAGTCAGGTATACAGGATAAATTTAAGCAAATGCGCTGGTTTCTAAAATGTAGTACAACATATGACATACAAAACCTACAATAGTGCATCATAACAGTGCAGTGCAACAGCAAACTGTCTAGTATAGTTCGGTAGTATGTAGCTTTATGTGTGTATCAGTGTGCTATGTTAGCTGATAAGTAGTTTTAGTTGAGTCTCAAAGTTTGTAGTAAAACAATCATAACTGTGTCATTTTAATTATGCTACCTCATCTGTCAGCATGATGCCTGTGAATCACGTTCAGTCTCTTTGTATGTTATGTTATTGTTTTGGCTGATGCTCGCTTGCTAGCATCCCTATGGAGTGCGTGCACAAGCATGAGCAACAGGTAGCTGGCTGCAGTTCACTTAACGGCCACAGGTGTCATTAATAACAAGGGTTTCTGAATCTTACATACTGCACCTTTAACGAATTGAAAATAATTCAAAATTGCTCACCTTTGTTCTACAGCTTCTTTTCAAGTGTCAGGTGATGTTTCTTTAGCACTAATTTTCACGTGCCATTGCAAACCGAGATGAAATATACTGTAAAACAAGGATCTGGACATCAGACTATTCAAAACTTGCGCATAAGGATTGGTTGTCATTACTGATAGGCCTGTACTGTAGACTCACTGCGTCTCTGATTGGCCAAATTGAGTTTGATTTGAGATGTTTGGCTGACACCAAACATTTTGAATAACAATTAGCTCTGTTTATTTTAAAATGTAAAAAAACAAACAAAAAACAATCATCCAGACAAGAGGAAATTGTTATAGATGATTCCACTTCACGAGCAAACTACATTTTGCATTAGATGGTTTAAATCCTGCAGTTTTTACCAGCTTTTTAAAGACAAGACTAAGATCTTATAATGTCCTGTCAAATTACACTTTAAAGATGTGCTTCCTGAAGATCAGCAGTGAAGAGAAAAATAAAATTAAGGAGTTTTGTATATAGTGCTATTTATTTATTTAGGCAGTTTAATTGTTTAATAGTTTTAAACAAATAAAAAATGTTATTTGACGGCACTCAAACATGTCTTCTCTTTTTTTTTGGCAAGCTTTGTTTCTACCTGCTTTATTTGATCTAACAGGTTAGTCCTTACTAGGCTAATTACAACTTTACACAGTGTAAGATTTTGTGCTGTCATTCAAATGTTTTTTCTCTGTGCCTGTAGCCCTTATAGAGCCCAATTTTCTTTCTGCCACTGGAAGGTTTTGATTCAGTCATGTGATGAACAAATGTGAGATTAATAAATACTGTACATGAATGTACTAAAATAACAACACATTAATTCAAATAAATCAAAATCAATGGATTAATACAATCAAAACAATCAAAACTGTTCTAAGTCTTGAGTGGTGAATATGTATAAGATGTAGAAAGCTAAAAAAGTGAGAGTTGCATTTTATTTTGAAGTACAATATGGTTCATAATGTTCCAAAGAGCATCTTGGGTGCTAATGGAATCAAGGTAATCTGAGCTTTTGTACAAAGGATTTAACGTGAGCAATGTCACAAATTTGCTTATTTAAATAGTGACCTTGATATAGTGCACAATCTCAAATATTTCTTACTCATTTTATAACTTTTGTTTTTAATTTGTTATTTTAAATGAGACATTGAATCCTAGAATTTCAATATGGATTTTTGAACCCCACTGTATATCCACATTATAACAATAATATCTTCCACCACAGCTGGGGTTGAACAAAAGCTGGGGTCATCTGGTGCAATGGCTAGCTAGAGCAAAAGGAATTGGGTGTGGGATCTGTGAATCTGGAGAGTCAGTGATGACGTGTCTGTTTGTTTGATATATCCATTTATCCTCTTTAGTTTAGAACCTGATATATGTGGAAAAGTCCCAGTTCTCGCAATTTAAGTGCTTCATTGGTTCAGTTTGCATGTATAGACCTTTATGTGTTGCAGCGTATAGGCCCAGTACAATGCATCTTGTTAAACTAATACAGATTGTTGCTGTTGGTCTTGTCTCTATTCATTACCTGAATCCAGACTCCCAGAGGCCTACCTCCTCTGCAACCTTCTTTTTACAGGCCACTACCGCTGTCCACTTTGTTCATATTTAAAGGGATAGTTCACCCAAAAATGAAATTCTGTCATCATTTACTCACCATCATGTGTTCCAAAACCCTATGACATTCTTTCTTCCGTGGAAGGAGATATTAGGCAGAATGTTAACCTCAGTCACCATTTACATTCATTGCATCATTTCCATATAATGAAAGTGAAGGGTAATTGTGGATAACATTATTTTTTTGTGTTGTGAGTAAATGATGACAGAATTTAAATTTTTGGGGTAAAGATGTTTCATTCTAGTACAGTGATGAACAGTTGATGTTGCGAAAAACATGCATCAAGTATTTGATTAACAGAACTCTAGAAAGACAAAAGTATAGTAAAAAAACGAAAGATTTGTGATTGGTTTGTACATTAATATTCTCTCGGTTGACCTTCAGTGAAGAAGTGTGTTGCACTGCGGGACTCACTTGGAGCTAGGACAATGAACCAGTATAATTAAAGCATTGTAACATTTTATTTCAGATGTTAAGGTCGTAGGACAAGTGCTATACTGACTGTTTTATTAATATGATGGCATCCATTTCCACTCAGCTGATTTCTAATGAGTTTTCTGCCATTTTCGAACAGAGGCATAATTGAAAGCTGCTCATGCAAGACTTTGGAAACCGTTCTATAACAGTTCAAGTTTTAAGACAATTACTAAAAGATTCCATCCTATTTTAATGTCTGGTAATTGAAAAATCGGATTATCAGTCACCAAACTTAGAAATGATATGTGTTGTTTGTTTTTTTTAAACTTCAGGACGTGGCTCTGGAAAAACTATTCCTTTTTTGTGTGCTTTCTCATTACTTTCTTTCTGTTCTAATTACATGTAAATAGCTTGTGTTCTCCTGTTGCAACATGTCTTCACACTATACCTTAAAAGAGCATACTGCTGTATGATTGCAGCTCACTCACCAAAACATAATTAAGCTATAAAAATTACTCAGTTAAAAAGTTCAAATTAAAAGCAGCCAGCAGTCACATATTAATTCTTTGTTAATATGACAGGGTAATATCTATGTATGTACAGATCCATTGGGTATTCTACAGTGGTGGGGTATTGAAGATATTGTATTTAATATGCCTCATTACGAAATGTAATACTCAACCCCAACCCCCATAAGCCTAATTCTTTACCTTTGAAGTCTACAGTGGAAGAATATGAAGAGCCAGTGGAAACTGAAAAGATTCAGTTATCATATCTTCTTACAACCTTTTTAATATCAGCTACCCTTTATTTTGCATGTGCGAATGCACTTACAATAGGATGTTTTTTTGGAAGTATTATACAACAGTCTCAAAAAAACAAACCTGTTATGTGACTCTATTTAACTTGAATTAATTGAATATACAATATCGGCCCACAATAAACATTTTCTGGTGTGTATTAAACCCCATTCTTTCAATTTGTCTTCACTTTGTAGTGTAAGATGAATATGAAATATTGATGGGCTAAGCATCATCGAAGTGCTCTGCAGTGGTGGAGAAAGGTCTAGCCCTTTCATCACCACAGCACAAAGGGAGCTATCATTTAGTGAAGTCTTTGTTGCTCCGCACCAAATCAATATTCGCTGACATTTTTAGTAAGGGATGGGCCTATGGGGGTATAGAGCCTAGTGGTGCTGTAACAAAGGCAGTGCTTTTGAAACTATGACAGGCATTGCATGGCCATTAGCTTCTCTCTGAAACCTGCAGAGAGGTGTAGGAAGAGGGGGTGGCTGCAATGGAGAGGCTGCCATTTGGGGTCGATCTGTTTCATCAATATTCAAACTTAGTTGGGATTCACCTTGGTGTGCAGAATAGGTGCAAATAATTAAACAAAGAATTAAACTGCCAGTTGCTTTGTGCTCTTATATTGTTAGTATAGACATATACCAGAAATATATGGTTACATTTACTGCTCATAAAATTTAGCAGGACCCTATACATTTATTTCATCCATCCAAGAGCCTGAAATTGTATCCATGGTCTCATGCTGTATGCTCTGATTATTATATTTGCATTTAATATGCAGTGATTCATATAAGCCATTCTAATGTAGAGTGCTGAGAATAGGAAAATACACCAGCTCTCTGTTGTCGTATTAACATAATTATGAGTCAAGAAAATGTAATTATGATACCCAGTCATAAGGGTATTAATTATTCCAATTAAATAATTTCCTTGTCTTTCATTCGGGGTTGGTGATGAATAAAAGGTTGTTTAATAACAAAATCCCTCAGACAGTGTACGATCACCTACTGTATTCTAAAATTTTGACTCCATATTTTTGGAAGAACACATTTGCCTTGTATGTCTAGGGGCAGTTTTTTGCTTTCTGCATTGGAAGAGAGAAAGAGAGAGATGCAATAGTGAATGTGACTGTGGATAACAATATCGATTGGTGCCTGAGCGAGAAAGTTTATTTTCATCTTGCAGAAAGTGTCCCAAGCAGCGAGTTTGAAGCTGGCTATAGGAGTCCACAACTAGGCTCCCTTGAGCCTTCCTCGCCTGTAACAGGTATAAAATAATGAGGGGAGCATATTAATGAATGAAAAGCTCTTCCTGTCAAAGCCCTGGCTGATTCATGCTGGTAGTGTCAGAAACTGTCTGCTGCACTGACTGTATGAACTAGTTGTGGGCTACTCATGTGTGAGACTGCTGCATTTCTCAGTTATTGACTTTCACACCAGGCTGACAATCCACTCTCAGCAAGGACAAGAAAGTGCCTCAGGCCCTTCCTTGTGCCACACAGAAAAACACACATACATGAACCAGACATGTTTTATCTTCATTGGATTTTGAGTTGTTTAACTGTGTATTCAGAGAGACCCATGTCTCTCCCTCCCAAGCAAATACAAACATCATGCATAAGAGAATATACTTATCTTTAAAGTAGTGTGGGGTGAAAATGCATCAACACATTGTTACATTTGTTTTATATTCTTCAATGTAAGTGGAAGTGTCATGGTCATTCAATTTTGAGCCAGGTTGATTGAGTGGAAAAATGTTTTCTTTGATAAATAATTTATTGTAAAAATGTGCATGTATAAAATGCTATGGCAGAAATTTACGTCCAGATTTAGTCCAATCAAGTTGCACCTTCCACAGATGATTTGCTTTAAACCAAAAATTCTCATGTCACACGAAGGTCATATGTAATTTTTCCCAGTGGAACACAAAAGGAGTTCTTAAAATGTCAAAGCTGCTCTTTTCCATTCAATCAAATTCCACGGTGATTACTGACTTTCAAGTTGAGTTGCATTTTTGCTTGGTTTATATGAAAAAAATAATATATACAGTATATATACAGTTGAAGTCAGAAGTTTACATACATTTAGGTTGAAGTCATTAAACCTACTTTTTAAACCACTCCACAGATTTCATATTAGCAAACTATAGTTTTGGTTGTCTAGGACATCTACTTTGTGCATGACATGAGTAATTTTCCAGCAATTGTTTACAGACAGATTGTTTAACTTTTAATTGACTATATCACAATTCCAGTGGATCAGAAGTTTACATACACTAAGTTAACTCTGCTATTAAGCAGCTTGGAAAATTCCAGAAAATGATGTCAAGCCTTTAGGCAATTAGCCAATTAGCTTCTTATAGGCTAATTGGCTAATTATAGACAATTGGAGGTGTACCTGTGGATGTATTTTAAGGCCTACCTTCAAACTCAGTGCATCTTTGCTCGACATCATGGGAAAATCAAAAGAAATCAGCCAAGACCTCAGAAAAAAAAATTGTGGACCTCCACAAGCCTGGTTCATCCTTGGAAGCAATTTCCAAATGCCTGAAGGTACCACGTTCATCTGTACAAACAATAGTATGCAAGTATAAACACCATGGGACCATGCAGCCATCATACCACTCAGGAAGGAGATGCATTCTGTCTCCTAGAGATGACCGTAGTTTGGTGCAAAAAGTGCAAATCAATCCCAGAACAACAGCAAAGACCTTGTGAAGATGCTGGAGGAAACAGGTAGACAAGTATTATATCCACAATAAAATGAGTCCTATATCGACATAACCTGAATGGCTGCTCAGCAATGAAGAAGCCTCTGCTCCAAAACTGCCATAAAAAAAAGCCTGGCTACAGTTTGCAAGTGCACATGGGGACAAAGATCTTACTTTTTGGAGAACTATCTTCTGGTCTGATGAAACAAATTTAACTGTTTGGCCATAATGACCATTGTTATGTTTGGAGGAAAAAGGGTGAGGCTTGCAAGCTGAAGAACACCATCCCAACTATGAAGCATATGGCTGGCAGCATCATGTTGTGGGGATGCTTTGCTGTAGGAGGGACTGGTGCACTTCACAAAATAGATGGAATTTATGTGGATATATTGATGCAACACCTCAAGACATCAGCCAGGAAGTTAAAGCTCGGTCACAAATGGGTCTTCCAAATGGACAATGACCCAAAGCATACCTCCAAAGTTGTGGCAAAATGGCTTAAGGACAACATAGTCAAGGTATTGGAGTGGCTATCACAAAGCACTGACCTTAATCCGATAGAACATTTGTGGGCAGAACTGAAAAAGCTTGTGCGAGCAAGGAGGCCTACAAACCTGGCTCAGTTACACCAGTTCTGTCTGGAGGAATGGGCCAAAATTCCAGCAACTTATTGTGAGAAGCTTGTGGAAGGCTACCAAAAATGTTTGACCCAAGTCAAATAATTTAAAGTCAATGTTACCAAATACTAACAAAGTGTATGTAAACTTCTGACCCACTGGGAATGTAATGAAATAAATAAAAGCTGAAATAAATAATTCTATCTACAATTATTCTGACATTTCACATTCTTAAAGTAGTGATCCTAACTGACCTAAGACAGGGAATGTTTTCTATGATTAAATGTCAGGAATTGTGATAAACTAAGAGTTAAATATATTTGGCTAAGGTGTATGTAAACTTCTGACTTCAACTGTAAATGTTTGGATAGGAGGCTAGCTAAAATTTGATGCCTGTATTGTATCAACTGGAAATTCTTGGGTTGATTTATTGGTCTCTATGGGAATAAAAGTCATACTTTTTCACACGAGCCAACTCGTACAATGTTTTGCGATTTTTGCCATGAGTTATCATGAGACTATGTTGGTCTCTCACTTACAAACAGAAGTTGTTAAAGTGTTTTTCCCCCTTTTGGCCATATATTTTGTGAGCCAGAATTGACATTGGTGCCCCCTCAACAAGAAAAAGATGCCCCCCACATATAAGCATCCAGAAACTGATATTTAATCCCACCTTGTGTCCCTAGGCAAGTGCACATACCTATTCATTTACAGAGGTGAGAATATTATTTGTGTGCATGGCAGTTGAGGGCTCCAGTATTTCACCCGTGCCAGTGAAACCTGGGAGATAATCAATATGACACACCAAACAATAGAACACAATGATTGGAGTTTAATACTCTCAACTCGAGAATCGCTAATGTTCCTGTTGTAGAAAATTGATCCTTGTAACACCACAGCAATTCAAACTTAAATGCACACTACTAGAGTATTAGAGTCCCATCAATAAGATAGATATATAGCCTAATATTTTTTGGGGTTTCCCAACATAAACTGGGGTATTTCCTTCCTGTGAAAACAAATGCTCAACTCCTGTTTATCAGGAGACTGTGAAACGTCCAGAAAGGGTATTATGATATGTGCTTGAGGGATTGATACAGAGATAGACGGATGAGCTGTCATTTTAAGAGTGGATACCGTAATAGAATCTATGTACCTATCTTCTTGATACTTATCTAATTATAAGCTCTTATAAATAACTTAAGTCAGACTAATAATAAGTCTGTTACTCTTACCGCACACTCCGTAAAGCTAAAGATGATGTGTTCAGGCTTGTCTTTGGGAGTAAGGGAAGCTTTTAAATAGGGGCCCAATCTGAAAGGCTTACAGATAATTAATTAAATGCAAACAGGGGAAGCTAATGACAGCCATATTGCTCTTCTTCTATAATAGGGTGCTGAGTTCCCTTCCCCTGAGGCTGCTGCCTCTAACAACCTTTTTCCAATATCAGGGACATGATAAATATTCAATGACGCAGAGACTTGTGGGCAGCAATTTGATCATTTCTCTGTGTTTGAAGGAGAAGGAGATTGTGAGTGGAGTGACATAATGCACTGTTTCTCTGTGAAAACTAAATTCAATACCTTTATCAACTCCCCCTGGGATCCTTGCTCCGATCTCCAAACCCAAAGATGCCAGTAACCAATGCCTAGATGTCAGTAACCAATCCACAAAACTGACTGTGCCAATCTTCACAAGTAGGCGTTACATAAACATATAGTAGTGTTGATAGACTTGCCACAGAGAATAATTATCATTATACTGTATAACACTGCAAAAAATTCTAAATGAATGTCTTTTTCTTGTTTTTCAGTAAAAAAAAAATAAAAAAAAATCTACATCTCAAAAGAAATCACCTGAGAAGAATTATGTAATATATGAAATCCTGTTTACTTAATCCAGAAAGTATGATGAATGTCATAGGCGTAGATTTAGGTAGGGATGATGGGGACATGTCCCTATCAACTTTCAGAAGATCGGAATTGTCCTGACCAACATTTGTGTTGGTCAACCACCAAGGCAAAATTATTTTCCTACCTCCTGCCTCTTCTGAAGCAGCGCATAAACGGTGTTGTCACGTGGCATCTGTTACTTTTCTCAGCGCTGTTCAGGATAAACCAATCACAGTTAATGTATGATTATAAAAAAAAAAAAAAAAAACATTTTCTGGAGATTACATGGGCGGATTTCCATTGGTATTTTATGACCTATCCTTGAAATTAATAGATTTTTAAACAAGCATAATTTCCATGTACAAATGTTTTCATGTCTAGATCAAATTTTTTTGAGTATGCAGCCCAATGGCGGATTCTGCTTTTTCGGCCAGTAAGCGCCCTCTTGAGGAAAACAAATTTGGAATTTTAGATTTAAACGGTTGTGACTGAGGGGCAGGATTTTAAGATGCCAGTATAACGCCCAGTAAATGTTTTTTGTGATCAAAAAAGTCATTAGTTGTAAGCCTAAAGCTTACTTTGTTCAAGAGGTCTATTTTTTCAGATAAAAATGCAAGTACATATAAATAATCAATATTAGAAAATATTATGTGGGAATGAGGGGAGTTGGAAAGCAGAAAGTGTGGGAAAACTTCAATGCACTATTCTCCCCACAATTTGTTAATCTTGAGATGCCCTACCATTTTTTTTTTTTTTTAGATTTCCATTTGTTTAATGCTGGAAAATACATTTTACAGAATGTCAGTTTGTCTCCCTTGGATATCATTTTCTCGAGGTTAATCTTCTTGAAAAAGAAAACATTTGATTTTGACCCATTAATCTTAGGTTTATCGCATCACATATCGCTGACACATTAATATAAGTTTATGGCATATCACATTTTAACTTCTAACCGTGAAGCCCTAGTGGTCAGTTCTTAATTTGTTTGTTCTTTAGAAATTCAAAAAAAAAAAAAAAAAAAAAGAAAGAAAGAAAAAAGGCTAATATTTCATATTGCAGGGCAGAGAAATAATAAATTAATTTAATTGAAGAAATTAGACTTGTTATATGACGTAATAATGTTAATTTTGCCTATATTACCAGACTGACTTTCTCACATTTTCTTAATACCAACATTTTTGAATATTATCCTTGCTATATGTCCCTACCATCTTTCAAACCAAACCTACACCCTTGATGAATGTTAATGTATTTTGTTCTTTTTCCACTGGCAGATTTTTTCCATTGTTTTTTCACTTTGTCTGAATTTTATGCCAACAGACCCAAATCTGCCAATGGAGTAAGACACAATACACAAATAGACAAAACTCTCTTGAAACAAGTCTTAATGTCTTTATGCAGTGTTAAATTGTTTTGAGGATTTTTAGATGTTTTACCAGAAGACAAGACAAAGATACTCACTGAGAGCAATACTTCACCCAAATATGAAATCATGTTGTGCCAAACTCATGACTTACTTTCTTCTGTTGAACACAAACAGAGATGTTAGGCTGTATGTCTTGGTAACCATTCACTTTCATTGTCTCTTTTTTCTATACTGTGAATGGTGACAATGGTGACAACATTTTCATTTTGGGCTGAACTATTTCTTTAAGTATGGTAGTATACTGTATAAACATTAAGTTATGGAGGTTCCATAACTCTGGAAAAGTCACTTGCTGTCACAACAATGGGTTAATGAATGTGTGTCAGGCCTTTTGCTAAATGAAGTCATTAGCTGACAGACTGATCAATAGAACAGATTACTTCCCACTGTCAGCTATCACCTTTCCCTTGGTGTAGGGTATTTGAGATTGGACTAGTGGTTTTGGGAAGCAATGGTAAGTGAAGAGGGGTTTGAAGAGAGGAACAGAGAAAGAAAGAGAGTTAGAAACATTATGAGTGAGAAATTGTAAATGAAGAAAATGCTAATTTGAGGATATATTGTAAATTATTTCCCCCGATAACACTTAAATACACTATAAAAGTGTAAATGAAGAGATTGTAATTTTTTTGGACATCACTATTCCTGCTTGTTTTTGTTTCAAGTTAACTGCAATGGTCATGTAGCAGAATTATAAGAAAAAGAAGAATGAAAGACTAGCTAAAACAAATTAAACAACAAGAATTAGTATAAAAACTTTTCAAACCTTGTTTTCACTGAGTGAAAATGGAAAAAAAACAACACATTTATTTTGGTTACTTGACAAAAACATATCTGCCATTGTCACATGAACAAAGGCAAAATACAAAATGCTGATAGCACCCGTCCTAGACTGCTATTGTCTAACTGCCAGTGTCCCAGAACTCTGACCCTAATTAAGTCATCAGACACAGTCACTTGACCAGGGGCCACCCTCTCCACTGCATTCTGGATCCATGCAGCTTGAATGCAAAAAACATCAGAAAGCAGCTCTGATAACCTGCTCGTCTAATCATCAGCTCTGGTCTTGCTCAATTACAATAATCTTTAGGTTGGCTGACCGTATTACTTTGAAGCTTTGAGTTTTAATGAAATATTTTCATACATACGGTGAATGAAAAAGTAGCTTTTATTATCACTCCTCTTGACAAGGTTCTGACTTTTTTATTGAGTTCAGTGTCATAACCAATTGATTAAATATGAAGCCACTCCTGATAAAAGATGTGGAAATGGTTGCTTTATTAAAACTGTAGTGTAATTTAACCAACACATTCTCTCGGAGAAATCAGATGAAATCATTACTTTCTTCCGTCATACTAAACATACTCTTTACGCTTCAAATCATCCTTACAGACTCTACTCTATGGTTAGGTTTAGATATGGGGTATGGGTTAGGACATAAAATTAATAAGCATGTACACAACGCCTAACACGTTGAACTTTTGCTTACTTCCACGTTACACATCCAGGAATTTGCACGTCTAGAATTTGTTTTCATGTGAGATCGGCTTGAATTAAACAGTTTTATGGTGTGATTGTGTACAGAACCTCTTCATTTCTTTTTTGAAATTTCTTACACACAAGCAGTGTGGGATAATATTAAGACAAACTAGATTTTTGTATATTCTGAAATAAAAAAAAGAAAAAGAAAATGGTGTTAGCCTTTATTTGGCGGTTGCTTACTGTAACAAGTCAAAAAGCCCACCCCCATGTCTTTATGATATTTTTGTCCATAGATATGTCTCAGAAGATCCCTCCTTCAATGTCAGTATATGGGAAGTCTAAATGCTTTGAAAAGTGATTTCACTCTGTGAAGATTTGTATAAACTGCGCAATTTGAGATATCATTCAAGTCCGTTGTACAAAAGGAGTGTGGTAAGTTACACTTTGAAGTTTAATACTTATTAAACCACGGGTCTGTTGAATGCTTGATTCTGATTGGTGGACGGACGTTCTAAGGTGTGCAATTATTTTTCAGTTAATTCACGGCTATGAAGTAGTTCCAGGTCTTGGCCGCATAAAGGTTCCATATCACTTCGCCAAATTATTTCAGTTATTTGAAAGAGCCATACATGCTGCCACAGAAAATTAACCAACTAAAACATAGACATTGGCTATGTACAATATCTAGCCTGCTCAGTGCATCCATGTGAGAGCTAACAAACTCATTGACATTATACACAGACACTAATTGCAATTTAAAAAGCCACAGGTGTGGGAAATTAACCTTTAATTTCCATTTAAACCTGTATGTGTCACCTTGTGTGTCTGTAACAAGGCCAAACATTCAAGGGTATGTAAACTTTTGATCAGGGCCATTTGGGTGATTTCTGTTATCATTATGATTTAAAAAGGAACCAAACAACTATGTGATAATAAATGGCTTCATATGATCACTAGCCTTAAATAAAAGACAGTTTTTTTTGCATGATCAGTCATATTTTCAAAATCAATGCCAAAATTTCACAATTTCTGCCAGGGTATGCAAACTTTTGAGCACAACTTTACATCAGATAAGAATGACAAACAATGTCTATAACATCCGAAATGCATTTCAGCATCTGTGGAAAGCACCCTTGCTCTCTCTCTTTCGCTATCACCCACACTCTCACACACTGACACATACGGATACTCGCGAGCAACACACAGAGCCTTAATGTCAGTGCATCCCATGACTTAATAAAACAGTTTAGCAAGCAGCTGAAAAGTTCCATACAAGAATGGCGCTACTACCCTGCTACTGAGAGGTGTAGTTAAACAAAAAGCTTTACGGTTTGAAGCAATGTTACAGTTGAAGAGAGCCGCAACAGACTGTCTCTCTCTCTCTCTCTCTCTCTTTCTCTCTCTCTCTCTCTCACACACACACACACACACACACACACACACACACACACACACACACACAATACCTTGTTACTCATGCTTAAAGGCAGCGCAAACCTCCGCTACTAGTTCTAAAATGACGCTTTTGAACTTGCAACAAAGACTTGGGCTGTATCAAAGCAAGACGCTAAATCTGTAGTGTAAAGGCCCGGGTGTGCTTCATTTTTCTGGGTTACGTATCAGATCGCCCTGATCGACCATGTTGCCTTTAAAAGTATACTCTTTTGACCGCAAGCAAATACGAATGTGTTCAACGCATGCACACTATGACTGCTTTGTGATACACTTAGTACAGTCAATGACAGGCACATGCTCCGATGATGCGTACAGACGAGGACTGTGCTGATAATGACTCTGCTTCATGTATACTGTGCGCATTCCGATCACCAACACGGACAACCGAAGTATAGGCCTTTGGCCTTAAGAAAGTAGTTCTACTCTTAAGAGTATTTTAGAGACAAAAACCTAAAAATGTTTTGAGATAAAACCCTGAAAGATGCCTCGATGTGTAGAAACCGTGGTATAAGCGGGATAATTGACTCCAGCCCATTGAATAAAAAAATAATAATGCACAGCCGAGGTGTAAAGGCTCAGGTATACTTTGTTTTTCAGTGTTCTCTATTGCCTCGCACAGGGCTGAGCACTTAGCCTTTCAAAGTTTACTCTTTTGGTCACGAGCGAATACGAACGCATTTGATGCATGCGCTCTATGACTGCTTTGTGATGCTTTTTTAATCCAATCAAAGACAGGTTGCACCGACTATGCGCACAGATGAGGACTGGCTGCGTGTTGAGAAAATCTGGGCAGAACACAGACAGTCCGCACAGACGGTGCTGATGACAAAATTAGCATCACGCATACTCTGCGTTCCGATCAGCAATGCAGACAACCAAAGAATACTTTGGCCTTAATGGCCACTCCGCTTCACATTACCACCTCGTGGTGTGCATTATTTTTCAATAATTCAATGGTCTGTCATCAATTATTCATTACATGTTAGGGATTTGTTCAAATCCCTTATTCTAAATGTAATCAATATAAATATTGATGCTTAATATTGAGAAAGCACCACTAATAAGTAATCAACAAAGCACATAGACACTTTTAGCAGTGATAGCAGGCATAATTATAAACTTGCTTATGTCACTTCAGACAAAACTTAATTACATAAAAACAGATTGAGATAATTTTTTTCATATTACCATAATATTGTATTTAATAAACCCATGCCATATAGATTTGTCTGGGTATTGCTGAGAAGTGGTTTTCTCCATCTAATTTCTGTTGATCCTTAGAGTGAATGGCTGTAGGGGTGAAAAACAGCAGGTTCATTGCACACACTGTAATCCTATTAACATAGATCGCTTACACATTGTAAAACAGAGAGTCAATGGGAACAAGGACATGTGTAATCACATTGCTTGAGAAAAAGAGAGATTGCCCTGAAGATACTTAAAGTGGTGTTTATTTCACCCTATTGATGCTATGGGTGGAGGCTTTATACACACATTAGGTAGTGTCAAGGAGCTGTATGGCTGCAACTGTCGAACATTTAATTACATCTACTCCACAGCAATTGACAATATTTAGACTATCAAACTGTACTTCACAAAGAAACACTGTAATTACTATACACCTGCACCATTGTTTGTCAATCAAGGCTGTAACTCTGCACAGACTGACATTGGTTTTTTCTAATTATATATTTTAGCGAAAGATTCTAAATGACTAAATCCTTGGTAATATTAATTTGCAATCATTTGTTGTTCCTCATTATGTTTAGAAAATGTACATTTGATTTATCTTTAAACAACATCAGCCCTTTGACCTTCGTCATATTGATCGCTTTTTAGTTGTGGCTTCTGTTTCCACAGTGCTGTGCTAACCCCTGGGAATGACCTTTTAACTGACAGGCACTATTGGGCTGTAGTCTTCGGTTTGTAGGACAAATGCTCACACAGACCGGCTGAGGTGTCAAAATAAGGAATGCATTTAGTTACTGACTTATTCATCTCCAACGTTCAGACTGAAATGCAGCTATTCAGCAGTGGCTACTCTTTGCCAGTGACTAATGACTATCAGCCTATAATCCATGACCCAGGCATCTGCATATAATATGACAAACAGATTATGGTTTCAGCAGGACAGGTCAGTGGTATGACCCCTATTGATTGTCTTATTGATTCATTAAGAACACAGAGCAGGATACAATATACACTGCGTGCCCAATTATTAGGCAAATTGTATTCCTCAAGATTAATTTTATTGTTGAACAAACACAGTGCTCCCAGTCAATCCAAAATGTTATTGAACTTCAAACCTGAATGTTTAACAAAGAAAAAGTGAGTTTTGTCTTTCTCAGGGCAATATATAAGTGTGCACAATTATTAGGCAACTAAATTACAAAAAGAATTTCTCCCAACTCAGTTGTTTATTCTCAATTTTTAGAGTAGGTGCAACAAATAAGTAACACAAAATGACAATTAAATAACATTTTTGGCCTTTCAAAAATATTCAGTGACCAATATAGCCACCTTTCTTTTCAATAACTGCCATGAACCTTCCATCCATGGAGTCTGTCAGTTTCTTGATCTGTTCACATTCAACTTTCACTGAAGCAGCAACCACAGCCTCCCAAATGCTGTTCAAAGAGGTGTATTGTCTTCCCTCACTGTAAATCTCACATTTGAGAAGGGCCCACAAGTTCTCAGTAGGATTTAAGTCAGGTGAGGAAGGGGGCCAAGTCATTATTTGGGCATCTTTGAGGCCCTTGCTGGCTAGCAAAGCAGTGGAGTTCTTGGATGCATGTGATGGAGTATTGTCCTGCATAAAGATCATGGCCTTCTTGAATGCTGAGGACTTCTTCATGTACCACTGCTTGAAGAAAGTACTTTCCAGAAACTGGCAGTAGGTTTGAGAGTTGAGTTTCAGTCCATCTTCAACTCGAAAAGGTCCAACTACCTCATCCTTAATGATAGCAGCCCATACCAGTACCCCTCCTCCACCTTGCTGGAACCTGACTCGAAGTGGTGCCCTGTGTCCATTAGTGATCCAGCCACGGGCCCATCCATCTGGTCCATCAAGAATCACTCTCATTTCATCTGTCCATAAAACCTTTGAAAAATCTGTCTTCATGTATTTCTTTGCCCAATCTTGACGCTTCAGCTTGTGAATATATTCAATGGTGGTCGTGTGTTTCAGCCTTCTTGACCTTGGCCATGTCTCTGAGCACTTGACACCTTGTACTTCTGGACACTCCAGGTAGGTTGCAGTTCTGGAATATGGTAGCATTGGAGGATAATGGGTTCCTGGTAGCGTCACGTTTAATTCATCTCAAGTCTTTTGCAATTAATTTGCACCTTTTCTTCTCCGTGCATTTTTTGCACCCCAGTTGACTATTCGCAACAAAACATTTGATTGTCTGGTGGTCATGCCTCAATAGTTTGGCTATTTCAAGAGTTTTGCATCCGTCTGAAAGGCATTTTGCAATATTTTACTTTTCATTGGCAGTTAAATCTCTTTTTTGGCCCATTTTACCTGAGGTAATGAAGCTGCCTAATAATTATGCACACCTTGATATAAGGTGTTAGTCACTTTTGCCACACCCTCCCTCATTACATAAATACACACAATCTGAAAATGATTGAATACAATAAGCATTCAAGTT
Organism: Myxocyprinus asiaticus; assembly: GCF_019703515.2. Taxonomy (NCBI): domain Eukaryota; kingdom Metazoa; phylum Chordata; class Actinopteri; order Cypriniformes; family Catostomidae; genus Myxocyprinus; species Myxocyprinus asiaticus. The sequence goes on from NC_059361.1 coordinate 21,727,628, forward strand.
TATATGGTTTGGAGTTGGAAAATGTGCATGGAAATAATGATAAGATCAGAATACTCGCCTAATAATTGGGCACACAGTGTATAGGCCTCATCTCACCCAAATAAAGCCATAATACAGTTGCAGGAAAAAGAATGTGAACCTTATGGATTTTTGCATAAATTGGTCATATAGTTTCATCTGATCTTCAACCGAGTCACAATACTTTCTGCTTAAACAAATAACACACAAACAATATACAGTACATTTTTCAGTCTTTATTAAACACAATGTAAACATTTACAGTGCAAGTTGGGAAAAAGTATGCAAACCCTTGGATTTAAAAGTATAAGTCATTTACTCGAACTCATGTTGTGAACTCAACACAAAAGTAGATGTTAGAATGTTATCCTCAGTCACCATTCGCTTTAATTGCATCTTTTTTCCATACAATGAAAGTGAATGGTGACTGAGGCTAAAATTCTGCCTAATATCTCCTTCTTTAATCCATGAAAGTTATATGGTTGGAACAACATGAAGGCGAGTAAATGATGATGGAATTTTCATGTTTGGGTGAACTATTCCTTTAATAACTGGTTAACTCTCTTTTGGCTGCAATAACTTCTACAAAATGTTTCATGTTTGTGTATAATGATCATGAGGAATTTTGCACCATTCCTCACAACAAAACTATTTCATTTCAGCAATATTCTTGTGTTGTATTTGCTGCAAATGTATTTCCTTGAAATGTATGTTAAGCCTGACTTAAAATGAATTTTATGAGACTAATTTGTGGATTACCTGATGTTTTTGAAGGGGATTATTGTGTACCGCAATGTACCACAGAATTTCCATGACAGCTAGTAGATTAGCAAATGGCTTTCCTGGATTCAAGTACGGAGAATGGAGTCTCCAAATGACTGTCAGAGCAAAGCCAAGACTCCTGCTGCTTTATGAAAGAACACCTGAGAGTAATGTACCGCAAACCACTGGAACAGTCAGGAGACTGGAATGAGACACAGCCTGCAGCTGTGCCTGCTGTTTATAAGAGAGGGATAAAAAGAAAAGGAGAAAGAGAGTCATATAATTCATCTGTCTGTCTTGCCTTGCTGTTGCAGGTGACTAGAGGGTAGATCAGACTCTCTCGTAAGATGGGAAGTCACAAGGACATTTGTAACTGGAAAAAAAAAAGCAAGACATGCGCTGTAGCAGGTGTCCTGTATTACTGTACTTTTTACTTCCAATTACAGCTTTAAAATCATTAAAGGATTAGTTTGTGCAAAATTAAAATTCTGTCCTTATTTACTCTCATGTTGTTCCAACCCTGTGTGCTGTTTGTTTTCTTTCATGAAACACAAGAGTAACACTTGCCATACAGCGACAGTTCATAGTGACTACATCTATCAAGCTCCAAAAAGGACAAAAAAGCATCATAAAATTATCTGCACTGTATTTGAAGCCATACGATAAGTTTGTGGGAGGAATAGACCAGAATATGTAAGCCATTATTCACAGACAATCTTGCTATCCCTTAAAGCTGACGTATAGTCTATGCTAGTCAACTAATTCAAATTTAGATAGGCTATATTGTGTCAATGACGTATTCTTTTTTTTTTTTTTTATCTGGACGAGGATATGGGCTAGATGGAAGTGGCAGAGGTGAAGATTATCACTGAATAATGACTTGATTCATCCACCATTTGGGCACCTCTCTGCCCATCTGTAATTTCTAACTTGCATAGCAAGCACTAAATACATTTCATGTTTTTAAACTGTGAGTTTTGATCTACAAATACAGGGTTTGCATTAATTCTATACTGTCCAGTTTGGCATGGAAAGTCTGAGTGAAGACATTAATTAATTTTGTCTTAGGTCTTTCTTTGCCATGGCTTCGAGTGCATGTGCAGTTCTTTCATTATTGTGCTCCATGGTGTCTAGCCTCACATAATGAACTCCTTGTTGGTGCTAATGGCTACTATTATAAGGAACTGTCAAAAGTTCCACTAATAACAGCCCTCTATGACGTTTACATCACAAATGTCTGGGAAATTGGCCACACTGGATCATGCTGTACAATGTTTTAAGTGGCTTTGTGTCACAGATTTAGTACCTATTTGTCTACTATTTGAGGATGTGCCTTAGCAATATTTCTACAGCAGCTTGAGTCTCAGTTGAACAAGTCTGCATATTTTTATAAACTGATTGCTCAAAAGAGGCTGTTTTATAGTAAAATATGCATAGAATGGTTTGCTTGAGTGCTGAATCCTATTTAAATTCTCTAATTCAGTGGCCTCTTCAGATGGCCAGAAATGCAAATGGCCTTAAGTACGGGTGTGTTTTCCATTGTTTGTTTGAGCAATTGAGAAAATGCAAGTGGTTCCACTTACATATGTGAGAACCCCTCAGAATCCCAGTTTTTTATCCTACGTGTCCTTGTGCGTACAAACACCATTTCGGATTTGATTACAATTTCAAATACATTCCTCCAAATTAGTCTGGCACCCAGACGCTTTACTCAGCAGGGAACACTGGAGCACAAATATCAGCATTACAGTTTTGCTATGCTAGAATAAGGGGATTATCTTAAGAGCTTTTAATCTTCCACAGAAACGAGTAAACATTCATTCACGGATCGCTTCCTCGTGCAATTAATTTCAATCCTGTGAGGAAGAGAATCTTAATTGATTATAGACAAATGGGGCTGCATGTTGCTCTTTTAGTTCTGCTTATCTATGGAAGACCCTTTTACAAAAGAGTATTTTGTATGCCATAGGGGGATGTCCCTCTAAATATCATTCTAAATAATTGTGTCTTCCTGTTATTATGGAGCGATTAACAAAAATGGCTTAGTGTTGGTAACTATTGATATAAAATATTATATTATAGTATTAAAAAGTGTTGTGAGGACCATAAACAATGCCTAGTTTTTGTGGTACCATTCACCACAGTGTAAAAGTATCTGTCTAGCACACAGAAAGCACTAATAAAATACTCTTTCCTACAGAGAGTATTGTTCTCGCGAAGATACACAGTGTCATCACATTGAAAATCTGGGATTTTTATTTTCATTGAATCCTGGAATAAATGGAAAGTTTATGATTTTTAAAAACTGAAAACAAAAGAAAATTTACAGTGTAAATTTAAAGATTCTGCACCATTGATAACATGGATCATCAGACAACATGATCACATAGGAAGTCAACATGTTGTTTCCGAATGTTCCGGTATGCTGGCATTGGCCTCATTATGCCAAGTTACTGTCAAGCTACTGTTTACCTTCACCTATGGCACGACCAAAAGTGTGTTGAGAGACCCAGGTTCTTGTCCCACACTTGAAACTGGAAGTAATCGCGTTCGCATAATCAGTGACCAGTGCGATTCAGTGGGTCCATTTTTCATCTAAGATCAAATATTTCCTCCACTGACGGTTATGTTTAGGGCTGGTGGTTTGGGGTAAAGTTAATAAAATATGCATTTTTCTTTACTGTATTACATAATTTACAGCTAAAAACAACTCGCTTTACAACTTGCTTTTGGCGCCCCTCTGTGGGCATACGTGCCCTCACATTCAAAAACACTTCGGCACTGCTTCGAATTTTGGTAAGCACAAAGCCAGTTACCTCAAGAAAAGTCAACCTACTGACTACGTTTACATGGACTGCAGGAAGTGGCTAGTTGCGAGAAAGCAGATATTGCAAGAAAGCAGCGTTGCAGTTTACATGCACTGTATAAGCAGCATACTCTTTACTCCCGTATACATGTGGCTCGGTTAGTAAGCAGCTTTCTCCACAGCAATGTAATTTCCCTGCGACGCTTGTGTAAATAACAAACATGGGATTTGAGGAAGACTTAGCTATTTTATTCCCCGTTGTTGCTGTGTTTGTTTCCTTACCTTTCTATTGCTGAATTGCGCTACAATAGTGGGGTTTCCCTCTTAAGTAAAACTTCCGGATTCCCCCAATGTACGATACGCAAACATAAGGGACAGTTAAAATTTTACATTGGTGTGGTTAGGTTTAGGGCTTGTGGTTTGGGGTAAAGTTGATAAAATATGTATTTCTCTTTACTGTATTACATCATTTACAGCTAATACAACTCGCTTTACAACTTGCTTTTGGCGCCCCCTCTGTGGGCCTTACATTAAAAAAAAACTCACTTCGGCAGTGATGCATCTGTTTCCGAGATCAGTCTGCATCAGGTTTTGCACAAACTTGTGAAGTTCATACCAGTTTGAGTACACACTGTCATTGAAGCAAAAGAGTGGCACACTAAAAAAGATGTACATTTTTCAATGTAACTTTTTACTCCAATTATTATGTAAATAATACAATAAAATAAAAGTAAAATAGAATTATTTTTACTAGTGGTCTCAGACTTTAGACCCCAATGCATATTTTAAGGATTCTTAATACTTTGAATTTGATAGAGATAAAATAAAGAAAGAGCTAATGAAATGGTATAAACTACAGGTGGAAATGGACCATGAATGTGTGAGAAATATCAGGTGTGACCGCACTCGTTAGCTGAGTTCCATCTCAGAAGGGAAACTTGTGTCCTTGGTTAAGCTTAGCACACACATGAACATGTATGCACACAGACATACATCCACGTACAAACACCCATCCATTCCTGCTTCCCACTCTCACACCTGCCCCATCTGAAAAAGCTGATTTGGCATAGCAGTCCCCTGCCCTCTGAGCACCTGCAGTCTATACTGCAAGGTCACTGGCAGCATGGAAGAGTTCTGGCGGACGTTTGCCACCAGCTAGACAAATGAGAGGAAAGCATTTTTTGTTTCAATCCTGTTCTCAAGCAGAGGTGAAAATGGCTAACAGCGTGCCAGCCCTGTTTGTCAAAAGAGAGACAAAACCTACATTTTTTAATTTGTCTACCTTTGGAAGTTTCCAAAAGCAACCATGTTTCAAAGAGAATGGGATTGCCTGAGGATCTGTGGTCTATGTAGCCTTTTAGGCTATAAAGTGTTAAAACTCTTATTTGTTGCAAAAAGGCATTAAAACAGTGTTTTATTTTATAAGTTTACACAGTGTTTGCCAAAATTAGATGTAATAGATAGTGCATTTTACTAAGGAAATTTGTGCATAACAAATGTTGGCAGTCATTAGTTTGCAATCACATTGCATATTTGTAAGTGGTAATTATATAATTGCCAAGTACAGTAATTGCAAACAGGTGCACAAGAAAATGCCATCTTCCTAAGAGCAACAACTTATATTAGAATCTCAGTACTATTTTCATACCATAATCACACTTTCAGAGTTTATTACACTTGCACATTTTGTGGTTAAAGCAGATCAACACAAGCAGGGTTGACCCAATTAGAGGAGAGCTTTTGTGCACAACAATGTGTTGATGCTGTTTTCTTAAGTCTATGGATATGTTTTAAATAACAATATTTTAGCAGTATATAGTATGCATAATGTGCATATTATGTCAATTTTCTGGATGCATGAAATACCTGTTTGACCTACTAAATTTGGCCAAATTTGTAGTATACAAAAGAGCACACTACTTGGGCATGTGCCCACCAAGCAACTGCCATTGAGATGGAACGGAAATGCTAATGAATAGCTCTCTCTAGGTATTATAGACCTCCTTAGATGCCATTTGCAAAATTAAGCCAGACCATTTAATTTGTGAATAATGAGGTCATGTGACAGATGTAATAAGGTTATGTGACTACAATGTAGCATAATACTGTTTGAAGTGCTAAGAGTTGCATAATGCACTTTTTCTCCCATACTATTTAAGAAAATAGTAGGCAGTATATTTAGTGTATGATTATGCAGCAAGTGGTAGGCTAGTATTCCATTCCATGTTTGTGATTGTGATGCAATCTTGCTTAACCAATTACTATCAAATGTGCTCTGATTCAGAGTGTGTAAGACACACTGTTTATCATTCCCATGTGAGTTAAGAACGATAACTTTAGGATTTCAATTTTATAACTCTGACTGAAGGAATAGTTTTAAGGAATTATATGCTGAGCCTCTTGAAAGACTCCGCAGAAGGCACTTGTGCATAACAATGAAAGCACAGCCCTGATAGACCAATCAAAAAGAGCCATTTTTGAGAATGAAAGAACATTGTAGTCTGTTTCTACATATGGTTACATTTCAGAATGGTCTATATGCTCAACAGTGTCTAATTAGCCGAATCAGAGGACTTTTGTCTGATTAACATTGAAACCATACAGTATAGCAATGACAATAGATGTTTCTGGTCTGGACGTGATCTATTTTGAATTGATTTGAGTGACTGTCTCTCAAAAATACCATATTATGATCTTTGCCAGCTGTCAGTTTGCATTATTAGATCTTTTGTACAATTATCATACCATCATTTTCAGATTTTTCTTTGATTTGCCTCAAGAACAGTCAATAAACATTGGGTGTCTTATCATTATGTCACGTTTATGTGTTTTCTTCTTGTTTTCATGTCTTTTTTTTTTAGTTTAGTTCCTGCCATGTCATGTGATTCCCTGTTTCCATGTCAAGTCATGTGATCATCCTGTTTCCCTCCATGCTCATGTGTCTTATTTTCATTGGTTTATTGTCTTCTTAACTCGTTATCAGTTCTAGTTTGTCATTGGTTTAAGTTTATTAGTTATCATTTTTATAGTTCTGTCTGTTCATTGGTTGTCTTGTTATCCTTGTCCATGTATTTATACCCTCATGTTTGCCATGGTCCTTTGTCAGGTATTGTGTTAATTTAACATTGTTGGGTTAGTCAAGTTAAGGCCATGTTCATGTTTGCATTTACGGTTTTGGGATATCACGTTTGGAATAAACTGCACTTGGGTTCTTCACATCATCTCGCCTTCGTCTGCCTGTCATTGCCAGCCAGTGTTGCACATTATTAGTGCTACTATCTCTCTGAAACTAAAGCCTATTTGTTGAAGAAATATTTAAAGTCAAAGTAACCCCAAAAATCAAACCTTTGACATTTTCGGCCACTAAAATAAAGACATAATTTAGAAACACAAAGCAAAGTTTGACTTAAAAGTGTTCTGAGGGCAGACTAGTAGTAATAATAGAAATTCTATTAAGTGAAAGAACTCTCCATTGAAAGTCAAATCCATTTTGCACAAGAAGCTGAAAAAAGATCTCAGTGGTACTTAGTTCAAGATATTGCTGTTAACTAAAAATGAATTTCTGCAGATCATGGACAAAAAGCCATTTACTGCTATTGAAGCCCATCTCTTAAAAGGCCACACCCAGCCAGTACTCCCTTCTCTTGTGTCCCAGTATGACTGATGAATATAACCGTTGATTGATTGTTCCCTTCAAGCAGGCTGACCCAAGCAACAAAAGATCCTAAACTTCACAGTTTAGAAAACCAAGAGAATAGAATTGCGCTGCTTAAAGCTTTAAAGTGAATGTATGGAAGATTATCTTGAGGTGATATACTGATGAAGCATATATGACAGTAATATTTTCACTTGTACAATGACTTAAATTTAAAAATAATAAAATTTACATTTTTAACATTACATAACAATTAACACTTTTTCGGCAGAGGTTCTAATATACAGAATAAACAAAATATACTATGTTTTACAAATGTATTTCTAAATGTGGTTAATATGTTGTATAGACCATCTCAAGGGCTATTTAGTCAGTTTAAGGAAGTGACGTGTTGGTCCCTTGAACATTTCCGTATAATTGTCTAACTTAATCAAAACAACAGCGGGAGGAGCTTCATTCATAGTGATGTCAATACGATTTTAATATAGGGCTGGGCAATATATCGAATATTCACACTATAATCATGATGATTCGGCTGACGTTATAAAATTTAGCAATATCATGAATATTGCGATGATTTTAATGTGCTTTTTTATTTGGCCATTAAGTTTCATAAAAAGCGCAACAGTAGACTTATTTCACTATCCTTCTAGGCAACACAATGAATGAAAATAACAACAAAATGGTCCTATGTGATTACAAAATTGCAATAGGCTGCGATAAAAGACAGATAAACATGGTCTATGTGCTCTTCAGAATGTGTGACAGGCTGTTCTGTGTATGCCTGGGACTCATGCGTGTTTTTATAGTTTTTAGAGCAGATCACATGCATTGTGAAATAAATAAATTACTGAATGTTCAAGCATTTGTGCAATTCCAAACTTTAGTAACCGCTACAAATTATTATACAAAGGCGGCACAGTATAACAGAAAAGGAGTGGACAACAGCGCTTCACCAGATGCGGAGCATTGTAAACGTCTCGGTTACTTTCGTAACCGCCGTTCCCTGATGGAGGGAACGAGATGTTGTATCGATGTAGTGACACTAGGGGTCACTCTTGAGAGCCCCGATCACCTCAGATCTTTGAGAAAAGGCCAATGAGAATTGGCGAGTGGAATTTGCATGCCACTCCCTCAGACATATGGGTATAAAAGGGAGCTGGAATGCAGGATTCATTCAGGTTTTGTGCTGAGGAGCCGAGACACGGTCCCGGCCATTTCAGCGGCTATTACAGCGTTGTGGCAAGAGGGACACAACATCTCGTTCCCTCCATCAGGGAACGGAGGTTACGACATTAACTGAGACATTCCCCTTCTGTCACTCACTCGACGTTGTGTCGATGTAGTGACACTAGGGGTCCCTATGGAAAAACGGCACAACAGCTGAACTGTGTTATGTGAACTGCCGATGCAGGTGCAAGCAAGCTGCTGCGTGCATAATAGCAGGTACATCAGACTGCACGTAACCTCCCCCAACGCCCCAAAAGACGTCATGTAATTCCCCACATCCCTGAGGGGGGGAAGCGACGTAACTAGCATGGGAGCAGGCTGTGCCAGCCACCTTTTCTCTCTATGTTTTCTCTCCACAGAGTATTAGATTCAGCTGGGGCCATCTAACGGTATCATACGCATCGGGGAAGGTGTTCTTTTCCTTTCCTATTCTTTCAGGGGAAAAAGACCCCATGGAGACCATATCCTGCCTAAAAGGGGAAGTCACCATGTGGCAATACGACACATGGGCTCAGCAGCCGCACATGGAAGAGGCGCGGTGGTAGGTCCTTCCACGAAGAAAAGGGGGGAGGGAACTCTACAAACACAGTGACTGGGGGCAGAGAGAGCTCTGCCCAAGGGAGACGCGGGTCCGCCGACAGGGAGACCGTACCACGGAATATACATCACAGGAGTTACCGGAGTAATTGGCACCTGTGGAGCACCTATCCCAGTACAGATCATATTAGACCCATAGTGGGGTTGGCTGCGAACTCCTCTGCTGAGTTCGTGAACCATAGGGCTAGGGAGGAAGGAAATCCAGGGCCCACGACTTCATGAACTTGACTGGGGGTAAAAGCACACGTTTTCACCTCAGGGGAGGGGAAAGGCGCTATACACAAGCGATACACCTGGCCAGCTGTTCCGTATTACCGAACTCTACCTGTTCGTATCTGAAAGAACACGGGATGAAACCAGCTCAACCCGGAGATTGTAAAATCTCGTGAAAGTATTGGGTGTTGCCCAGCCCGCTGCTCTGCAGATGTCTGCTAGAGAGGTGCCATTGGCCATAGCCCACGAGAATGCCACACTCCTTGTAGAGTGTGCTTGAACCCGCAAGGGGGTGGGCACAGCCTGGGTCTGGTAGGCCAATGCAATGGCATTCATGATTCAGTGGGCAAGCCTCTGTTTGGAGACGGCATTCCCTTTCCACTGTCCACCAAAGCAGACAAAGAGCTGCTCAGAGCGTTTAAAGCTCTGCGTGTGATCCAAGTAGGTGCGCAAAGCACGCACCGGACACAGCAACGACAGGGCTGGGTCTGCCTCCTCCCGGGGCAGCGCTTGCAGGTTCACCACCTGATCCCTGAAGGGGGTTGTGGGAACCTTGGTACATAGCCCGGTCGGGGTCTCAGGATCACGTGAGAATCTGCCAGACCGAACTCCAGGCAAGTGTCGCTGACAGAGAACGCTTGCAGGTCCCCCACCCTCTTGATGAAGGTGAGCGCAATCAGGAGGGCCATCTTTAAGGAGAGGGCTTTCAGCTCGACTGACTCTAGCAGCTCAAATGGGGCTCTCCGAAGGCCCAGGAGGACCACAGTGAGATCCCATGAGGGGAAGAGGCATGGCCTGGGAGGATTAAGCCTCCGGGTGCCTTTGAGGAACCTGATGATCAGGTCGTGCTGTCCAAGGGACTTACCGTCAACTGTGTTGTGGTGAGCCGCTATAGCGGCTACATAAACCTTCAAGGTGGAGGGGGACAGCCGCCCCTCCAGCCTCTCCTGCAGAAATGAGAGCACTGACCTGACTGCACATCTCTGGGGGTCTTCGGCTTGGGAAGAATACCAATTCATGAATAAGCGCCACTTTAGGGCATAAAGCTGCCTGGTAGAGGGAGCTCTGGCTTGAGTGATCATGTCTATGACTGCTGGTGGTAGACTGCTTAGACCTTCCAAATCCCATCCAGGGGCCAGAGATGGAGATTCCAGAGGTCTGGGCGCAGATGCCAGAGGGTGCCCTGTCCCTGAGAAAGAAGGTCCTTCCTCAGGGGAATCCAACAGGGAGGTGCTGTCGCGAGGAGCGTGAGGTCCGAGAACCAAGTCTGAGTGGGCCAGTATGGGGCCATGAGGGTGACTTGTTCCTCGTCCTCCCTGACCTTGCACAGGGTCTGTGCAAGAAGGCTCACTGGGGGGAATGCGTATTTGCGCAGCCCCCGGGGCCAGCTGTGTGCCAGCGTGTCTGTCCCGAGGGGGCTCCCGTCAGGGAATACCAGAGCGGGCAGTGGGAGGATTCCCGGGAAGCGAACAGGTCTACCTGTACTTTGCCGTATCGACTCCAAATCAGCTGGACCACCTAGGGGTGGAGTCTCCACTCTCCGCTGAGCATTGCCTGCCACGACAGTGCGTCCGCTGTGGCGTTGAGGCTGCCTGGGATATGAGTGGCCCGCAGCAACCTCAGCCGCTGCTGACTCCAGAGGAGGAGATGGCAGGCGAGTGACGAGAACGTACGCCGCCTTGGTAAAATATGCTACTGTCGCTGTGTTGTCAGACCAGACCAACACATGCTTGCCCTGGATCAATGGCTATAGCCTCTGCAGGGTGAGTAGTGCAGCCAGCAACTCTAGGTAGTTGATGTGTCAACCCAGTCGCGGTCCTGACCAGGAACCGGCAACTGCGTGCCCATTGCACACGGTGCCCAGTCTGGAGGTGTCTGTGGTGACCACGACACATCTGGACACTTGCTGTAGGGGAACTCCTGCCCGTAGAAATGCAAGGTCTGTCCAAGGGCTGAATAAGTGGCGGCAGAGTGGCGTGATAGCTACACGATGTGTGCCACGGCGCCATACCCATCTCGGGACTCGAGTCTGAAGCTAGTTCTGAAGCGGTCTCATATGCATCAACCCAAGCAGCATGACTGCCACTGAGGAAGCCATATGCCCCAGGAGCCTCTGAAAGTGTTTCAGTGGAACCGCTGTCCTCCGCCTGAATGACTTCAGGCAGTTCAGCACCGACTGCGCACGTTCGCTTGTGAGGTGCACTATCATTGAGACCGAGTCTAACTGTTTGCCGAGAAAAGAGATGCTCTGAACCGGGGAGAGCTTGCTCTTTTCCCAGTTGACCCAAAGCCCTAGACGGCTGAGGGCCTGAGCACCAAATCCCTGTGCGCGCACAGCAACTCTCGAGTGTGTGCTAGAATCAGCCAGTTGTTGAGGTAGTTGAGTATGCAGATGCCCACTTCCCTTAACGGGGAAAGAGCTGCCTCTGTGACTTTCGTGTAGACGCGAGGGGACAGGGACAGACTGAAGGGGAGGACCTTGTACTGATACGCCTGGCCGTCGAAAGCAAACCATAGGAAGGGTCTGTGTCGAGGTAGAACCGAGACGTAAAAGTACGCACCCTTAAGGTCTACCGCCGCGAACCAATCTTGATGCCGGACGCACGCCAGAATGTGTTTCTGCATTAGCACCTTGAACGGGAGTTTGTGTAAGGCCCAGTTCAGAACTCGCAGGTCCAAGATTGGCTGCAACCCACCGCCTTTCTTTGGTACAATGAAGTAGGGACTTTAGAACCCTTTCCCCATCTCGGCTGGAGGGACAGGATCTATCACGCCCTCGAGTAGAAGGGTCGCGATCTCCGCACGCAGGGTGGTGGCATTCTCGCCCTACACTGAAGTGGACGTCGCTGAACTGGGGTGGGCGCCTGGCGAACTGAATCGCGTAGCTGAGTCGGATGGTCCTGGCCAGTCACCACGATGGGTTGGAAAGTGTTAGCCATGCCTCCAAGCTCCGGGCGAGGGTCACTAAGGGGACGATCATATCTGATGTACCTGGGGGTGGGGCCTCGTGGCAGGGGGAGCAGGCAACGTCACATCGAGGAGCGTTGCTTCGACCCGAGGCGGCTGCACTGAGGGGGATGGAGTGGTCTGGATACCAGCTCGGTAGCAGACATCTTGCTCCCTGGGTCATCCATCTCAGGGGCGCTTAGGAGCCTTCAAGGTCCTCATGCTGGCCCGAGAGACGGGAGGCTTCCTGTGGGGGGCTTTATGCTGGGGCTGAGAGCTAGGCTCGGGCTGAGGTGGAGCCGCCTGGGCTTTCACCGCCACAGGGGGACGCCCTCGACGAGCAGACGGGGTGCAGGATCTTGAGCCGTGCCGGGGCAAGATGTGCTGGATGGCCTCCGTCTGCTTCTTCACCACCGAGAACTGCTGGGCGAAGTCCTCAACGGTGTCATCGAAAAGTCCAATCTGGGAGATGGGCGCTTTGAGAAAGCATGCTTTGTCTGCGTCCCTCATCTTGACCAGATTCAGCCACAGGTGGCGCTCCTGGACCACCGAGGTGGACATCGCCTACCTGAGTGCTCGCGCCGTGACCTTCTTCGCCCGGAGGGCGAGGTCGGTCGCTGAACGCAGCTCCTGCAGCACATCGGGATCAGGACTACCCACATGCAGTTCTTTTAGTACCTTGGCCTGGTGTACCTGCAGGAAGGCCATGGCATGCAGGGCAGAGTCGGCCTGTCCAGCGGCACTGTAGGCTTTGGCCGCCAAAGACAACGTAGTCCTACAGGGTCTGGAGGGGAGCGCTGGATGATCCAGCCAGGTGGCGGTGTTTTGCGGGCACAGGTGCATCGCAACCGCCTGATCCACCTGAGAGACCTCCGTGTACTCGTGGACTGTCCCGCCGTCGAGGATAGTGAGAACGGATGAACCCGGAAGTCTGTTTCGGGCAGCGAAAGGTGCCCTCCACGACCTCCGAATGGGGGGGTGGGGGGACATGGCATTGAGCGGCGCCCCTAACCCAGGAACCAATAAAGCTGTGAGCGCTCAGGGGAGGCTGGAGGGTTCCAGTCCATTCCAATACTTGCGGTGGCCGGGGCAAGCATGGCGGTCAGCTCTGTGTCGGCCTCAGACTGGGTGGACAGACCTGAAGGTGGCCACCCAGTCGAGTCCTCGGCATCCGACGTCTCCAGTGCACTCTCCGATGCAGCAATCGAAGACTCATCCTGCTCGCGGGCCCCGAAACAGACATTAAGCCAGCCATGAGGTGGGCTGGTCTCATTTCGGAACCGGACGGGAGCAAACGAGTGTGCTGGGGAATGGGAGGTCCGCGGGGAATTACCCGGCGAGACCGCGCCCATTGAACTCCTCAAATCACCTCCAGCGCCAGCCGGGCCGGCCTCACACCCGTGGGTAGAAGGCACAGTGCGGGGGGCGGCTAGAGTGGCTTTCCCTTGGAAGAAGGAAAGCCGCGACCACAACGTTGCCATGGTCATATCATCGCAATGAGAACATCAATCATCCACAAACGCTGCCTCAGTGTGATCGCTGCCCAGACACGCGAGGCAGCGCCCGTGGCTGTCGGAGCCGGAGAGATAACGACCGCATCCAGGAATCACACAAAGACAGAAAGGCATCTTTAAAAAGACGCATCTTTAAAAAAGGTTCAGCGTCAATGTGTGTGCTCTAATAGAGAAAATATACTCTTTAGCAGGAATATACACACTTTTAGCGCTGTCGAAACGCCCAGGGGCGAAATCTGCACTCGTCGTGCAGAAGGAGAGAAAGCCGCTGGAAATGCGCCGTATATCCAACAGCATACGCTTCTTAAGAGGTGAATGGAACAGCAGTAGTATTCAGCTCGCTGATAGTACAACCGCTCGGCTCCGAAGAGAAAATCTGAATGAATCCTGCATTCCAGCTCCTTTTTATACCCGTATGTCCGGGAGAGTGGCATGCAAATTCCACTCGCCATTTCTCATTGGCCTTTTCTCAAAGATCTGAGGTGATCGGGGCTCTCAAGAGTGACCCCTAGTGTCACTACATCAACACCATGTCGAGTGAGTGACAGAAGGGGAACTACACACTGCACTTTCGGTGTCAAAATAAAAGCTCCAGGTGAAGGTGAAGTAAATTGGAAAGAAATATATTACATTTAAATAAAAAATCTTATCCTCAAAATAATAATGATAATTCACTATTATAATAATAAACTTGACTGGGTCCTACAGTAATAATTTAGTATAATGCAATATTCAACCGGATTAAAAAAAAATAATATATAAGTGGGGTAGTTTTTGCACACCTTGTTTATTTACAAAAAATGCTGTAGAAAAAATATACAAAGGTAACTAATGCTTTTTTATTAAGCTATTATTTATCATTGTATATAAAATATAAATATAAAAGTGCATATATATATGATTAGATCTCATTCTCCCTGGTGTTCATTTAGTGCAAAACTGTAGGGAAATATGCCTTTCTTATTTTTAAATAGACTTTTATTTAATGCCTTTAAAATATTGAATCTACTTGGCTACAGTGGCTGTTAGCATGAAATTGGTTCCTATGATAAAAAAATAAAAAAACAACTTTTTAGCTATTTCAGAGCAAATATATAATTATATATATATATATATATATATATATATATGTATATATAGTCAATCTACAGAAAAATATTGAGATATAATTTTGAAGCCATATCGCCCAGCACTATTGTAATAGAATGTAATTATTAACCCTGTAAAGAATGACATATGAAAGAATTGTCAGAAAATAATAATTATTTTTTTTTACATTAAACTGTTTTTAGTACCATTAGAAAACTATAAAAAGAAATCGTAAAAAAATGTATGTTTTCTTTGGGGGTTTTTTGTGTATACTATTTGATACATTAGGCTTTAAAGGTCATTATCCTCCTGATGTCCAGCAATTCATTTTTGTGAAGTTTTTCTTAGCCCATACATGCTACAGTGGTAAATCTTGGGGTATTATCAGAAGATTCCTTAGGCTTTTCAGAGATAACAAATGTTTGAGAGTTTGACCATGACAACTTCCTCTCCTTTAAATAAATATGGATTGAAATGTATCACAGTTCAGCACATCAAATAAAGTATGAATAAAATATTCTTTTTTCAATAAACAATTTTTATCTTCTGCATTTTTGCACCAAACACTATTTTGACATTTAAAAAAGGGAAATTGTAAAAAAAAAAAAAAAAATGGGTCTCAGGATCTTTTGGTAAGATTACATCATAATAGCTTGCAATATAAAATAATGAGATCTTTATAATGACAGAACAGGCTTCATATATGAAAATACTTAGAAACATTAGTTAACACTAAATATATCTTATAAAATATATATTTCAGAATTTTCAGTTCTCTCACGCCTCAAACGCCTATTGTATCTTATTTGATACATTGATTTCAAAGTGGGGTTTTCAACAAAATAATATTCAAACTTTTAACCAAACACAAGTTGCTTATATTAAGCAAATACCCATTTAAAAATATCAATATAACAATATAATTATATTTTAATTAAATATTATTAAAATAAGCTGTCATTTATCCCAACCTAAGAGTCCACCGCCCATTTAAATAGATCGATTGAAAATTGAAACCACTTTTTTTTTCACAAAACCACTAGATGGTGCTATAAACACATGAAACTTACATATCATAGGATGTTTGGCTCGTCAGCTTGAACAGAGAGTGAAACAGGAGCCATCAAACGACGTGTATAGAGTTAAAACGTGGACCATGTTGTTCGATGGCTGGATGCTCCCTGGATGCCTGGAATTAACAGACATTAAAGTGTTTAGATTTCCAAAAAAAGCAACCACAAATGGACGCGTGAACCGCTGCAGTGAAGCAGTTTTCAGAGTAGCTGGAGTAGTATAAAGCTAACGCAAGAGAAAGAGCCACACAAGGAACGTATTTTTATTTTTTTTTATAATTAAAAAGCAAACCCTTACCTTGTCTGCAATTCACACGCTTGCAGCGTTAACAGCTTCATTGAATATAACAGGAGCAATCCAATATCCCCGTGTCCCGACCCCATTATCTACGATAACCTTTCATTGCCTCTCTCTTAGATGTGCTCAGTATCAACAACATGTCTGGTTAGGCCACTTCAGGTAACGTTTGATGTTCTTCGAGAAAATGTGTTGACTCAGAGTCTTATTTAAAGGATTCGGTAATGACACCTTATTTTTTATTTTCAGTTTTTGCAAATATCTCATTTGTTCTGTTTTAGACTGTAAAAGTACGTGCTAATCATTTTATTTTGACAGTTCTGGGTTATAAGAGTGCTGCTAATACCGGAAATACTTCAGGGCCAGACATTCGCAGTAGCATTCTAATGCCTTTGCTATTGTTTACGTCATTTGAAATGGTCTGTACTTTTTTGTTGTCGTTGGTTTATTAATGTTATTAAAGTTATTATACAAGTGTTACCAGTTTTATATTAGGGTACCAGGGTCTTTTACCAGGGTAAAAGATTTACATCCCCTGATCTATGGTACAGAAATGCATTTTGGGAACATTCCACAAGTACTAAAAATGTCTGAAACTTCCACTGTTTATTTAATTAATCAAGCACTTTGAACAGCCTTTAATCTTTATTTTCAAATAAATTCTTAATAGCTTTATACTCACTTTTTAAAAGAGTTTTTAAATGTTTTTTCCCCCTCATTTTTTAATATAACTAGTGTATTCTATAGCTGTATATTCAACAGCATGGGATCACAGGTCTGGCTCTGATGTTTGTTACTAATCCTGACAAAACAAGCTGAATGTCAATGTCGTAATTATGCAGCTGTGGATACATTTACTTGTGATGGTATTTTTACTCATGAACGGATTTGCTGGACCAACTTATAAAAAGGTCTTTCCCAATTAATCTAAAAGTAGTAATGGGGCATGAATGGTCTTGTCCCTGCAGGTTTGACATATTAGAAAGGAAAAAAGGTATTTGGGTTTGGGTGGGTGAAGGGTTGGGGTAGTCGATGGGTGATTACTTTTTGTTTCATAGCAGACTCTGTTAACAGCTATCATTCATCATAGTCGTGATCTAAAAGAGGACTAGGAACCTTGTACAACAAGATCATTGTTTTGATGATAATATTGAGACTAGTGCAGACTTAAATATAAAGAAATACCATTTGTTCTGCAGTAAATACTGCATTATACTCACATTTATATGGTATAAGACTGCAATTTGAAATGAAATTATTAATTATTTTTGATCTACAATAAACACATTGTCATAAAATACTGTAATGTCTGGAGCTTTCTATTCAAATTCAGAATACGATTTACCAAAACATTTTTATACCATAAGCAAAATGATGTCCTTGGGTTGCTCTTATATCTGATTATTTTCAGATGAAACCAGCCGTCCCTGACCTTGTGTGTTGAGTCAGCGTCTGGTGCCCTGAAAACATATTTGCATAGTTAAAATAAAAATAACCACACTGGTGGCAAGAAGTGGGATTATTATTATCATGACAATTCATTGTTACAAACAGGAAACTCTAATGATGCTTATTTGAAAAAGACTATAGAAATATTTACACAAGGCCTGCAAATGCAGTAATAACTCCTGAAACGGCTTGCTTTCTAATGTCCATTGTTACTTGTACAGAACGTTAGATGTTTTGGTCATCAAAGCATTTCTCGTAGGCTATTTAGCAGCAATGCAATTGAACCAAATAGGAGTGTTTGAATAGAAACAAAAATATATTTCTAAAATGTTGGACCAATCTCATATAATTGCTGTAATTCATGTGCTGATTTGCTTGTTCATCTGTTCATTTCTATGCACAGCCAAATGGAAACCAACTTGAGCCAAATACTAGAATACCAGCTGTGCTTCCTTTGAAGGGATAGTTCAACCAAAAATGAAATTTCTCTCTTCATTTTCTCACGTTCATGCCATCCCAGATGTGTATGACTTTATTTCTTCTGCTGAACACAAACAAAGATATTTAGAAGACTATCTCAGCTCTGTAGGTCCATACAATGCAAGTGAATATTGGCCAAAATTTAAAGGTTCAAAAATCACATAAAGGCAGCATAAAATTAATCCATATGATTCCAGAGGTTAAATCCATATCTTCAGAAGTGATATGATAGGTCTGGGTGAGAAACAGATCAATATTTAAGTCGTTATTGAATATAAATCTCCACTTTCACTTTCACTTCCACATTCTTCTTCTTTTGTTTTTGGCATATCATGCAAATCAAACCTACTGGGAAATTATAGCAAAAAAAAAAGACCTTGAATGTTGATCTGTTTCTTACCCATTACTGTCATTGCTTCTGAAGATATGGATGTAATCACTTGAGTTTTATGGATTACTTTTATGGCCTTAATATACTTTTTGGACCTTTAAAGTTTGGTCACCGTTCACTTGCATTGTATGGACCTACAGAGCAGAAATATTCTTCCAAAAAATCTTCATTCATGTTCTGCATACGAACGAAAGTCATACACATCTAGGATGGCAAGGGTGAGTAAATGATGAGAGAAATTTCATTTTTGGGTGAACTATACCTTTAACACTACTTTGCTAAGTATTTGTCTCTTATCTTGAACAGGTCAGTGCTGTATAAAGTGCATGATGGTGCATCAAAAGTCAGACGAACCATTTTCCATATGCCTGTTAACAGTACTAAATGACATTGCAATATACTGTGACACTAATTAAGTTGTTCAAAGTTTTCAGAAATAGTTTAACAATACTAGCATTGCATAACTAGAGACTGTCTCTCTTAGCTCAAGATACAGTGATTGTTTTTCTGTAGTTCACAGAATTCTATGGTCTTTTCCAACCAGTCAGGCATGCTGGACATTTGACATTTCCAGAAATGCAGTTTTGCAGTCTGACCTGCCTCTGATGGGGTTATACACCTCAATGTACACCCCTTTCATAGGGTCCTCTTTCCAATGAGGGGGTCTTGGATTAGTTTCACATTGGCCTTTATAAAGGGCAGATGTTCAATTTAAGAGATGGTCAACAAGAGAAGATGGTATATGAAACAGAAATAAAATATAATTTCAGGTTCTTTATTTCCAGAAACGATTTCAGAAATTAACTGATCCCCTAGAATACTTAATAAGAGCAACCTGTGAAAGAAGGAAAGAAAGAAGGAGAGAAAGAAAATAAATAATCAATTTTATGTTTGATCATTAAAATATAAGGATACTATTACAGTCAGTCTTCACAGAGATACATAGATAAACACATTGGTAGATAAAGCAGTGTATCCTATTCAAGGTACACTCATTGGCTTTAGATTAGTTAATTGGCCTTTAGCACTTTAAAAGTTAATAATTTCTGCAAATTTCATAAATATATGCACATTACATGTGTATTTTTTAAACCACTAGAACTGTTTAAAGTACATTTACTCTGTGTTTGTACAATGTACAATGTGCATTATGTATTAATATGGATATAGTGTATTATGTGTATACTGTACATGGTGAGTATATTGTGTTTGTCTGTCACTACATGATTATGATGTCGGTGGACCACACACTCAAGAGTTTCATTAACCAATACACTTGTAATGACAATAAACTGATTAATTTATCTTGATTTGACAGGGAGCAAGATAAGATCATTTTACCACTATACAGTTCTTCACTATTTTCACTGAAACTCATGTTGTGCAGAAAAAATGTAACACGAAAGAGATAACATTTTAAACTATTTCTCAGGTCCACGGCAAGACTTTGGGATGAAGAACAAGCTAAAAAGTTACTTTTCTGAAGATGAAGAGTGGTGTGCTGACTTCACCTTTTTACACAGCATATCTGTTGACACCAATGCCAGTTTTTTTCATACTATTCCATTAAAATGTTGATGTTTATTTGAGGCAATGAACTCTGCAGCAAGTGGAAAATGCATTGTTTCTGATTTTTGCGGCATAAAGACAATTCCAGGAGGCATTATGATGTGGGTAGTAAAATTTATTCACCAACAATAACACAACCCTGCCAGTGAGTGAAATATTAATTTGGGAGGTGCAATATCTTGTTTAGTCCCATAGGACTAACCAGGACCAGCCAGTTTTACTGATAGAAATGTACATTTTAATACAATTGGGACTGTTTTCCTTCAACCTTTGATTGTAAAAGTCAGTTCATTTAAAAATAAATAGTCAGTTGACGGAATCTTGTTTTCATGCTAAAGAAATAGCATTCTATGTTCCAGAATATCCAAAGTCAAAAACTTGACAGGATATTTTACAGCAGTGATGTTTTTATATACAGTAATATATAATAATGCCCAATCCATCATTCAAGACCTCAACAACTACCGTGGCCACAAGCTGTGTTTTCCCCCTTACATTTTGACAAGCATTACCACATTATATATATATATATATACAGGTGCATCTCAATAAATTAGAATGTCATGGAAAAGTTCATTTATTTCAGTAATTTAACTCAAATTGTGAAACTCGTGTATTAAATAAATTCAGTGCACACAGACTGAAGTAGTTTAAGTCTTTGGTTCTTTTAATTGTGATGATTTTGGCTCACATTTAACAAAAACCCACCAATTCACTATTTCAAAAAATTTGAATATGGTGACATGCCAATCAGCTAATCAACTCAAAACACTTACAAAGGTTTCCTGAGCCTTCAAAATGGTCTCTCAGTTTGGTTCACTAGGCTACACAATCATGGGGAAGACTGCTGATCTGATAGTTGTCCAGAAGACAATCATTGACACCCTTCACAAGGAGGGTAAGCCACAAACATTCATTGCCAAAGAAGCTGGCTGTTCACAGAGTGCTGTATCCAAGCATGTTAACAGAAAGTTGAGTGGAAGGAAAAAGTGTGGAAGAAAAAGATGCACAACCAACCGAGAGAACCGCAGCCTTATGATTGTCAAACAAAATCGATTCAAGAATTTGGGTGAACTTCACAAGGAATGGACTGAGGCTGGGGTCAAGGCATCAAGAGCCACCACACACAGACATGTCAAGGAATTTGGCTACAGTTGTCGTATTCCTCTTGTTAAGCCACTCCTGAACCACAGACAACGTCAGAGGCGTCTTACCTGGGCTAAGGAGAAGAAGAACTGGACTGTTGCCCAGTGTTCCAAAGTACTCTTTTCAGATGAGAGCAAGTTTTGTATTTCATTTGGAAACCAAGGTCCTAGAGTCTGGAGGAAGAGTGGAGAAGCTCATAGCCCAAGTTGCTTGAAGTCCAGTGTTAAGTTTCCACAGTCTGTGATGATTTGGGGTGCAATGTCATCTGCTGGTGTTGGTCCATTGTGTTTTTTGAAAAGCAAAGTCACTGCACCCGTTTACCAAGAAATTTTGGAGCACTTCAGGCTTCCTTCTGCTGACCAGCTTTTTAAAGATGCTGATTTCATTTTCCAGCAGGATTTGGCACCTGCCCACACTGCCAAAAGCACCAAAAGTTGGTTAAATGACCATGGTGTTGGTGTGCTTGACTGGCCAGCAAACTCACCAGACCTGAACCCCATAGAGAATCTATGGGGTATTGTCAAGAGGAAAATGAGAAACAAGAGACCAAAAAATGCAGATGAGCTGAAGGCCACTGTCAAAGAAACCTGGGCTTCCATACCACCTCGGCAGTGCCACAAACTGATCACCTCCATGCCACACCGAATTGAGGAAGTAATTAAAGCAAAAGGAGCCCCTACCAAGTATTGAGTACATATACAGTAAATGAACATACTTTCCAGAAGGCCAACAATTCACTAAAAATGTTTTTTTTTATTGGTCTTATGATGTATTCTAATTTTTTGAGATAGTGAATTGGTGGGTTTTTGTTAAATGTGAGCCAAAATCATCACAATTAAAAGAACCAAAGACTTAAACTACTTCAGTCTGTGTGCATTGAATTTATTTAATACACGAGTTTCACAATTTGAGTTGAATTACTGAAATAAATGAACTTTTCCACAACATTCTAATTTATTGAGATGCACCTGTATGTGTGTGTGTGTGTATGTGTGTGTGTGTGTGTGTGTGTGTGTGTGTGTGTGTGTGTGTACTGTATCTGTACCCCAAAACATTTCTGCTGATTTCTGCAGAATTTGATTGCCCGTTATTCACAAAGTACATCCCTTGCATCTTGCATGCTCGTTCAATAAATATTTTGGCTAATTAGATTATGCGATCTGCTACCTATAAGCATGTTCTCAGCTTTGTTTGACACATTTCATCATATTTAAATCCATTCTGCAGATTTTTCTCCAAAATCAGTGGAGAAAATCATTGGAAAAAAGCCAACAGATTTCATCTGGGCATTATGAGATGACTAATTACATGAGGGAGTGATTTGTTTTGATTTTACAAAAGTATTTGCACTGTAAAGCTTTTTCCCTTTGTTTGTAAAAGCAGTATGGACAATGCTGGGGAAAGATATGATTATGGTAAAAAAATTACAAACAGGCACTGATTTTTTTTTTTTTTTTTTTTGGATGTGTATTTCAACAAAATTCAATTTAAAAATAATTTCTTGAAAGGGCAGTCAGATGCAGTGCCATTGTATATTTTTTGTAGTTACATGTACGAATCAATAGTTTGGCTTTTTGTGAATATGTAAAACGAGGCTAATTATACGCTTTATCTCTGTACAATATATGAAATCCTTTGGTTCATTCTGCACTGTGTACATGCTAGACGTTGATATGTTGAGTCAGAAATTTTGTTTTAACAGAAATAAATGGCGCCCTTTAATGAACAAATGCTCTTGATTAGTTTCTGACTTGTTTTCAGGAAAAATGGGAAGTCATGTCTGGACAAACTGTTGCCACAGCAACAAAAACAAATCTGAACTTTTGATTGGATAAGTCTGTGGTAAAATCCTACATGTGCCTAGCAACTATGAACTTTTGTTTAGTTAGCACCCAACAAAAACAGAACCGTCACCTGTTGACACAAAAATGTGTTACACAGAGGTGTGGCCAAAGCTGTGGTTTTACTGGTACTGCTTGAGTAAGTCACAATGAACAAAGGTGCAGGTAAAAAATGTCAAATGATTGGGTAGATCTGAATATGTAATAAAAATGGGGTAAAAAGGAAAAGCTGTCATAGTTTTACTTAAGTTTCAAGAATATTAATAAACTCTCATTCTTTAATTTGTTGTTTCTTAAAATACAGTGTATTTTAAATAGATTTGCATGGTTAGGTGGTAGTCACTGCCCTGATCTTCATAATGTACAAGGTTTTAGACTTCTCCTAAAGTCATGATAGTCCCCCATATTGTAATGATTTGAATTTGACTCTTTTACAGCACAAGAATTTAATTAGATTCTAAAGGACAAAATCAGTCATTTAATTTCACCACAGAAGATTATGAAATTAGACCTGCATGTGTGCTATGTTCTCTTCAGAAGTGAGTCTTGCAGTGGAGTGCAAAACAGTGTAGTGTGTGCAGTGGAGAGGTCCTGAAGTCATTTATTTATTAACAGGGTTGACTGGAGGAAATCCTCAGGGGCACAAGGCTCACTTTCAGCAGGAGGGGAGAAACACTTAACACTGAAATAGACATCCACGCTCGGCATACATCCCGAAGGGTGTGTGCTTCTGGGTGGGTTGGGTAAATGTTGGAGTCATTTGTGTGCATGTGTGTGTGTGTGTGTGTGTGTGTGTGTGTGTGTGTGTGTCCATGACAGAAAACAGGGCGTCTAACCTTTACTTAATTCATTATAATGTATTTATTTTGAGTTGTTTAACAATAGAAACTAGCAAACAGTGGGTCATGATTAAGAGACTAATAGCATACAGAATTCCTTTCACTCATTGCCTCTACCTGACTAAACAGGTTTTATGTGTGTGATGTTCTCAGTTAGAATTAAACTCTTCCTCATGCTAAGTAAACATGTGATGATTGGGATGGGCTGTTTTAAAGTGTTTAACAGTAGCGCCGCTATTAGGTGTTAATTTTTCTTTTTTTTTTTTTTTTTTTTTTTTTTTTGTAATGTAGATTTTCAATTACAAAACTATTTTATATATCAAGCATTGGGGCAGTGTTTACACTCGCTACAAATTAAAAAATTTCGGACAGTTTTTCTGTTGCGTGTCCCGCATTTTCTGTTTGCTGTTTAAAATAAGAACTTGCCAGGTTTCTAAATGAATCCCTCTTTTGAGTCAGTTCTCAACCAGTCTGTGTGATTCAGTCTGAATCATTCGGACAGCTCACTCATGCATTGAAACATTTGAAATGGTTCTTACTCAGTAAAACAGTAATGGAACACAGAAAACAAAGATTGCTCAAGATGAAATTTAATATTTACCTACAGTCACTTGAAACCTGCATCATATGCATTCTATTGATATGTGTAGCATTTTTAACTACTCTGTATTGCAGGTAGACATTTTTCTACAAAAGGAAAGTACACAGAAGTACCAATAAGAACCATGGCATTACAATGACTTGGACATGTACAATAATAGAACCATGGTATTCTCTGAAGGACCTTAAGTGACATGCCAATACCATGATCCAAATACAGTACAGTTAACTATTTTAATTATTTCATATTTATGAAAAAGAAATGAAGTAGCTTGAATGTAGAAAGCTTACATCTACCCTGCAACTTGTTGTGTAATGAATTACTTTCATTAAAGGGTAAGCTTTTAGCTTAGTTTAGATACTTTTTTCCGCAGAGTACTTTATGGCTTAGCTAGCAATATTTTCTTATCTTGTAGTGTAATTAGCTACTTTCTCTAAAGGGTTGCTTACAGCTTAGTTTAGCTTATTTTTCGAGCATAGGCAGCTTAACTAGATACATTTTTTGTAGCTTGTAGTGTAACTAGCTACTTTCTTTAAAGGGCAATGTTTATGTAGAGTAATTGGTAGCTTAGCTAGCATAATTTTTGTAGCTTCTAATGTAACTAGCTTGTAACTTTCTTGAAAGAGTATCTTCCAGCTTAGTTTAGCTATTTTTTCTGTAGAGTTGTTAGTAGCTTAGCTAGCTACATTTTAGTAGCTTGTAGCACAACTAGCTACTTTCTTTAAAAGGCACAGTTTACAGATTAGTTTAGCTCATTTTTCTGTAAAGTAGTTGGTAGCTACCTTTGCTAGCCATTTTTTATTTATTTATTTATTTATTTTTTTTTGGAGTAGCTTCAATACTGCTGGTTTATGATCACAACAATAATTTCTGACTTCCCTGAATATTTTCACTAACTCAAATTAATTTTTTATCTAAATTATGCTGTAATTGGTCAATCTCAAGGGGATAGGATTAGGCCAATCTATTTCGGTATGCAAGTTAGGCTAAATGTGTTAAAGAGAAAACAACTCTACATGGTTCACACATTTTCACCACACAAGTAAGAATTTTCCCAAATGCAAAACCCTCATAGAAGTTCACAATTAGCGTGGTGGGACTGGGTGGCATAGAGACCCAAACTTGTGGTATGTTACTGACACATTGCACATGCCTCAGCAGCCAGTGCCAATGTATAATGGTCAGAACAGCATGTCCAGATGTGACATAAATGCATACAGCACTGGAAGCAAACAACGTATTTAAAGTTCCCATCATTTTTTTCCCTTCTCCTATAAGCACTCTGTTCATTCTCTTTCCCTATTTTTCTTTTTTCTTTTGTAAGAATGAGGTATTATTAGATTTAGAAAAAAACTGATGCCATGTGCTTATTGCTAAAAAGCAGCATCTATCAGCTTGCTCTCCTATCTTGAATTTGAGTAGGCCTACATTTATTATTACACTCTTTTGGATGCTATTACAATCTCCGCTCCACAGTAACCAAATAAATTGTGTGTACAAGAGAAGCAGAAAGCGTCACGCTTTCATTAAAAATGCCTTCCGTTAGTGTGACAAGGCCAATCAGTTTAAAGAGCTACCTTCTGTCCAGCACAGCAGCCTCAGCACAGAGTGTTCATGGTAGCATGGTGACAAATAACTTTTCATAAAGCTTTATATCAAGCCAGTCTGCTATTTGGGGATACTGTTAGTGTCCCTGGAGAGTAATCCATCGTTTATCCTTCCTCTACAACACAATCTAACCTCACTTATTGTATAGCTATACATCAAAGGGGTGTTTGAACACATGGACTCTCATATTATGGATGTGCAAAACCACACATTTTCAAAATCGAAGCAAGGAGTTGTTTGAAGGTAGCACTGTAGTATAATAAGGCTGGTTTCGGGTTCCAGGAGGGTTTTACCACGCAAACTTTCAATTAGCTGAAGCATAACACGCTGTTGACTTGGTAATGTAGCACCACTGCTAAAAAAATTTAGATAAGTGAGTCGATCTCACTGATTAACTAGATGGTCGACTAGCTGACCATTGTGACTCATCCCTATCTACTATGTTTATATAATTCCCCACAACATGAAAAATATGAGTTTAAACCACGAACCTTTGTTGTACAACTCACAATCTACAAGCTTGTCAGTGTCTTGACAGTCATTATGTAAGTAGAAGGAAATCACAGTGAAGCCATAATGGCAAAGAGAGTAATTTTTGGACAAGCTGTTATTTCCTTTCCATGTCATTTCCTGGTGTACAGTCAGGAGAGATTGTGAGAGAGAGGGAGAAGTCCATATCTGAACGGTATAGTTGCGGTCTTTGAATTGTCTTTATTGCTGTCTGCAAATAAAATGTTCTTTCCTCTACAGACTTGTTCCATTATCACATGAAAATTATGAACATACAAGAGCTCAAAAACATGACTTACTTCCAATAAAACTCTGAGTCTGAACGTTTCATAACAGCTAATGTAACAAACGGCTCCATGAGGTTTTACAAAAGCACATGCAAATAATTGCATTTCAATCAAACATTAACCCTTATGTTCTGTTGAGATTTGCTTCACTTCTTCGTTGTTTGGGGTCACTGTTACCTCAATGATTAAAGTGTGAAAATGCTAATTATAATTATGAAATAAACCTTTTTTTCCTGCTTAAATGTTCCTTTCCATTTATCCTGAGCTTACTGAACTGATAAAAGAATAAAAATAAGTGTATCGTTAACTCTTACATTTACTGAAGTAGGAATGTACATTTCAGAAAAGCAACTAAATATAGAAATAACCATATAATTTCTTAATTTACACAAAACAATGAAAAAAATATAGCTGTATATGTTCTATATATGTTATTGAACAAATATAAATATCCCTTTTGTTTAAAAAAATAAATAAAAAAAATCACAGATTTTTTTTTTTTTTTTTTTCTTTTCAAAATAGTAACATTACTTATGTTTGGGGTCAGTCTGACCCCAGTCAGATATCATTGTTTTTTAAAAAAGAAAAATTAAATAAATGCATTTTTTGCATTAAAGTGCTTTTTTACTACACACTCACTAACCAGGCAAACTAACTATGTGCAATTTTACAGTATATACACATCGTCTGGGCAACAGGACAGCTAAATGTAAATTTCATGCAAATTTCAAGGGCACGTTTCAGAAAAAAAATGTAATCTAAAAATAACCATATAACTTTTGATTTCACAAAATAATAATAAATAAATGGTATATACACTACCGGTCAAAAGTTTTGAAACACTTGACTGAAATGTTTCTCATGATCTTAAAAATCTTTTGATCTGAAGGCGTATGCTTAAATGTTTGAAAATAGTTTTGTAGACAAAAATATAATTGTGCCACCATATTAATTTATTTCATTATAAAACTAAAATGTAATAAAAAAAAATAAAAAAAGTTTTGAAATTGATGACTTGGACCAAATAATAAAGAAAAGCAGCCAATAAGTGCCCAACATAGATGGGAACTCCTTCAATACTGTTTAAAAAGCATCCCAGGGTGATACCTCAAGAAGTTGGTTGAGAAAATGTCAAGAGTACATGTCTGCAAATTCTAGGCAAAGGTTGACAAATTTACAGTATCCCCCAGGCAACAGGGCAGCCAGATGCAGCCTCTTTCCCTAATGCTAGTGAAAAAATAACAGGCACATATAACTGTTACCTAAGACAAACACAGAACTTTTTTCAAACATAACATTTCCAAAGCTAGATAACTGATGTGCTCTCTGTAATAGATTTAGCCAATACCAATATGTCTTGAACTGCTGATATTCAAAGAGTTTTTCTTTTATTACCTCTATATACATATATAACATATAATACACAAAAAGGATGGCCAAACACTTTTCTCCTAAAACCCTGTCACACCACAATATTCCTGATATTGTATTATGCTAAAGGTGAAAACCAAAAAAGACTAACTTCAGATGCAAGAGGAACAGATGATTTGTGCGTGTGCTGTACAAAAATACTTGTGATATTTCAGACATCTTTTGTTAGTCTTTGAATAATTTTTTTCTGGAGCAGACCTGGCATCATCCATGTTTTCCAGCAGCTGCTGGAGAAGTGATTGCTTCAGGCTGACTTTGAATCTCCCTCACAGTAGATGCAGCAAAAAGTGACCTAGGAAGGTGCTCTCTCCTGTCAATGTGAGGCCTCACCAAGGCATATCCTAGCTGCTCCAAGAATATTCTCCTCCGGTTCATTTTGCCACCACACCACTCATTGTTGATGGCACACCATATCACAAATGCATTGTATGCACTGATATCCAGATGTTGAAGAATATTACCTGGGGCCAACGAGCGGTCTTTTGTTGACAGCTGTATGTGGCAACCACTTTGTCCAGGTTGTCTACCCCTACTTTTTTGTTATTGTAATCTAACACCATGTTTGGTTTTTTGTCATATCTGGTGCTCAAAGATGTATCTCTGTGCAATGTGCTCATCAGAGAGTGTGTGTGAGAGAGAGATAGAGTGTATGTGTGTGTGTGTGTGTGTGTGTGTGTGTGTGTGTGTGTGTGTGTGTGTGTGTGTGTGTGAGAGAGAGAGAGAGAGAGAGAGAGAGAGAGAGAGAAAGAGTGTTTTGTATTGAGAAACTGCACCTTAGGTACCGAACAGATTCATAGCATGTGAAAATCCTTTGCTGTCAATAACATTTATCACTGTCAATATGACCACAAACATCACATGTGTAGTCATGTCATAGCGGAAACATTATCATTAAGTAAAAAACACATTTCTGAAAAGATCTTATGTAATTAGGAAAATTCATGGAATATCAGGATAAAAAAATAACGATGCCTATGGTTTTTTACTATTTGAAGAGGGTCTGGATTCATATAGACCCCAAACAGAACATAAGGGTTAAAGTGAGAAAAGTACTTGCAGATGTTTGATCATTTAATCTGAGAGCCTGATGTCTCTCATGTGTGACTGTATTATTTTATTATATTATAATTCACTTGGAAATGCATTACTGTTGAAAAAAAAAAACAAACAAAAAAAAACATTAAATTGGCAAACAAGACAACCATGGCAGAGTTGCAATTTGAATTCAAACTGAATTCATATACTTTACATGCCATTCTAGGCATGGTGAATGGTCTTCCTAAAACACGTAGATATAAACCAGCTGCTAAATACCTCTGATTGACTCTCTAAAAAATATATCTCATATGAGATGACAGCACATGGCATCAATGTATGAAAGAAAACATGTGTACAGACAACTTGAACAGTGAATGTGTTTCAAAATTGTTTGCTTAAAGACAACAATCTGTGTATGAAATGCAAGGCTAAGACATAACTAAAAGGATAAAGTAAACACTAAAGCTATTTAGACAGTAAAACATATTTTGGATTTTTGTTGTTTATTTTTTCATATTATATACTCATTTCTGAATTCATTCTTGTTTAACAGAAATAAAGAGATTGGCTAAGCTGGCTATGACTCACCCCCCCCCCCCCCCCCCCCCACACACACACACCACCAAAACATTCTTCTTGCAGTGTGTTAGCTTATTGTTATGCTGCACAAAGACATGCTGCATGATGCTGTTTTATGAGCTTTTGGGCAGTTTGAAGTGTCTGTGTAAACAGAATGTTTCTCTAAATGTCAAATGCAATTCAGAACAGAAAAGTGAATCTGGTCCAGTCTCACTTGAATGTACCAAGGCCATAAACTACCCTTGCAATGCTTGCTTGACAAATGAACCGTTATGCTTTAGATATAGACATTTGCTCCACAATGGGCTTTTTCAGTCTGATACAGGTTAATCTTTGTCTCCTTTGCCTGTAAGTCTTTGTTTCCAAGCTATACACAGGCTTTTAGTCATTTTTAGCTAGATATAATCTTGGATCTTGTTGTATGCCCTCAAGGATTTTGTTGTTGTGCTTTTTCATGGTCTTGGTCTTTTACGTTTATCTCTGTACAGAAAGTGTTCCTGATCAGCAAAGTTATTCCTTACGATTTAAAGGGGTCATATCATGGAAAATCAGATTTTCCTTGCTCTTTTGTGAGGAAAACAATTATGTACTATGTAGACATACTTTAATGTTCACAAGGTGTTCTATAATATGGTAGTATATACAGTGTATGCAATATCAGTACGGCTGGAGCATAACCTTTTGGAGGTCTGCAGTTTGAATTTTGCCATCTTTATTCATGGATACTTCCGAGTACACTTTCTTTTCTCAGTTGTAAACATCATGTGATCACTCTGGAGCCACAGGAAAGGTCCTAACATGCTGACAATGCTGATTGGCTGATTGCATCACAAGAATGCCCACAGCTACAAGTATATCAATACTCTAATTTCTAAACAACAGAAGGAGATGATATCATTATTCCAGCTGGTATTACGATTTAGGTATTTACATTTTGCAATGTTCATGTGGTGAAGCACATACTCCTGCATAGCCTTCCAAATTATCCCAATGTTAGGAAAGATTGGGATCTGGGTTTAATTGTATCAAGGTCCCTGACAGCTTTACATTTCTGCTTTAACCCCTCCCACAATTGGCCACATTCACTTCCATTGTAAGTGCATCATTGTAACCTCGATTTTCACTTTTTTCAAGAAAAGGAGGGACGAGTTGAAATTATTTTTTGTGGTAATCAACATTTTGCCACAAATGCTGTCGATTGAGCTTAACTTGTATTGAACCCAGAATATTCTTTAAATAGTAATTCTTAAGTTTTATCAGTCTGAAACTGTTATATGAGTACTCTGAAATTATCTTGTCTTTTCCAATATAGGCCTGCACCATACATGATATTTATTTCCCTACTTTGACCTGCTGCAACGTTATTAATAACATATTAGTTTTTCATTTCCCTATAGTGCAGTCTTTTATCCAGTTACTGTACCTGCAACCTGGCCACAGTGTCTGGAAAATGTTCTCATTGCTCTCTCATTCCTGCAGTCACATAATCAGAAAGATTCACAAGCAATAAAGAGACAGCGATATAAAATGTTTTTGTATCCTTGTTCACAAAGACCACAGCTTGCATGTCATTCAAAACATAATCAAACTAATGAAAGAAACATACAACAATTAACTACTTTGGTCCCCTCAGGAGATCCCCCATTTTCTTTCTGCAGAATATGATGAACTCACAATGATTAAAAAATCAGAATTTTTCTGTTCTGACCGAAGTATTTCAACTGAATTTTATTTGAAGTTGCGTCCATGCAGAATAAGGGGATGTTTTATGAGTTTACTTCAGTTTGGGGTCTTTGTTGGGGTGATTGAATTGCACTGGATAGCTAACCACGCTCACTTATAAGTTCATGGGGTGTTTTAAAGGTGCACCCAGTAATTTTTCTTCATTAAATCGTCTAACCACTACAGAAATTAACAGCATTTTTAAAAAATATCATGTACACTACTCATGCATAAAGACTGTTTCTCACCCAAAGCAATCATATCTCTTCAGAATACATGGATTAAACCACTCGAGTTGATTATTACTTTAATCCTGCCTTTATGTCTTTTTTGGAGCTTGAAAGTTTTGGACCCCATTGACTTGACATTGTATGGACCAAAACCCCTCATACATCCTTCAAATTTTCTTTGTTTGTGATCAGCAGGAAATAGAAAATCATAAGAGTTTGAGATGGCATAAGGGTAAGTAAATGATCATTTTTTAATGAACTTTCCCTTTAAGTTAAAGATGTAAAATTTCAAGGGAGCACATTATATTGGAGTTTTAGTATGAGATTAATTTTAGAGATTAAACAGATTAATTCCTCAGTGTATTGTGAAATCAGTCAGGTAATAAAGCATCGTACATTTATGAAATGGATGGACCTCTAAAGGCCATTTGAGTTCAGTGTATTTGGATGTTCTCACAGAGTGACAGTGTGAGTGTATGGAGATGTGCTGCTGACAGCTGTCTTGCATTGACAGTATTACCAGCACATTACTGCAGCCTCCCTTTGGCTGGATCAGGTGTCTGCTGCTCAGGATGTGGTGAGACAATTCATCCTCAGATTGATTCACTTCCTATTGAATTGCTCTCCAAACCTGAAGTGTAATTTAAGCTGTCCTTGTGAGTCATACTGCTTTGCTACACTTGAAAAAATTAGGTTAGTTTTCATGTTGTCTTTTTCCGCAACATGGGAAGCATAAACTGAAAATAAATAGATAACAGTGTTGGGTAAGTTACTCTAAAAAAGTAATTAATTACTAACTACTAATTACATCTTCTACAGTGTAATTAGATTACTGTACTAATTACTCTGTCTGAAAAGTAATTGCATTACTTATTACTAATTACTTTCTAAAACCCTTATCAACCTCCACCAGATAAAAAATACAAGGATAGACTTGAAACTGTTCTTTTAATTCTTTCAAATAAATAATATAAAATCAAATAAATTATTCATGATTCAAATTATTTGGTAAATCAAGAAAGAGATCATATATATATTGACAAATATCAAGGCACATAAAGAGAACATTTAATATTAAATTAAATTGTCAGTGATTACATTTCTGACATTGAGGGAGAATTACAATAAGGATTGCTGAAGTAAACAATTGCAGCAGAACACAAAATCATCAGCACAGCATGTTATCTGCTTAATGGCCTGACTATATTCATGTATTAATCAAAAAGGAATGGCAAGTGTTTTATCAGAACAGTCCCATATTCCTGTCATCTATCATCCTTTCTCCCCCAATCTAATCACAAGGTTGAAGCATATATTATGAACTAGCCTTTGATATTTGGGTCAATAACAAATAATGTTGTCCAAGATGATAAAAATGAGAAATCTTTTAAAAATCTAGTTTGAGCCCCACAGCCACCACCATTGTGTCCTTGACCAAGGCACTTAACTCCAGATTGCTCCAGGGGGATTGTCCCTGTAATAAGGGCTTTGGGGTTTTAATAAGGGGTATGTCACTTTGGATAAAAGTGTCTGCCAAATGCATAAATGTAAATGTAAAATGTAGTTTAAAGCACATTTGTCAAGTTCTTAGATATGTAATCTTTGTGTCTAATTTGGTTTCATACATTTTTGAAAAACATTTATGGTATTATACATATAAATATAATTTCTTTTTTTATATTTATAAATATTAATACAATTTTAAAACACAATTGTTTCACTATTTTCTTTTTAAATAAACTTTATTAAAGATTATTCTGCACTAGTTTCTTTATTCAAGAATACAAGTTTTTAATGAGATTTTGACTTTTTTACTCTGAATGTTTACACCACATGACATTTTTTACTTTAAGTCCCAGAAAAAAACATCAAAATGACGTTGAACTCAGAAACTATGCTCATCATAGATGAGGTATAATCAAGTAACTGTTTTGTGTGAATTAAATTTGTATGTATTTTTGAATAATTTTATCTGGACAAAAAATACAGTATGTGTCACTTCATTGACTTTTTATTTTTATTTTTTTTTATTTTTTTAGATTCAAGACCATCCACAAGATTCAGATTCCCCTAATTAAATTCAGAAAACAATTATTGTAGAAATAAACTGTATTTTGTATTTTAAAAATAAAAATAAATAGCAATGCAACTACATTTCAATTATATTTGTTTTTGTTTGACCTTAGTACTAATTTGTTTATATTACACAGTATTGCTAGCTACCTGGTTAATTGTTATGAAGACAATATCTGTTCTTTGATGAGAGGCAGTCTGCTAATAAAATAAATATGAACATAAAAAACTTTGCCATGTGCTATTGTTTCTTCAAAAAGATCTCTCATACAATTTTTTTTCTCATTGCTGAACACAATAATGATAATTTTTAATTTATTTTCCTTATAGAACTGACAGCAACTGACTGTACAACTGTGATTAATCAACAGTAGTTGCAGATACTGAATATCTGAAGACTTGAAATCTCCCCACAGTGCTAAACTTGGCCAATTTGACATGTTCATGCTTTTCATTTCTTTCTTTTTTTATGTTTTTCATTCTACCTTTGCCAAATCTACTCACCTCCATGCCAAACTAAATTCCAAAATGCTATACAAAGAAAGAAAATTGTAACCCTGTGGGCCTGGATAGCTCAGTGAGTAAAGACGCTGACTACCACCCCTGGAGTCACAAATTTGAATCCAGGGCGTGATGAGTGACTCCAGCCAGGTCTCCTAAGCAACCAAATTGGCCCGGTTGCTAGGGAGGGTAGAATCACATGAGGTAACCTCCTCATGGTCGCTATAATGTGGTTCTCGCTCTCAGTGGGGTGCGCTGTGAGTTGTGTGTGGATGCCACGGAGAATAGCGTGAAGCCTCCATACGCGCTATGTCTCTGCGGTAACGCGCTCAACAAGCCATGTGATAAGATGCGTGGATTGACTGTCTCAGATGCGGAGGCAACTGAGATTCGTCCTCTGCCACCTGGATTGAGGCGAGTCTCTACGCCACCACGAGGACATAGAGCACATTGGGAATTGGGCATACCAAATTGGGGAGAAAAGGTGAGAAAATCAAAAAGAAAAAAAAAAAGAAAAGAAAATGGTAACCCAGGTAACGACACCCTTCAAAGGCAATGCATAAATTGCACTATTTGCTATTGCTATAAGATCTGAAATAACAACATGATATTTTGGCCAGTCGACATGTTGCTACCGAATGTTCCAGTACCCTGACACTGACCCCATTCTGGGTTATTCTGCCATCTTCCACACATATTTTTGCATCAATTCCAGTGTTTTTACCTTTTCCTGTGGCACTTCTGATTTAGACAGCTTTAGAAACATAGGTTCTGTCCCATGGAAACCAGAAAGTCATTGCGTAAACGTATTCAATGATTAGCATGATTCAGAGACTGCATTTTCCCTTTAAAACTAAATTTTTACTCCAGTGAAGGTTAGATTTAGGGTTGGGGTTGGGTAAGGGCGTATTGTTAATAAAATAAGCATTCCTGTTGACTGTATAACATTATTTACAACAAAAAACAACTCTCATTACAACTCGCTTTTGGCGCAACTCTTTGGACATTTCACTTGGAAACAGGAGCTCACACGTGCCCATATGTACGGAAATGAAAAACAACACTTCCAGGTTCAGCCACTGGGGACAGTGGTTTGAATTTCAATAAGCACAGACCGATTTCAGCTGATTTAAGTCAGGTTTTAAAATGAATCACTAGGATGTGGCACCCAGTATCACATGATTATAAATGGCATTGTAGGAGGGTCCTTCGTGAAAGCATCCAATTGCTCACTTTCATTTGGAAATGGCCTTCCAAGTAGCACCCCCTTCCCGCAGTGCCCTTCAAAGGCGCAAAAATGCCATTTGGATTTTGTTCATTGAATGCTAGCTAAATTTAATTCAGATAGTTTGCTCCTTTATGAAAAACATTTAATTTCAAATGCAATTATTTGTTAGTACTTCATAAAAGTAATATGGCCAAATTACAAACAAAAATTAAATGGACTGCTTTTCACTGCTTTTCAAGGATAGTGAGCATTGATGAGGTAGATTTAAATGTTCCACTATTTTAGATCTGGTTCCTTTATGTTATCTTAACTGCACAGTGAATGTTCTCCTGAAATGAGCAAGCAAATGAAAAAAACTGGTGCAGGGGATTTAATTGCAGCAAAAGCACTTAGTGGATAATTGTGGCACAACAAGTCAATCAGAGAAAAACAAACATGCCTCAAGGTTTGTTCAAAGGAGGAAGAGCAGGGCTTGCTGGGATTGCATGGGGTTCTAGTCCTCCAGAGATGAAATGTAATTAAACAGACTTTTGTGGTGATGGTTGGGGGTGTATGTTAAAGGTTGCGGGATAGCAGGGGGAGTTATCCACAAACACAAGGTGCAGCAGGCAGCTTTTACAGGGGATGGAAGGGGAAGAACATTGCCTTCTGTGGCAGTGGGAAATGGTGGATCATGCCCACACTGGTGTGCACAATTTGCAGCAATTTCCTGCTGATGTTTGTACAAAGCTTGAGGCTGTGTTTAAGGGTTAGGATGGAAAAGTAATCCTGACTCCCACCTGGGCACTCTCGTTGTGTGCCCACACCAACCCTCACATTTTAATGGCGGTATATCACTAGCAATGTAAATGTCAGTTACTCCAGTAAACCATCACTATACTAGTGATTCCCAACCAGAAGTACACATACTTAAGTAGTTCCCAGGGGAAAAGATCTTGATTTTGCTTGGTTAAACTTATAAAACAGAAAATATACTAAATTAAAATAGCTAATTGTGATTAATCTTATTATTTTTAAGGTCCTTATGAAAGGAAACGAAACAATATGTCTAATGTGTGCAAGTTTTGTAAATTTCTGTGGATGACATTCGATGCAGAATATACACTAACTGAGCACTTTATTAGGAACACCTGTACACCTTCATATTCATGCGATTATCTAATCAGCCAGTTGTGAGGCAGCAGTGCAATGCATAAAATCAAGGTCAGGAGCTTCAGTTTATGTTCAAATTGACCATCAGTATGGGGAACAAAATTTGATTTCAGTGATTTCGACCGTGGCATGATTGTTGGTGCCAGATGGGCTGGTCTGAGTATTTCTTTAACTGCTGATCTTGTGGAATTTTCATGCACAACAGTCTCTACAGTTTACTTAGACTGGTGCCAAAAACAAAAAAACATCCAGTGAGTGGCAGTTCTGCAAACGGAAATGCCTTGTTGATGAGAGAGGTCAACAGAGAATGGCCAGACTTGTTCGAGCTGACAGAAACGCTACGATAACTCAGATAACCACTCTGTATAATTGTAGTGAGCAGAACAGCATCTCAGAATGCACAACATGTCGAACATTGAGGCGGATGGGCTACAACAGCAGAAGGCCACGTCGGGAACTTTATTAGGACCATAGTGTTCCTAATAAAGTGCTAAGTGAGTGTATGTGCTCTATTTTTCTCATACAGTATTGATGTACTTGTGTGCTAAATGATATCTACAATGAGTTAGAAGGAACATATTTCTGGTTTGGTGCTGATGTAGGCATACTTACAGGGATAGTTCACCCAAACATAAAAATTATCTCATCATTTACTCACCATCCCAGATGTGTATAACTTTTTTTCTTAAGCAGAACACAAAGATTTTTTAGAATAATATCTCAGCTCTGTAGGCCCATACAATGCAAGTGGATGGTGATCAGCATTTTAAGGCTCCAGAAAGCACAGACAATGG
The DNA here is from genome assembly GCF_019703515.2 of Myxocyprinus asiaticus. NCBI lineage: Eukaryota > Metazoa > Chordata > Actinopteri > Cypriniformes > Catostomidae > Myxocyprinus > Myxocyprinus asiaticus. The sequence continues at coordinate 21,765,298 of NC_059361.1, forward strand.
TAATAAAAGTAATCTATACAACTCCAGTGGTTAAAATAATGTTTCAAAAACAATACAATTGTTTTGGGTGAGAAACAGATCAATATTTTAAGTCATTTTCACTATAATTGTTTGATCACCACCCACTTGCATTGTATAGACCCACAGAGCTAAGAAATTCTTCTAAAACTCTTTGTGTTCAGCAGAAGAAAGAAAGTCATACACATCTAGGATGGCATGAGGGTGAGTAAATGATAAGAGAACGTTCATTTTTGGGTGAACTAACCTTTTAAGCTTTATTGAAAACAAAAAAGGTGGTGAACTACTGCTCTAGACTTTTCTTTTTGTGTAACATCAGTACAGTGGCAATTTATAATTTTCATAAGGACAAGGCAATTGATTAAACTAATTGATGAAACTAAAGGGCAAAAAAAAAAAAAAAAAACACAAAAAAAAAAAAACCCCAACTAATTTAAATGCTAAATCCTTCAACCTCTAAGTGAAACTACCAATTTAATTACATTTCAATGATTAAATATCACTCAACCACCCAGTGACCTACTTGATAAACTTTCCATACTTGATAAAGACAAGTGTAGCATTGTAGCACTGAAAGATGGACGGGCTAGTTTGTGAACACATCATACAGAAACCACTCTAATCAATAATGAGCTTATGACAGTGATGGACTGCCGGAATCTCCAGAGTAACAGGAGACAAAAGTGTTCACCGCTTACAACGCTGTGCTGCCCTTGCACCAAGGTTGTCTACTTTTTCATGTGACTAGAAATGAAAGTCTGGATAAGACATTTTTTATTACAGTGTTTTCTAAGTAATCTTGACCTAACAATGATAGTGTTGTGGACATTTGCAACAATATACAGTATATGAAAGAAGTTTGACTTAATGTAGCTTGTTAAGAATGTATTCTGTTATTTGTCTTGTTTAAACTTACAAAATTGCCAATTCTGCAGGGGAATTTTTCAGCTTGATGCCTAATTCTATGAGTAGAATTCACATTAGATTAGTAAAAGATGCTTTTTTTAACCACTCGATGATGATTTAAAGTAATAGAAAATACGCAAACATGCTATAAGCAGCCATAATATGTGCCGATTACTCTCTGGAGCTTCAGGTGGAGCTTCAGGTCACACCTACGGATGACGTGGACCAATGGTAAGAAGGTGGGTATCAGACGGTAAGAAGTTTTCATAAAAGTTCACCCAGGCAAGTTGTTACAAACCACCGAAACTAAAAAAAAAAAAAAAAAAGACCTATTTGGCCAGATTTTGTTCTAAATGACGTCAGACCCGTTTGTTCTTCGATTATGTATAAAGTATATCGGAGGACACTCTGAATTGGTAAATTTGGAATTTGGAAAATGAATAAAATTACGGGCATGTTACATTGCAGTTACGTTGCCAATATATTGTGAAATTTCCAAAGTTTACAAATAAATTATGTAACTGGCCCATTCTAGGTTAGCTGAAAATATTTATAGAATGTAAAAACAGTGTCGTGAATTTGTAAGTCTGGAATTGCAAGAATGGTAGGAAATGGCATTGATATTTTAGGCATGTGAAAATTATTTAAATAATGAAATTACAAAACTGGTCTGTACTATTTCAGCAGGGTTGTTGGTATATTAGCCTTTTTTTTTTTTTTTTTTTTGTCCCATCTCCAGGATTAATGTAAAGTTTTTTAAACAGGGGCCACATTATGGAATAAACATATTTCATGAGTTTGACACTTGACCCCAAATGAAAACAATATAAATAAATTTCACTCACCATGGGGCTGTAGTACTGAAATGTATTTCCTTTTATTGGACATAAAAATAAATTGGCTCCCTATCTATTATTTTAGAGAATGGAGCAACCAGTAAAACTCTCTTCCCTGCTTCAACTGGGATACAGCGAAATGTATACTTTTAGACCCCTTTCAGTCTTCAAATTGTCTTTAAAATAGCTGAATCTTTGATATTGTGCACACCAGAGTGCAAGATGTATTAAATGTCATCTCAAAATGTGTCGCAGAGAATTGAGAGAATTTGTTCCCTGGATAAGTGTTATCTTTTTAACTCATCTTGAAATATGTATTTAGTCTCAGATTACTCCTAAAGAACATAAAAAAATCATCAAAAAATGTGATCACCTTGAAAATATGTAGGCTAATGCTGAAAAGACACACAATGTTCCATTATGGCATAAAGTCAGATTGAAGTGATTCAAATCCTGTTCATATTGGTCATGGTCATTGGTTCATTTTTAGGTCTTTGGGGAAACATGACATTGGACTGCTAATGTTAGCAGTATTCCAGCTGCATAACAATATGGTGACTAAGTAATAAGACATACAGTACATTACAAACAGGTACGAAAAACTTGGTTGTTTATTCAAAAACTCTCCTGTAACATCAAAACCCCCAAGGACTTGTTTTTAAGTCCTTTCTCACAAGAGGATCCCCTATTACTAATTACTAAATAGAAATTGCCACCACATTTGCATTACCACACATAATTCACAAAGCAATGTAATTTTGGACAACAATTACCTTAATGGTTGCTGTGAATTTGACTGTTTCATCATTAGTGTGCAAAGCTCATTTGTATTCTGAGCCATGGATGATTTTAGAATGTTTCCCTTAAATTGTTAACATATGCTTCAAATGCTCTGACTCTAGACATGATACATTATTCTGCCAAACCTCTTGGCATAGTTCTCATTGCATGGGGAAGGGCACAGCTAATAACCTAAACTGTTTTTTAACAAGCCCTCCATTTCCAGCTGTGTTTCCTCAGCATGAATCCCTTAGAAAATGCTTAAAGCTCTAGCTTAAAAAAAGCGCTATAATTTTTTCACCGTTTTCTAAAACAATACGATAAAAAAGTCTTGTTTGTTTTTGAAAGTGCTGTATGTATTTTCTGTGCAGTGTTATTTGTCATCTCTGCCCCACCAGATTGAAAATCTTAACACATATCATGCAAATGTATTACAGACATTCTTTCAGACTGACGGATTGTTTCACATACAGTATCATGTATTTTAGCTTGGCTGGAATGCTGTATTGACCAATCAGCATCCAGGACCAAGAAACACACAAACTGGCAGCTGTGAACACAAACAAGTGGAATTATTCAAACAGTGAAGTGTCCCAGTGCTGTTATACAGAAAATCAGCACTCTTGGAATTCTACTTGTCCAAACAGATTAGAAGGACTGGAACTAAATTGTATTAAACTGGAGAAAGTTAAAATGATTAATTAAGATAAAATTCAAATAAAATGGTATGCATGGCTTAGGCATGTATAAGTGATTAAAAAACGAGACTGGGAGAATACTATAAAATGTGGCAAAAAACATGTCAAATATTGTAATGCTTGAATAAATATAACCCACTATTTAGAGCTGAACACATTTAGTAATCTTTAGAAGTGGAGCCCAACACTTCTAATAGTGGTGTTCCCTCAAACTGATCTTTATGGCTTGGATTGTTGACCTCTTATAAGCCAAGAAAGTGGGAGTTAAGTTTAGCATGTGCCTGTTCCATATCCATCACCCTCACCTCACCAGATTATGAATCCTAAACCAATGAGCCTCATCAGAGAGCAAAGGTGGCCACACACAGAGGTCGAACCCACAATCCTTCCATCACACAGTTTTTTATTAAAGCTATATTTCTTAAAGGAGGACATGGTGAACGTACGTACAGCTCCAAAAAGCCACACTCTGGCAAGCAGATCCAGATTAACGGAGACACCGTAAGGGAATAGAGAGCCATCCTTGGACAAACTTGAAAACAATCTCTGTCAGAGAGCTAAATAATGCACAGCAGAAAATAAAAACTCTCAAGACTGTCTAGCCTGCAAGGAGTCGTAAATACAACACACATGGTGCGAAGCCTTGATAAAATATGCATTCACTCCAAGTTGCAGACAGCAGGAATTTTCACCAAAGCCCAAAGCTACAACATGGGTGACAAAGGAGATTATGTTCAAAAACGCCTGTTAGCTTGATGTGTGTTCAGCCTAGCAAGCATGCACACTCATGTTCTCCAAGATTTTTATAGAGGTGGGTCATAAGTAATATACAGTATTACTTTCCCATAGGCTACACTTTACTTCAAATCGCTGTTATAGTCAAGGAAAAAAGAGAGAGACATTTGAGAGGAGAGGATAGCAAGTGAGGTTTATTAGGTATAACTCTGTCTCATCTGTACCTCACTCTTCTGATCTAAACTTCTGGATCCATAGTGCTCTCTACACTCTTAGAAGAAAAGGTTCCATATAGAACCCTAAAGGGTTCTATCGCTCATTTCATATTTGGAACCCCTAAAAGGTTCTATATAGACCCTAAAGGGTTCTTTGAGCCAGGTGGAAAGGTTCTATATAGAACCTTTTAGGGGTTCCCAACATGCAACCGTAACATTTGGTTTTTGATTAGTTTTTAAATTTATTTTTTGTTTTATTACCAGGAGAATGTTTAATGGATATACGAATTGAATGGTTAATATACTATAATCACTAAGAAAGTGAAATAACCATATAAAAGATATTAAAGTATCATTAAGTAAAGCATTTTTAATAGTTTGTATTTACAACAACACAAGCAATAATTAGCACAATTCATAATGCAATAGTTATGAGAATTGACTTAATAAATCCACAGGTTTGTAATAATAGGGTAAAAGTTAATTAGTAGTAATATTATTTATATAAATATCATAAACATTAAATCATTTGACATTAACTATAAGTTAATATTACAACTATAAGTAAGTAAAAAAACGAAGTAAAAATAAATAAAAACAAATGACCAATGAAAAGCTGTTAAACAATTTTAGCACTGGGGCAGATATAGAATCATTTTGTTGTCACTGGTCTGACAAACTGAGTAAGGTCTTTTGGATTCAACAAATTAAACTTCACTTTAGCCATCTCCATGCCAGTTTGATGCCCACTCTCTTCACTCTCTGAGGGGTCTTGACACCATATGAAAGATCAGGTTGAGGATGGATGTGCAGATCCCTGTAAGTATGTGAAGCATTTAATAGACCTGCTGTCAGAATGCAGAGTAATTAAAAACAAAGAAATTGGTATCTCTCTAAATTACATATTAAAACTTACATGAATAGGAGTGTTGTGTTTTATGAAGATGGTCAAACTAGTAATGCTACACTCCAGAGCCACTGCAAACAGACATGAACCATTATTTAGTTTGATAAAAACCTTGATGCAATGCAAAATAATGAGAAATAATATACAAATATGTACTGTTTATGATATTGTTAATGCAATTGTTTTGAAGTCAAATGTCCCCTTTGACTTTCACTTGTCAAGTCTCTGATGATGTTGATGGCCAGAACTTCAGAAGTGCTCTGAGTTAGGTGAAGGTCTTTGCTAAAACCCATGTTCAATTAATATGGTATCTTCAATAAAAAAATTAAAAAAATACATAATTATCATATTTTTGTAAATTACAATAAAACTACAAACAACAAATACTCACAAGTTGAGAAATTGAAACATTTCCATCACTTCCTCTCTTTGACTTTATACATTTGACATATTCATATATTGAACAGAGCTTGATTGATCTCTTTATATCAGTGCAGTTGGCTTAATTCAATGCTCTGATGTGCTCATGAAATCTTGTTTCGAGTTTTCTAGATGCAAAGACAATTTAATTATAACACAACCTGGTATCAGGATTACTAGTCAATCCACATCAGAGATTTTAGTGATTCAAGTTTAAAATTATTTATCTCCTGGCGGAGAATATCGCAGGTCTGGATTTAACAGTTTTGTCGACATTTATTCTTTGTGCTTGCTGAAATAAATATGTAAGTCATAAATGACAAGGATTTAGGTCAAAATAATTAAAAATAACATAAAATTAATCAACAAATGCACGTATTTTTCTTACTTACTCTGGTAACTTCGACCTCAAGCTTTCATCTCAACCGACTTTCAGTGACATTCAAATTTGAAATAGGATCCTCACACATTTTGATCACTTGCTTTAAATGTGCCTTTGCACTATGTAGATAGGAGGAGAAAAACAGTGCTACATGCTCAAGTTGTTTGCTGTTTATGATAAACCACCGCTTTTTTGCATCTTTTGTTGAATTATGAGTCAAGAATAGACTATACCATAGACTGTATATTAATACTAAGATAAACCTGTTGTCTAAAAGAGAGAGGACATTGGATCTGATCATCTGTCATTTATTATTTTCTAATCAAACACAAAGCTGTAGAAGTACATTTCTGTAGAATGAAATGCAAATGCAAAACTAATGTAGTGTAGTGTTCAAAACTATTTATAAACAAAACTTTCAATAATGTAATTTATGCATACACATACATACATACATACATACATACATACTCACATTAAGCAACTGTCAACCCAAAGAACACTTTTGTGCAAAAAGGGTTATTTTTTTCTGTAAATATTTGTAAATAGAAACTTTTTGGTGTAAAGGGTTCTTTGGAGCTGAGTAAAGAACCCTATAGGGTTCTAAATAGAACCCCAAAAAACCTTTTTTCTAAGAGTGTAGATTATCCAGAGAATCTGAACCTTGTCCAGAGAATTATACTTAGTCTTAAAACCAAACTAATACAGCTCCTTTTCTCTGCGCTTCAAAATTGTCTAGTTAGAATAAAAGTTTCACACTGGAAAATAATAATAATTATAAAAATTGTCAGAGTTTTTCAGTATTTTCAGAATAGTCTCATGACAACTCGTAATAAATTGTTAGTGATGCTAAAACGCAGATATCAAACGACTTGGCTGGTACGAAAAGGTACAAATTGCATGCTTATAGAGACCAACCAATCAGCAAACAGGAAACAAAACAGGAAACAAGTTTTTGCTATAGCCTCTTATTCAGACATATCTAAAAAATAATAATAATAATAATAATAATAATAAAAATAATAATAATAAAAAAAAAACATAACAAATTTAATTTATTTGAAAAGCATATTTATGTAAGAATACAATACTTGCTGTCATGATATGTCTTGAATTAATCTCTGTGACACTAGCGCTACTTAACGGAATTGCAAAAATAAACAATGTTCAAAACAGCTTTCGGAAAACTGTCCTCATCTGCTGTTGTTCAATTAGTCAGATAGTCCCTCCCCCAACTCATGCCATTGGTCATGTCATTGGGCCAGGTCAAGCAGGTCGCTCAAAACAAATAGTAGATTTTCAAAGTGCCAGAGACACTTTTTTTTTTTTAGAAAATTAAACTATGAATTGCTTACTTATAGTTGTCTCTGCATATAAAGCTGGGATAGTATTTTAACACTGAAAAAGTTACATACTTCAGCTTTAAGTTTACTCTTATGAAAATCGAGAGTCCATGGCAAATTTGCTACAAACTATCCGCAAATTCACCACTGATCATTTTCACATGCAAAACTTATGTTGCCAAAGTTTTGCCGGAGGTTCACCACTACTTGCGAAGAGCTGCAAATTTCTGGCAAACATTTGCGACCAACAGTGTTGGGAGTAACGCGTTACAAAGTGACATGTTACTGTAATCTAATTGCATTTCTCAGTAACGCAGCAATGTAATGCATTACTTCTTAAATTTCAGTAATCTGATTACAGTTACTGACATTAATACATTTTGTTACTTTTTCATGACACATTTATTGCTGAAACAATATTAATTATGTAGAATTAATAAAAAAAAGTTTCATTCCCAAGTAGTTCTCTTTTGCTGCGTCAGCTACATGGCTCATCTAATGAGCATGCGCTAACGAGCCACCAGAGAATGCACATAAAGACTACTGCTGACTGTGAGAGAATGGCGTGACAATGAATGTGGAGAAATGTGGTTGTTTCTTCAAGTGGAAATATAGGCATTACTTTGATTTCATTGAACGTAAAAACAAAAATCGTACTTTTATGTGCAAACTGTGCCCAGGTTCTAAAAAACTTTCTACCGCTCTTAACTTGACCGGTAATTTGTCGAAGCACCTAATCAGACAGCATTCTATGTCAAAACTCGTCGCCAAAGATTCCAACGCATAAGATGAGAGCGGTCCAACATCACCTAAACAAGCCAGACTACATTTCTTTCCCAAATCGGGAGGGAAGGTAACTCCAGAGCAGATGAAAAGAGTTATAGCAACATATGCGGTGGAGGAAATACTACCCCTGTCGACTGTCGAGTCACCATCATTTAGAGAAATTCTGTGACAGACATATGTAGGCCTCTGTTGGACCAAAAGACATTTGCAAGGTATTTAGATAAATGCTACGCTGTCATGGAGTCTGAGCTTAAAAAGACATTTGAGTGTTTAGAGTAAGTTTCCACAACCGTGAACATTTGGACCAGTCACAATAAAAGCTTCCTTGGGATGACATCCCATTGAATTAACCCTGTGATTTTTAGCTGTGAAAAAACTGCCCTAGCCTGTAAAAGAATTAAGGGAAGGCATACATATGATGTGATTGCAAGCAAAATAGAACAGGTGCATTCAGCATATGGACTGTCACATAAAGTGACAGTTACAGACAATGAATCAAATTTCCTAAAAGCCTTCAGAATGTATAAACCTGCTCAAAATACAGAAACAGATTCAGATGAGGAGTCCGATGACGAAGTCACATTTGCAGATGTCAGCCAGGCTCTTTCCTCCGATTCAGATGGACAGTTTACTCTTTCTCCGCATTTGAGCTGTGCTTCCCACACACTTAATTTGGTGTCACGTAATGATGTGAAGAAATGCCGAACATCCAACAGTCAATACAAACCAGTATACAGAGGTGTCATCTGGAAGTGCTCGGGTCTGTGGATCAAAGCCAGTCGGTCAACACTGGCCACCGAGCTATTGAGGATATAACCAAAAGAAAACTCATTGTCCCCACCGCAACGAGATGGAACTCTTTCCATGACACACTGTCACGCATCACTGAGATCGCACCTACAGATTTGAACACACTTTGCAATCGAATGGGGATAAAATGCATCACAGAAAAATAATATAATTTGCTGAGGGAATACTGCATTGTACTGAAGCCCCTCACTGCTGCCTTGGACATCTTACAAGGTGAAGATCATTGTTATTATGGCACCATCCTACCAACAATAGAGGTTCTCATATCCAAAACCTTGGCACTACAAGATGGTCTTTCTGGGATGAGAGCTGGGCTTCCAGATGCTATTGTTCAGGTAAGCCTTTACACTTCTGTAAATCTGGATACATGAGGCTATTTTTATTATTTTGTTATTTTGGCTTGATATTACTTTTATAAACACTTTTGATGATATAACCTACTGTACTCAGCTTTAATCAGTTATTTAAAATTTTACTTGAATAAAACCAGTTTATTTAGATGTTAGCACATGAAGCACATATTTTAAGTTACCTGACAAAAATAAATTACATGTAATTGTGTTTTTCATGTTGATAAATTCCTTGGACTGTTTTCAAAAACTATTTATGTATGAATAGAAGTGTGATTCAGCTCTGTCTTGGAGAGTAAGGATGCTCTGTTGGCAGCTGCCACTTTACCCGGGTTCAAGCTACGCTGGATAAGATGAGGAGAGGAGAAAAATTGTGAAATCATTGCTGATTGAAGAGTGTTGTGCCCGGTCCTCTGAGGACCACACTATAAAGCTTGCAGATCAGAAACCTTCTACCCCCAAAGACAATGATTTGTTTGCATTTAAAGAGGAGGATGAATCTTATTCTTCAGAGACAGAAGTCATGGAGTACTTAAAGTCTCTTGGTTTAGAGCTGGACGTTCTTAACAAGTTTCCGGGAATAAAAGACATTTCACTGAAGTACTTCAACACCCTCAAGTGCTCCTATAGAAAGACGTATAGGGAGTCTTGTACTGATCCCAAGGAGAAACAGACTTTCCAGCAAGCGATTCGAGAAGCTTTTGTTAATGATATTTAACCAATTTTTTAAAGAAAAGCAAAAATGAACGCTCACACACTTGCACACTAACACACACACACATGTTGGTGCAGCTATCATAGACATGATGATTTTTATACTGTACAAACTATAGATTCTATCCCCTAACCCTAACCCTACCCCTAAACCTAACCCTCACAAAAAACTTTCTGCATTTTTACATTTTCAACAAAACATCGTTTAGTATATTTTTTAAGCGATTTTAATTATGGGGACACTAGAAATGTCCTCATAAACCACATTTATAGCATAATACCCTTGTAATTACCAGTCCTCGTAAACCACTTAAACCTGCCCACACACACACACACACACACACACACACAAAAGCACTCTCTTTCACTCTCTCTCTCTCTCTCTCTCTCTCTCTCTCTCTCTCTCTCTCTCTCACACACACACACACACACATACACACACACACACACACACACACACACACACACAGGTAACACAGTCTCTCAAATGCACACAAAGAATAAAAAAGGATTAAAATGTTTAATCCACAAAATGTCTTTCTTTTTTATACAACCCCAATTCTGAAAAAGTTATCAATCAACAATCATATGATTTTAAATTACTGTACATTTTCAAAAAACAATGAAATTCACAAGGTAAAACATCATATTATGTGTAGTTGTGGTGCTTTCAATATAGCAAAGGGTGAAAATAATTTACAAATAACACCTTTTTGTTTTAATTAGCATTTTTTCTACTGTACCAACTTTTTCGGAATTGGGGTTGTAAATTTATTGCATTTTTCTGTTGTTTTTTTACATACACACACAAACACTTTAATGTACACATACAGACACAAAAACAGACATGCAAACATGCACTTGCAAACATGTACATGCACACTGAGAAGAAAATGCAAGCATTCAACATACACAATGTTTTTTCTCATCAAAGCTGCTTACAAATGTGTTTTCAGAAAAGGTTTCAGTTTATTATGGTTCTGGTTCTGGTTCTTATTGTTTTCTGTTTTTTACATGAACACAAACACAAGTACACTACTGTTCAAAAGTTTGTGGTCACTTGCCTGAAAAGTTTCTCATGATCTTATTTTTTATTTTTTTATCTGAAGGCGTTTGTTTAAATGTTTGAAATTAGTTTTGTAGACAAAAATATAATTGTGCCAACATATTAATTTATTTAATAAATTACAAAACAAAAATTGTATTTAAAAAAAAAAGTTTTTGAAATGGATGACTTGGACCGAATAATAAAGAAAAGCAGCCACTAAGTGCCCAGCACATAGATGGGAACTCCTTCTGTACTGTTTAAAAATCATCCCAGGGTGATACCTCAAGAAGTTGGTTGAGAAAATGTCAAGAGTACATGTCTGCAAAATCTAGGCAAAGTGTGGCCACTTTGAAGATGCTAAAATATAACATAGTTTTGATTTATTTTGGATTTTTTTAGTCACAACATAATTCCCATATTTCCATTTCTATTATTCCATAGTTGTGATGACTTTACTATTATTCAAAAATGTGAAAAAAATAAAAAATAAATAAATAAAGAACGAGTAAGTGACCCTAAACTTTTGAACGGTAGTGTATATACATGTCACACACAGCAAATAAGATTGTAGATACAGTAGAAGACACATACACATATGAAGATCTTACATCCAGTCTTCATTGTTAGCCATGTTTGAGATAAGAATGTTACAGTAAGTTGAATTTTCAGAAATGCATTAGCTTTTCTTTAGTCATGTTGCTGACTTTGGCATTTTGTTGTAGTTTGTTGTTTTCAGTCAATATTAAAGTACTGAAAGAACTGTTTCTGTTTCTGTACATTCATTGGGATTTTTGCAAGTTAGATGGGTTTTAGAAAGTAACAAAAGTAAAGTAATTGGTAATCTAATTACTTTCCCTTTAAAGTAATCAATAAAGTAACATGATTACAAATTAGTAGAAGTAATTAGTAATCAGTAGTGGATTACATTGTTTTAGTAACTTACCCAACTCTGGTGGCGAATCAGAAGCTCATATGCATGTGAAAATAACGAGCGGGTAATTTGCTGTAAATTTGCAGCAAGTTTGCAGCTAGTTTAGATTTTTTTTGTAAGGGTTTATCTTTTGTAAGCCAGTGGCATTTATTTATTTATTTATTTATTATAATTTTTTTGTGGCTTGGTTTAGGAAAAGCTTCGCAAATGTTTGCGACACAAATCCCAATTGGCTAACTTATTTCAATATGTATTCTCTGAAAACCCTAAAAGTCTTTACTTTTAAGTAAATGAATCTTGTTTCAAAGATGTTTAGATATTTTTACTAGAAAACAAGATTAAAAAATACTGATTAATAATAAAATGCACCCAAGCCATATACAATGAAGAGTCATCCTGTTCTAGCATGTGTGTGAGAGAATGAAAAACAGCTTCAAAGCACAAAAATACTCCAAAAATAAATTCTGCTTTCTCCCTCATACTAGGGGAGGCCAAAACTTTGCCAAGAGATAATTAAAAGGACATAAATCTCATTGATAAGGGTTATGTAATTAAACACTAACAGATTTTTCTCAGAGTGTCTTGTGAAAAGAATGCACAAATTTGTGCTTGGAAAATGGAAGAGAATGCAAAAGACGGAGGTATGAAAAGAAAAGAAAATGTGATAGAGAAAGAGTCTGGGTCTGAAAAAGTAGTTATGCATTTGAAAAGCAAGGGAATAATTCACCCAGAAATGAAAATTCTGTCATCATTTACTCACCCTCATGTTGTTCAAAACTTGTACAAGTTTCTATCTTATGTGGAACACAAAAGGATATGTTTAGCAGAATGTTCGAGCTGTTTTATTGCATACAATGGAAATGGATAGGACGCAGGGACTTTCAAGCTGAAAAAAAAAAAAAAATGCATAAAAGCATAATAAATGTAGTCCATATGACCTGTGCACTGTATTCTAAATCTTCTGAACCCATAAGATAGTTTGGTTAAGGAACAATTGTTAGATGTTAGACAGAATATTAGCCTCAGTCACCATTCACTTTTGTTGTATGGAAAAAAAGTAATGAAGTGAATGGTGACTGAGGTTAACATTCTGCTTAACATGTCCCTTTGTGCCCTTTTTCTTGTGCCATTATTGATAGTTAAAATAGATCCAACATGTTTTCATTTCTCAGGATTATGTTCATGTTTGGGTCATGCCTGACAAATCCACTCTTTTTTCACCCAGTATACAGTTTGTGACAGGGCAGTTGTGCTATCAGTCCCTTATTAGACTGTGACAAGGGCATGGATCTAAAAAAAAAACACATGACTTTTCGATACCGCCATTCCAAATAAATCAAAAAGGCATGAAACTCTTATGATCTAATTACAGATCCTTTCAGAGCAGCTTCAGGGCTTACTGTCAGGCATTGTTTTTATCCATCTTTACAACTTTAGTCTGTGCATGTGCAAATCTTGAAAATAAATTCAAGCCACAGTTTCATCCCTGACCAGTGAACTCTGAATCCTTGAGTCTGTGTGTCTGGGCTCTGGGTTGGTGATGAGTTACAGAGGTATAAATCCCTGGGTATTTGGCACTCAGGGCGGGCTGCTCCATTGGAGGGCTTGTCCCCGCAACTGCACCCTAAGCCAGCATGTGTGCATTCTTGGAAGGGTTGAAATCCCTGTGGCATGTGGTTCTGGTGCATCATCCAGAGCTCCGCCACCAGCTGAGCAGATTTAACTTGACAATTTGCCTTAGTATGACTGTGATCCTCATCCCAATGGATGAAACTGATCAAACCAAAATAATTCTTGTATAGTCTTTAAAAAAATCGGATAGAGGTCGGAAAGTACACACAATCAGACCCCCTGAACTATTTAATAGATCCTAAGACAATTCAAGACCAAACTGTAAGTTATGTTGACAGACTGTGATTCTTTGGCATAAAATGATATAAGGGATATAAGGGAATTTAAACTCTATGTGAGTGATTTTTGCCTGCCATGCATTAACTACCTCTCAAATCTCACCATACCAGCATGAAAGAAGTGAGATCGCTGCGTTGTTTTATACCCCTTATTTTTTTTTAGACTATTTGTTGTAAGAATATTTATATAAAATCTACATTGCTAACGAAGGAATAACAACTTGATCAGACAATTTCTTATTAAAGGCTTTTTTTATTATGTTGTTTATGTCTACTAACATGTCAAAACAGAGTGCACAGTGTTTCTCATTTCTACTCAGTTGTTTCCTGTCTTCCCACTGAGTAAAATATTGCATTCATATGTAATATTTATTACTTTCTGCTTGTAAATTCCGATGGATCTAAAAATATAATATGGAGGTCAGTTACTTGCATCTGTTCTGAAGAAAACACAGACACATTTTTGGAAAACCTGCAGCTTTAAATGAATAGTTCACCCAAAAATGAAAATTCTGTTATCATTTATTCACCCTCATGTCATTCCAAACTATGTCTATCAAGCTAAAAAACAAAAAACAAAAAAAAAGCACCATATTAGAAAAATATCAGAAAACTAGTCCATAAGACTAAGCCTAACACATACAGCTATATTCCAAGTCTTTTGAAGCCATATGACAACTTTGCCATATGGCGCCATATTTGATTTGAGAGCTACTACAAAGTGTAAGATTACATAATGACTTAAATTTCAGTCTATTCCTTACATAAAGCTTTTATATGGATTCAAAATGCTTTGTACTGTATACAGGGGCTCTTTCATAAACAAAATTCATAAGCACTACTTATGATATGTTTATTAGAGGTGTGAATCTTCGATGGCCTCATGATTCGATTCTATTACGATTCAAAGGGTAACGATTCGATTACAAAATGATTCTCAATGCATCTTGTCCTCCAATATTTTTTTTCATCAATACACACACTCAGTGTTAAATAGTATTAAATTATTAATTTAGAATTAATCAATCCCTAGCCTATAACTATAGCCACAACGTTCGGCTGCTGGTTCAGGATGGCTACATGAGATATCTGCTTCTGTGAGAGTGCAGATGTCAGCTTCTCCTTTCCACACCATAGGTGATAGTAAAGTGACACAAATAGCGGGGTTACTGCTTAAGAAACCAATCAAGCATCTCGTATACACACTGTTCTGACGAGCAAGAGCAATGAGCAACAGCCAAAGAAACAGAGAGCGCAAGAGGAGAGAAAGGCATTGGGAAGCAGGAGACAAAAAGTAATTAGAAAATAAAAACATCACCCATGTCTTCCGAACCGCTGTCTCTTCATTATTTTTAGCTGTTTTTTCCCTTTCTGTGCTAATCAGTAGAGTTGGAGTACTCGAGTCCGAGTCACGAGTCCAATTTTAAAGGACTTGGACTTGTCACGGGCTCGGATGCATTTTTACTCTGACTTGATTCGGACTCGAGCCTTTGGGACTCGGGATATTTTTTCCAAGTCCAACCGAGTCCATGGCATTTGATTTGTGATGCAACTAACAAAATAAATAAATAAAAATAACGAAACAGAAATAAATGGACACTCTGTCTGCAAACAGTTGTAGCACCCCCTGATGTCGCAGACGTAGCCAGAGTTTATTTCACCATGTTAAGCAAACACACCTGCAGAGTGGCACACTCAGTCAACCGATATGCTTGAATGTTACTACGGAGACTGCTGTATAACATTGATTACCGAGATGGCTGGCACGACGAACACATAGAGATAGATATGTAGACTATGTACTAGAAACTACAAGGCAGTTTCGCACATGGGACCTGACAACTGGTAAAATCGCACGCGCCATTTCTGCAGCCAAGACGGTGCTCACATCGCAGTTTCATCGTGTTTAAGAACTTCATTAAGCCAAGTCACCCACATCATGTTTCTCACAGTTTACCAAAATAGCATATAAAAATTCAGAAAAATATTATTGATATTGGATATAAAGTCTTTTTAGGCATAATATATCTACACATGTAGGCATCTGTATTCTCTTGTGGTCCACGCAGTGTTGTCAACTTAAACTGGTCCTTGATAAATTAACTGTAACTTTTTAAATAGTCGGGAAAAACACTGTTATTGCTAAATAAGACTACAACTCTGGAAAAACAGATAAACAGCACCTATTTTTATTTTTTTTTTAAAAGCATTGACATGCTGCTTAAAATATGTTCTTTTACAGTTTTCCACAATAAAATGCACAATGAAATATGAAGTTATTTTGGGCAGCGAAATGTTTTGTTTATAATTAAATTATAGATTGTGTGACCAGACGTCCCGGTTTATTACACAGGTCAGTACTGGTTTTTGGTCTGGTCACTGATTCTTAAATTAAATATCGTCATTGTCCTTCTCGCTATTATCTCTGGTATCGTTTGCAGAGAAGAAAATCTATTTTGTTGTGTTGCACGTTGATTTGACGATACATTCATTCTAGTCTTCAGCAAATCAGCTGAAATATGTCTGGTTACCATGGCAATGACGTCATGCGCTCTATGTTGTTCTGTCAGTCAGTGCAAATGCCCAAAATAATGCAAAAATACGTTTTCAACAACAAGCTGACATAAGCCGATCCGTGTCTTCGTGAAACACGTGAAAATGTAATTGGGGTGTTTTCTGAATGTTCATTTGCCCCACGTGCACAGAGGTAAATCAGACAAGTGTCACATTCAGACAGCTACACTGCACTTTTTACATAGTACAAGCACTTAAAGGAATATTTCGGGTTCAATACAAGTTAAGCTCAATCGACAACATTTGTAGCATAATGTTGATTACCACAAAAATAAATTTTAACTCGTCCCTCCTTTTCTTTAAAAAAAGCACAAATCTGGGTTACAGTGAGGCTTACAATGGAAGTAAATGGGGCCAATTTGTGAACATTAAAATACTCACTTTTTCAAAAGTTTAACCACAAGACATAAAGGATATGTGTGTAAATATGATTTTAGTGTGATAAAATCACTTACTAACTGCATCTGTGTAAAGTTATATTCAATTTGAGAACTTCTTTGCCATGACGATGTAATGACAACAAACCCTAAAACCCTAAAACGACTGTAAAAATTATGATTTTAACAACTTTACAGCTCAAATAATACATGAGTTTTAACAGAAGAATGAATGCAAGTGTTTTTTTAAAAATTATAAGCTTCACATTTCTTTGTTTAAACCCTCCAAAAATTGGCCACATTCACTTTCATTTTCCCCATTCACTTCCATTGTAAGTGACTCACTGTAACCTAGATTTGCGCTTTTTTTTAAGAAAAGGAGAGACGAGTCAAAATTATTTTTTGTGATAATCAATATTATGCCACAAATGCTGTTGATTGAGCTTAACTTGTATTGAACCTGGAACATTCCTTTAAATGTTGAGATGTGGGGATTGTATTTTGAATTTTAGGTTCCAATGTTGTGAATTTTGTGTTAAAATGTGTACCTGACATGACTACTCATAATTACATCAGATTTCTGATTGTTTCTCACCAAACCTTATCGTATTCCTTGAGAACAAGACATGAGTCATATGCAATAATTCGTTAGACTTCTGAATTATACTTTTGTGTCCTTTTGAAGCTCGAAGAACTGGTCACCATAAACTGCCACTGTGTGACATCATTGAGCACAATTTCTTTTGTCTCACAATTTCTCCCTTTGTGTTAAGAAAATCAAATGGAATTATAACAACACAGGGGTGAGTAAACAATGACTGAATTTTCATTTTTGGGTGAACTAATCCTTTTAGAACCAAGGGAATGTAAACTTTAGAACAGGATCATTTGTTTAAATTCAGTTATTATTTTTTACTTGTGGAATACATGAGAGTATCTGTTGTCAAATAGCTTCTTCAAGGTAGTACTAAATAAATGTTTATTATTTATATTATTTTATTTTATTACTCTTATTTTTTTTTTAAACGATAACACACAGACTCATCAGGGTTTTAGGTGCACAAGCAATGCTTAGAACAGCCCCATTTTTTCTGCTAATTAACAATCATGTCTGTGTTAAATGGCCCTAATATTAGCAGTGGGCTTTACCAGTGTTTTCGGATGTAGCATTTGCAGTCAAGTCGTGAGATGTAACTTCTCAGCGAGTGCTAATTACTAGTGTTGACTCATTATTTCCCCAAACCAGTCGGCAGATAGAGACAAAAAATAAAACTCTGTATATATTAATTCTTTAGACAGGGATCATTTTAGATAAAATTAAACTAAATTGAAAGGAAAAATTGAAGATGAAGTAGAAATAAAAACTAAATCAAAATTCGAAACAATAATAACTCTATGACTAAAACAGCTTTCACTTTCTTTAGTCTATGTTTGAGTGGAGGGGAAAAAGCAACAAATAACTGAAATGTCAACAGAATGCAATAAGCATTGTGTTGAAGGACAGTTTTGTCTTCATACACCTAAAGCATATTCTTTCATTCTGAAACCACTTTGAAGTTTGTTCAGCAGGAAACTAATCATAATATATATATATATATATATATATATATATATATATATATATATATATATATATATATATATATGAAAGGCAACAGAGTTGTTTTTGTTACATTTATACTGACAAACTGTTTTTCTTTGTTGTGAAGTTTAAAACAAGCTTAAAATATTGATGTTGAGTTTACGGTTACAATTTGAATTCAGATTCATGAACAGATTAATTCGGACTCGGACTGTTATGGACTCGGTTGTGAGTCCGACTCAGCCCCTTTTGGACTTGGACTCGACTCGGACTCGATTGTTTAAAGAGTCAGACTTGACTCAGACTCGACTAAGGTGGACTCGAACCCAACACTACTAATCAGTGCAATAAAAGGCACAAGCCCATCTTTCATGTTGTTTGTTGACGTGTTATCAAGAATAAACTCTCCCATTGCTATGTGCTTGAGTTTATATACGAATTTTGGAAGCGTAGTTTCAGTCGGGGACGATGGTAGTGTGGTTTATGAATCCAGTCTATGATCAGTTCTGTAGTGTGCGCTTGGCTTTAGTATATGCGCGTCTGACCATTTGTTTCTAGCTCTCTCTCTCTCTGGTATGCACATAAGCACCACTATGCTGCCAAGGTATAAATTTTTGAGAAACGATTCTGAATCACTGGAAAAAGGATCGCTATGCATCGGATAATCATTTTTTTTCTCCCACCCCTAATGTTTATGGTGATTTTATTTCTTTATTATTATTATGGAGCTTTACTGCCCCTGTCCACTTTCACTGTCATTACATGGACAAGAGCGACCAGGGTATTCTTCAGAATTTCTCCTTTTGTCTTCCACTGAAGATATAAAGTCATTCAGATGTTGAACGAAATGAAGGTGATTAAATGAAGACATAAGTTTCAACTATCCCTTAAATACCCTCATGTGATAAATTAGCATGATGTTTAGAAGCTTATAGTAGATTTTAAAATATTTGAATATCTGTCAAGCAACTGCAGTTCAAATAAAATGCAAATAATTTGTATTGCCTGCAGTGACAGTAGTGTTGTTACTTTTCCCACACACACATCTATCTAAATGGGGGCATA
Organism: Myxocyprinus asiaticus; assembly: GCF_019703515.2. Lineage (NCBI taxonomy): Eukaryota > Metazoa > Chordata > Actinopteri > Cypriniformes > Catostomidae > Myxocyprinus > Myxocyprinus asiaticus. The sequence goes on from NC_059361.1 coordinate 21,784,685, forward strand.
CCATATGCTATTGTTTTTATATAAAACATTTTGCATTATTAGAATAAAAAAAATTAAATAATAATAATATATTTATTTCATTTATGTATGGATCGTTTTTCCAAATGCGGACATCCCAAAATGTCCCAAAGGGAGGTTTTGTTTGATTTTGCTCACTTTTCAGTATAAATTTATATATATATATATATATATATATATATATATATACACACACACACACACACACACACACACACACACACACAAAATCGATCTTTGACTCAGAGATAATCTGTGCTTTAGGTCATTCAATATGGTCTGATCTATTACCTATCAAAGGCCATCCAGCTGTTCCTACAGAAGCAGTATTAAATACAAACCCAAACCTCATTGATCTCCTCTCACGAGGCCCATGAAAACAATGAGTGTGAGGAGTTATGTTTCACAGAGGAAATGTTTGGAGCAGATATCACTGAAAAGGTGGCAATGTAACTTTTAAATAAAAACATGGTTCACATCTGTTAGCCCTGTAAAGATCTCATTGTTCCTACTGCAGATTTGTAGATTATTTAGCTCTAAGGCCCAGTGCTGTGCATGACCTGGTTTTTCCACTTCATTCTTCACCATTGTCATCTCCATTGCTGCAACAGTTTCGACAGATAAAAGTGTTCAATGAACTATGCAGTAGGCCTACATAATGTATAATTTGTAATGTTTACATCCTTGATTCATGGCACTAATGCTAGCGTGCTAACCTTGGCCATAGTATGCACCTGTTACACTCTTTTATTTTATTATAACGGAATGTGTGAAAACAGTCCACTTAAGATCATGAAAACGTGTTTTATATTTGTTTTATTAAAGCAAGACATTTGCTACTGCAAAGATGGATGTTGGGTGATTTACATGAATGATATGAGTGTTACTATGGCAGACAGATAGGAGAATTAGTCAATGGACAAACGAATAGTAATTAGGGGCACATCAATGTGTCACAGGTTTGAAAGGTTTATAGACTGCTGATTTCTAGTGTTTACTAATCGCCATGCATCCCTGCATTACAAACAAGATAAATCAGTCACCGAAGGGCAGTTCAAAGGGAGAACAATCATAATAGCCATTCTGTAAGTTTGTTTCAAACTGAATTTCCAATAAAAATGAATTAAAAGGTGAGTTCCGAATATTATTTTTGAGCCCCACAACTTTTAGCCCTCCAAAGATCTCACAGTGGATTGTAAAGTCTTTGAAGGGAACAGGGCATAGGGATGATCTCTTCTGAAAGAAACACACCCTGTGTTGTTATTGCTCTTCTTCTTTTCTGCTTTGTGTTGCATTCCAATTCTGGGTTAAATATACAACGAGCAGCACCTCTGTTTCTGGGTCTATGCGCATAACGCCGAGGCCAATTGCGGTCCAATTGTCGTATTTACATGTTGGACAGAACCAATCTATTATCGCATTATCTAGGTCTGTTAGTTTGTTTTTGCAAAAAAAAAAAAAAAAAAAACGATTTCGGTCAGACTAACGCGTTTACATTACATTATAAAAAGACGAATTATTGCTTTATTTCTATTGAAATCAGACTTTTAAAGTGCATGTAAATGCATTCATTGTCTAGGTGTGTCTTAGGCATTGGTTGTTGTTTATTAGTCTTGTTACATCACTTGATCCTCTGTGTATATATAGCTCTCGCATTTACCTTGTCATGTGTAGTGGTGGAGATTTTGATTCATACCACTGACTCAAGTCTTTTGAATCCATTCACCAAAAAGATTCATTCAGATTCGATTACTTGTTCAATCACAATTTCTGCAATTACCAGAAGGTGCCGGCAAATGAGTGTGTTATGAGTGACTCATTGAATCATTGATTCAGACTAATTCGTTTCACCTTCCCTCCCCAATGATGCCGCCGCTTCATCTCAACTTTCTGCCCCGCATCAAACCTACGGGTGTAAACGTTCAGCAAATCCGGATCTTCATCCATATCTATCTCAGTCACATAGGAGACCTCCCTCAGTCGAGCCACTGCATCTACTGCAATTGGAATGCACGACCTGATGCGGAAGGAGCCCGCTCCTCACCAAGTCCATCAAGATCATCGCCTCAAGGCAGCAGCTGATTCGCATCAGAAATAAGCTAAGTTCTCATTCATATCCATCAAATGCATTCAGAGGATGGTTTATGGGTCTAGGCTTTCTGTTGCCTATGTTGTCTGTTCATCATAACCCTCATCTGCATCAATATCAAGATCAAGGGCCAATATTTCATTTCAATAGAGTATTTGGCTCTCATAGTTAATGGCAGGCGATCACCTGTTCACAGCGTGATCGCCATAAGGGGAAACTCAGTTAAGGTTCACAATGCATATTCATTCACTGTGTTGCATGCCCGACTGTACCCCTATTGGGGAATCAAGATCTATTATTCATGCATGTCATGATGCACAGTGCTCATTGTATGGGGTCTCATCACTCCATTCAGATAAGGAAGCACCACTGTTGTTGCACGCCTCTGACACCTAGCGGTAGGCTCCGCCATTACATTCCTTATTTCATCAGATAATTTAATTACTAGGGTAATGCGTTTTGCTGCCTTATATGATCAAGTTATGCAAAGGCGTGATTCCTATTTGACAGCATATTTTTTTATTACTCATTCAGGCATCGTTACAGTGCAGACATTTGTATTATTTGTCTCTTTGTAAATAATTTATTCTTTTATCATGTTCGGACCATGTCTCAATCAATGGGGACTTTAAAGCACTGGGGCTTTATCAATGTTCCAAATTTCAAAGCTCATCACGAGTTTAACAACTATGTCAGCCTAAATTCATTACATTTTCATTTAAGTATCAATGTATTTCAGTTTTTCTCCATTCACTTTTAATGTGCTCGTGGTTGGGGCTGTTACAATTAGTAGCAGGTAAGTAAAGTTTTGTTTAATCATTGGATAAAAACTGTGCCGGATAGTTTTCACAGCATTCGAATTTCATACTGTAAATTTCTGTTCATGCTGGTAAGTCATAAGCTCCCTCTTAATGCTTTCTACGTTATTTCGACAATCATGTTTGCCTAAATGCATTTAATGATTTTTAAATTTACCAATGTTTTTGCTTTTTGCTCGTTCACTGTAAATATATTTGTGGTCAGGGCAGCTTACATTTAGCAGCAGGTAAGTAAGATGAATTCACTCTTGGATAAAACCATGCCGGATTAGCGTTCTTGCGAAGCAGATACCAAATATTCAATCAAATGAAGCTTTACATGTCATGGACCATGCGTCGTGCTGCTGGTTTTACAGGCTTTATCAGGAGCTTAAGCTTCAATCATCACATCTTTCACATCTACATACTTCAACCCCATTCAAGGCATCTTCCTCTCTATAGCAAACATCAAGACGCTTCCAAAAGTCATTCCCATTCACTGCGCTGCTTATTTCAGCATTATGTAGCTAATTTTTACTTCACTGTCCGGCTCACAAATGACTGTAGTAGTAGTCTGCACATTGAAATCTCCATCTGAAGGCTCATGCCAAATCATTCCAAAATGTTAAGCTCCCGCCCATACGCACCCGCTCCTATTCTCTGCTCCTCTATTCCTATGCGACTCTCAGCTCCACCTGAATGTTTAAACAAATTTTCTCACAAACTGGGCATACACTCTCCAGTGGAAAAACCATAGCCCTTCTACATTCCTCAAATTCTCTATTTCCCCCAGATGCAAGCTTCCCCGCCTCGCTATTAATTAGACAGATCATTAGTTCACATTTCCTCCCTCCCGCGCAGTTTCAGTTTCTATATTCAATCTCCTGTCCCTTTGGGTCACCTCATTTCGCCATATGCATCATTCATCAAGGCCGCTCCATCTCTCGCCTCATGCTAGCCATTCGTCTGTAACACTCTGACAACGTATCTATTGACGACCGCTGCCGATCGGACCTCAAATTTGGTCCCCCGTCGCTAATCACCGGAACTGATTTTCCCTTTTCCATAAAACCCCAAAACCTCAGACAGCATGTCCTATTTTATGGACGCGTGCCCTCTGAAGGTCTTGAGGCTACTGTATAGGAACATGATTCACAGGGAAATGGCCAGACAAATGTTTCACTCGTGCCAGCTCCCCTTCATCCGCATCTTCAAAATTCACCCCATCGTCTTCACCAGCTTATTATGGGGTCCCCCCTGGGCACGCAAACGTATTGTCGTTTTTTTGCGACACCACCACCACTGTCATGATCATCAAAGGCAGGTCTTCCAGGCTCCTTAGCCCCTACTGAGACATTTGACATTGCAGGGCACCAACTGAACCCCATTCTTTCAGCCGAGCACATTCAACTCTCCATCAGCCATTCGTTTTCATACCTATCTGGAGGCGGTTGGGTGCTCTCACTGCTCATCCATATCTTTTTCCACACTATTATCAAATTCAAGTACGTCTATTGTCCTGCAAGGACACCGCATAACCATATCCACCCTCCTTACCAGAGCTTCCTCAATCCCAAGTATGGTTTTCCTTTGCATAGGTACTGCACAAGCCAAGCTCGCCCTCGTCGGAGGGCTCATAATCAACATGGGATATCTTTCAACAAAGGGTATTGCACGAAAACATCGCCATTATCGTATGGCTTTATGCATGTTGTTCACCTTTTGGCAAAGATAAACATCAAACAACGACCGCCCTCATTTGAGAGCTCGAGCCTCATGGGATATCTTTCAACGAAGGGTATTGCACGCAATGTCGCCATTATCATATGGCTTTACGCTATGTTGTTCATCTTTCGGCAAAGATAACAATCAAACAATGTCCGCCCTCTTCGGAGGGTTCATAATCAAATGTTTTCTTTCAATGAAGGGTATTGCATACACACCGTTGCCATTATCGTATGGCTCTACACTACGTTGTTCATCTTTCGGCAAAGATATTCCAAACAATGCCACCCTCGTCGGAGGGTTCATAATCAAATGTTGTTTATCTTTCAACAAAGAAACTGCACAACAATGCTGGCCTAATCTAGGGCCTCATATCATGTTCATCTTTGGCAAAGATTCTGCACAACCTTGCGCTCCAAAACCAAATCTAACTCAAGGACAAGGAAAAAATCTAACTCAACAAGGAAAAACAAAAAAATGCCCCCTCATAAGTCATGAAAAAGCCATAAGTCAATGCAAGCACAGCTTATCCTATCGCAAAGGTATTGAACAACCATGCCAGGGATATTGTGTATTTCATGCAAGTGTCAATTCTAGGTGTTCACATTTCCTTTTTTCTCATCTCCAGAATGAACTCCAAACACAAGACCTGTTTTGTACCTGACTGGATCTTCTCTTTTGGGGGTAATATTTTATTTTCTCTCTTTTGGGGTAGGCTCCTCGCCCCCTGCCTCCTATCTCTGGCAGGAAATGATGGTTCAGAATACTACAACTTCGGAATGCCAGACAGGGCTTACGCCAAAGACAGACATTACATTTTTGTTTTTTATATTCATCAAATAAATGTCTTTTTTTCTCCTCTTTTTCTCCCCAATTTGGAATGCCCAATTCCCAATGTGTTCTAAGTCCTCGTGGTGGCGTAGTGACTCACCTCAATCTGGGTGGCGAAGAACGAATCTCAGTTGCCTCCGCATCTGAGACCGTCAATCTGTGCATCTTATCACGTGGCTTGTTGAGTGTGTAACCGCAGAGACATAGTGCGTGTGGAGGCTTCACGCTATTCCCTGTGGCATCCATGCACAACTCACCACGCGCCCCACCGAGAGCGAACCACATTATAGTGACCACGAGGAGGTTACCCCATGTGACTCTACCCTCCTTAGCAACCGGGCCAATTTGGTTGCTTAGGAGACCTGGCTGGAGTCACTCAGCACGCCCTGGATTCGAACTCCAGGGGTGGTAGTCAGTGTCTTTTCTCACTAAGCTACCCAGGCCCCAAATAAATGTCATCTTAAATTTGACTCAAGTCTGCAAGTCTTCCTGATAGAAATTATGGGACAGTTTGCAACCCTACTTGCAACAGGGGTTGAAAAGCTTACTGAAATAATAAATAACAACAATAAACAGTTGAAGTAAGCTAGCTATCTTCACATGACAATGAAGTCATCTAACCTGTGCGTCTGTGTGGGAAAAGATACTCTTCCAGACTAACAAGGCAGCTGATTTCCCTTTATGCTCCGTTTGGTGCCTCCCTCTTTCAGCTAGACTTTTTACACCTACCTGTCACGTCAGACCCTCTCCTGAATATAATGTACACTCTGTGTAAGAAATAAAACTCAAACTGCCATAGCACTGCCAAGAAATTTCAACTCCTCTTTGTCAGGCCATGCAGCTCACGGCAGAGATAAATTTGTGGCTGGCTGACTGTTAACACAGCAGGCTGATAGACTTCCCCTGAGTTACTGCCTTCAGCCCGCTCACTTCCAGAACACTATGAAAGTTGATGATGCTGAGCAATTTCATCTCTGACAAAGTTACTGTGGAAATGTTGCCAGCAGAAAGCCAATACATTAAGCAGCATGCATTACAGGTGCATTTTCGTTTGAGAGGCACTTACTCTCTGCAGTAAAACAGCTTTCTCACAAAGACAGCCCCACCACTGGAGGGCTGGTGATTTGTTGGGACGAACTACTTGGCAGGAAGCGTGGAACTGATGCAGTGTAAGTTTTCAAAACCATTGTTAAAAAAGGTAAATATGTAAGCACATTTCTCCACCCTGTCCCATTTGAACAAGGATTCAGGCACGTCTTCTACTCTTACAATTCAAACGTGTTATTGCGTGCATGGAATGTGCTAGTAAAAACAAATAGGGTTGACATCAAACTCTTGAGGCTCTACAAAGCAATCTTTGACTAATTACTTCTATTGGATGAAAGGGCAGAATATTAGTTTTTGTCTGCATACTATTGTAGAAGAAAGATAAGAAAGTCAAATTGGGTATAAATAGTCCTGAAAAGGTGCAGACTAACACTTTGAAAGAGGAATGTTTCTTGCTACAGGCTAAACTCAAATTTTAACAGGTGTATTAAAGTTACCACCCACAAGCCACACTCTGGTTTGTTGAAGGTATTTCACACTTCAAGATCTTCACTTAATCCTAAAGAGTGCCCATCTGATAGGACTGATCTTGAATATGCCAAAACCACATATCTATATTGCTATCTCAAGGCAACCAGTTGAGCGTAAACCAATCTTGCACATGGCCCTTGTGATTGAAATCTGTAATTTCTATTACCTCTCTGTAAACAGATGGCAGATAAGGAATTCCAGAAGCTTTGAAAATGCCTCTTCATGGTACCTTCTAGTAGAATGAAATATGGAACAGGGTTCTCTGTGTTTTTATGGGACTGATTACCCCCAATCTGTCTCGCTACTGCAAACTTTCCCCATGGGCTGCCATGACAGCTTGGCTCAGAGGCTAAAATGAACATTTTTCACTGGGTAAATTGCAAGCTTGGTGAGATGCTGGCTTATGCTAATTGACAGATGACGTGTTTCCATAGTTATTAATAAAAGCTAATTGAAATGCAAGGACGATTATGAACCTTTCACTTTGAAGCATGCTCCATAATGATGAAGCAAGCACAGCTATACAACATGGATTCCTTCTAATTAGAACACACACAATGCAGGAAGGCTTTGTCAACCCATACTTGGATTTAAAAAAATTGCAGAAATGTATGCACCTAAAATCAATTTCCACTCATTGTTCTCTCATTCTTGAAGGGTTTTTATTAATTCTCTACATGGTTGCTGCTGATTACTGCAAGACATGTCATTTGCAAGGTAGACATTTCATAAATCATTTAATTATGATTCCATTAGTGAATTAATCTGCCAGCTGCATGCCGTGATAAGACAGTTCACTAGAGAGTGTCCAGAGAATTTACTCAGTCTGCTCTATGTCTATCTATATCTGAAATGGCCTGTCTGTTACAGTGCTATGGGGGTTTGAAAGGCTGTTTTAGAAAATTACTTCACTTATGAATGTTCACCTTACGCCACAATGACAGCGGCCAGATTGCTCTTCTTCGCATGCTGCCAAAACTGTGTGACTAAAACGCACATCACAATACTCACTTCTCTAGAAACTGGAAAGGCATGAAATCAAGTTCATGGTAACATCAAAGCTTTTGTTTACATACAGATTCTTCAATTCTGCCATTTAGGGGTGAAAAATTGTCCAAGAAATCAATGATTTGCATTTGCATCTGTTTGCATCTGTTCTAAGATTGATTGGCTAGATTGTAGTAGAGAAAGATTATACAAACCTCTGCAGATAAAGCTACTGTAGTGTGCAAGTGACAAATTCCACAGTACACTGTTCACTCAAATAAAGACAAAAACTGTTGCAAGCTAGTACCAAGTGCAAGAGTATCTTCAAAATGAAGCCTATTACTGCCAACAAATGGAGTAGTCATACATTCTACAATTTCAGAGACTAATTAGCCTGAGACGGAGCACTGATATTAAAATGAATGGAAGAAATTGGAATGCCCATTGTGGCGGATGTAGAAAAGGAAGTCTCGACCTTACAGGTAAATGAGCCAATCACCTTTTAGATTCAGACATTGTCTGTCAGTCAACTTGAGAATGCACATGCTTAGTAGCTGGACCAGCCTTAAAAATAACTTTTTTTTTTTTTTTTTTTTAGCGTGATCTAAGGTGTCCATTGTTGTCAGATTTAACTGCTGATTTGAAATATGTTCTTTGATCATAATCTTGACCAACCATTTTGAAGATTTCGTCCTTTCCCCATTCAGTTAGATATGAGCTGTACTTTCTTTTGGCCACTTGTGTCAATACAAAATAGCTGCACGGGAGCGTTACAAAGATGGACTGACATGGACTGACATGCCTTGAAAGGGACTTTGGTTCACATCCTCCTTGTCTTTCATTATAAAGCCTAAGATAACTTACCAATATCAAGAGAAAGTATGAGTGGTTGTAATGTTTGTTTATTTGATATCAATTTAAATTCGAATTCACAAAACACATGACTTTTATATGTGGCATTTCAGCAGAAAAAACAACAAATTTTCAATGGAAACCAGGAAGTAATCACATTCACACAAACAATGGTAAACATGATTTGCAGGTTTTAATTTCTATCCAAAATTATATTTCTACTTTACTGACGGTTAAGTTTAAGTTAGGGGTTGGGTACAATGGGGCTAAAGGCCCTGTGGGGTAAGGTTCCTTTGTTTTTATTTTCTCCCAAAACACTGAATAGCAACAAAAACATCCACAGTACTTTCCTTAACACCTGTTTGTCACTATACACTGCAAAATGTTCCTGATCTAAGGAGATATTTGCATGTGTTATCTAAAGGTTGAGTTTGAGGCAATTTGATCTAATATTTAGTATTTTTTTAAATGTTGCAAATTTATGTAGCTAATGAGAATCCATGAAATTAACACATTGATTTGGAGACAAACTACTTATTTATCATTTTCAGTTTTGTCTAAGGTCATTAAATCAAATGTTTTTTGTAACTTTCACTTAATAAGTGAAAGGATGGTATTTGGGGTAAAAAACCCCCCTGTTGCAGTGGCTAAAGGCCCCTATAAAACACATAGTTTTTTTAAGTGGGAGGAATAGATTTGATATGAAAAATGTTCAAAGTGCACTCACATTGACTGATCCAATCACAATGGAGATTCATTTGTTTATAGAATACTTGAGATGTTATGAAATGCCAAATGTGTTTGAAATTAATGGGAAATTGTGCACCCTTTTCTGAAGTAGATATTTTGAGAAAGCATTATCTTAATTTGTTACTCAAAAAAAGTATCTTGCTGTCTCAAAATTATTTGCATTAGTTGACAAATTTGCACTATAAATATTGCCTCTATATCTACACAATATCACTATAGCCCCCTTAGGGGCATTTTACCCCAAGTGTGTGGCTCCCCTCTACCTCTTTTTAAAAACTAAATTTTTTATCAAAACAACCTTCTGTTATTATTTCTTTTCAAACTAATTATGTTGCTCCATTGATATTCAATAAAAAAATAAAAATAAAAAATAATATATACAGGTGCATCTCAATAAATTAGAATGTCGTGGAAAAGTTCATTTATTTCAGTAATTCAACTCAAATTGTGAAACTCGTGTATTAAATAAATTCAATGCACACAGACTGAAGTAGTTTAAGTCTTTGGTTCTTTTAATTGTGATGATTTTGGCTCACATTTAACAAAAACCCACCAATTCACTATCTCAAAAAATTAGAATACATCATAAGACCAATAAAAAAAAACATTTTTAGTGAATTGTTGGCTTTCTGGAAAGTATGTTAATTTACTGTATATGTACTCAATACTTGGTAGGGGCTCCTTTTGCTTTAATTACTGCCTCAATTTGGCGTGGCAAGGAGGTGATCAATTTGTGGCACTGCTGAGGTGGTATGGAAGCCCAGGTTTCTTTGACAGTGGCCTTCAGCTCATCTGCATTTTTTGGTCTCTTGTTTCTCATTGTCCTCTTGACAATACCCCATAGATTCTCTATGGGGTTCAGGTCTGGTGAGTTTGCTGGCCAGTCAAGCACACCAACACCATGGTCATTTAACCAACTTTTGGTGCTTTTGGCAGTGTGGGCAGGTGCCAAATCCTGCTGGAAAATGAAATCAGCATCTTTAAAAAGCTGGTCAGCAGAAGGAAGCATGAAGTGCTCCAAACTTTCTTAGTAAACGAGTGCAGTGACTTTGGTTTTCAAAGAACACAATGGACCAACACCAGCAGATGACACTGCACCCCAAATCATCACAGATTGTGGAAACTTAACACTGGACTTCAAGCAACTTGGGCTATGAGCTTCTCCACCCTTCCTCCAGACTCTAGGACCTTGGTTTCCAAATGAAATACAAAACTTGCTCTCATCTGAAAAGAGGACTTTGGAACACTGGGCAACAGTCCAGTTCTTCTTCTCCTTAGCCCAGGTAAGACACCTCTGACATTGTCTGTGGTTCAGGAGTGGCTTAACAAGAGGAATACGACAACTGTAGCCAAATTCCTTGACACGTCTGTGTGTGGTGGCTCTTGATGCCTTGACCCCAGCCTCAGTCCATTCCTTGTGAAGTTCACCCAAATTCTTGAATCGATTTTGCTTGACAATCATAAGGCTGCGGTTCTCTCGGTTGGTTGTGCATCTTTTTCTTCCACACTTTTTCCTTCCACTCAACTTTCTGTTAACATGCTTGGATACAGCACTCTGTGAACAGCCAGCTTCTTTGGCAATGAATGTTTGTGGCTTACCCTCCTTGTGAAGGGTGTCAATGATTGTCTTCTGGACAACTGTCAGATCAGCAGTCTTCCCCATGATTGTGTAGCCTAGTGAACCAAACTGAGAGACCATTTTGAAGGCTCAGGAAACCTTTGCAGGTGTTTTGAGTAGATTAGCTGATTGGCATGTCACCATATTCAAATTTTTTGAGATAGTGAATTGGTGGGTTTTTGTTAAATGTGAGCCAAAATCATCACAATTAAAAGAACCAAAGACTTAAACTACTTCAGTCTGTGTGCATTGAATTTATTTAATACACGAGTTTCACAATTTGAGTTGAATTACTGAAATAAATGAACTTTTCCACGACATTCTAATTTATTGAGATGCACCTGTGTATATATATATATATATATATATATATATATATTGATCTTGAAACATTTTGTTACCAGAAAAATGCAAATTTTCCTTTAGGTGTACCATTAGCCCTGTTGTGCCCTATTATTGTTAATGCAATATGTATTCCTGTTGACTGTATTACATCATTTACACCTAAAAATACACTGTGCTTTTGGCACCACTCTGTGGACATTTCGCCCAGGAACAGGAGCTCACACATATCCATAGGTTCAAAACACTTCCAAATTCAACCACTGGAGACAGTGGTTCTAAATTCGGTAAATGCCAAAAGTTTGGAATACTGTACAGATTTTGTTTCGAAAGGAAATTGTACTTTAATTCACCAAAGTGCCATTCAACTGCTCACAAAGTATAGTCAGGACATTACTGGTGTAAAAAACAACACCATCACTATTTGAAAAAAGTCATTTTTGATCAAATCAAGACAGGCCCCATTTCCAGCAGCCATCACTCCAACACCTTATCCTTTGAGTAATCATGCTAAATTGCTAATTTGGTACTAGAAAATCACTTGCCATTATATCAAACACAGATGAAAGCTATTTGGTTTGTTAAATTAAGCTTAACATTGTCTTTGTGTTTGTTTTTGAGTTGCCACAGTATGCAATAGACTGGCATGTCTTAAGGTCAATATTAGGTCAGAAATGGCAAAAAAGAAAAAGCTTTCTCTAGAAACTTGTCAGTCAATCATTGTTTTGAGGAATGAAGACTATACAATGCTTGAAATAGTCAAACAACTGAAGATTTCATACAAAGGTGTACACTATAGTCTTCAAAGACAAAGGACAACTGGCTCTAACAAGGACAGAAATAGATGTGGAAGGCCTAAACAAGAGGATAAGTACATCAGAGTCTCTAGTTTGAGAAATAGATGCCTCACATGTCCTCAGCTGACAGCTTCTTTGAATTCTACCTGCTCAACACCAGTTTCATGTACAACAGTAAAGAGAAGACTCAGGAGTGCAGGCCATATGGGAAGAATAAAAAAAATAAAATAAAAAAAAAAAGCCACTTTTGAAACAGAAAACAAAAAGAAAAGGTTAGAGTGGGCAAAGAAACATTGAGACATTGGACAACAGATAACTGGAAAAGAGTGTTATGGATCTTAAAACCATTGAGCTTTTGTGGGATCAGCTAGACTTTAAGGTGCGTGAGAAGTGCCCGACAAGACATCCACATCTATGGCAAGTGCTACAGGAAGTGTGGGGTGAAATGTCACCTGAGTATCTGGACAAACTGACAGCTTGAATGCCAAGGATCTACAAAGCTGTCATTGCTGCAAATAGAGGATTTTTTGATAAAAACACTGAAGTAGTTTAAAAATTTCTGAACATTTTTTTTCAAATTTTAATAATAATTTTTCATGTTATTAATGTACTGACAATACATTGTGATCAGTTGAATGCCACTTTGGTGAATAAAAGTACCAATTTCTTTCCATAAGAGCAAAATCTGTACATTATTCCAAACTTTTGGCCGCCAGTGTATATGAAGCCAGTCCAGGTCTTTATGGTATTCAGCCTTTATGTGTATGACACGGACAATTATCACACTAGTCCCGAAATCTCATCTCTAACCATTCCACTGTTTGAGGGATAGAACTGCCAGAGGCGGGCCTGGTCATAGAGCCATAAACAGATAATAACTTAATGGCAGACCAATTTGGAAGCAGCTGGAAGCAGGTCTTTAGAGGCAGCTGTTTTAGCTCAGATATACACACATGGACACATATGCATGGACTGGCACAGTCACAAACCACCACAACAACCACAAGACGTCTGATATCTGCTGCATGGGTTATTATATTTACATTTTGTACATGATTAGTGAATATGCTGGCAGACACACACTCTCATACACATTGCTCATAATCATTTTTTGCCCTGGTGCATCCATTGCAACACTGCACACACAACAACAAGCATACAGTACAAACAGTGACATGCACACCCAGATACATGCATATAATTTTTTTTAATTTGCAATTAACTGTTGCCTCAGATAGTTAATGCTTCAAAAGGGAAATTAATACTGATTTTACTAAGACTTTCTACTTCTTTCAAGGACAGCTTTGAATAAACAAGGTAGGATTACAGAATTTCACAGTAATGTATTCCTAGTGGATTAATTAAAAGGGAGCCAGTCTTGACTGGAGTATGAAATAATTTTTTTTTGTATTGACAATTTGAATTAAAACAGGATATTTACCTAAATCTAGGTCACTTCCTTTCATGTTCCACAACTGTAAGGGTTAAAAAACTAATGTGCATATCTTGCTTAGATTACAGATTCAGAGTTTAGAGAGCTATAAAACTATATTCCTGCCAGATCACTGGGGTGGAACTGCATTCATAACCCCCCTGGTCTGGACTCAGAGAGTCCCATTCCTCATTAGTTCAGCCTAAATTCATGTGAATAAGACATAATGCTAAATGAAAAAAAATAAAAAAATAAATAAATAAAAAATAAAAAAAAGAAAGAAAAACACCCATCCATTTGGCTGTCAAGAACATTTTTGTCTAGTCTTGAAACGTTTATGCATATGGTTTTGTTCATAAACCTGGCCACATTACTCTTCTTAATACAGCATATGAATCAATATGTTTGATATGTGCTAAATACAAAAAAAAAAAAAAAAAATACAAAAAAAAAAATACATTAACAGTGCACAATAGATTCAAATGCTGTTTTATGCTTTATTCATACATAATGGACCATGGGACAGTTATGGTCCCTTTAGCCACACATGGCTTTAAAACTCATATTGCCCTCTGCTGGTTGCTGTAGCACTTGCCTGCGGTGAGTACTATGTTGAGACAACATAGTCCTCATTAGAAAACCAGTGCACACACTCCTGCAGCCACAAGCTAAGATACTGCAATTTTGTGGCTTGGACCGCTCCACTCTCTCACAGGAGTTCTCCGCTCCACTTACTGATTTACTATACTGATCTCATAATCACAACTCAGGCTGTTCATATTACTGCTGTCCACCCCAAGCACAATGCATAAATCAAACCCACACCTACAATATTATTATTTTTAAAATTCTCACATTGTTCAGGAATGGGAGTGCTGGCAGGTTTTAAATGAAATAGAGACAGCCAGAGGATAAGGATATTATCAATGCAGAATTTAGCTGTAAACTTATATTCTATGACTTAAACAGCAGCATTCTGGGTAACAATTGAATCTTGAGGGTAATGGCTTGTGTCAAAACATAAAGAAGCAACCATTTGTTTGAGTTAAACTAAGCAATACATCTAAACACAGTCTCTTTACTGACATACACACACATCCAAAGTAACACACACATCCCTAACACCTATTTAATGACCAGAGTGCCTGGAACCGCTCAAAAAGAGGAAAATCAGCCTTGCCAAAACAATGTAGATAGAGATTTGTAGTTTCATTTATGTTACCTGTCACAAGCAGTAGGTTTTGCTGCTAAGCGATAATGCCCAATAAGGCAACTCGGTGCAAAAAACTCACAATAGCAACTTCATAACTCAGTAAAAACAGCCCCAGGCAGCATACCATGACAAGCTGTGAGAAAAAGGCATATGATCACTTATATATAAACACAAACTCCAGATTGTCTTCAAAATTATCAGATAATTTGGCCATGCCATCCTACTGGAAAGACCAGTTTAGACCAGCATGAAAGATGTTTAGTCTGATTATGTTGCTTAGTGCTTGTTTGGTGCTGGTCTAGATGGCTATGCTATATATATATATATATATATTTTTTTATTTTTTTATTTTTCAGGAGGGCAGTTATGGTTATTCATGCAAATGTGCCAATCTTATATTGCTAAAGTCAACGTGAACTAGCTTGAGGACTCCAGTGCACCTTTCTTCCCTTTGCTGGCACATTTCTCATTGAAACAGGAAGTTGAGGCGGGACGTATCGAAGGGCTTGTCCCAATGTGCCCGCCCACCTTTTCAGTCTTGGTTCCAGAAGTATTTTTCACATTATTATTATTTATTTTTTTCCAAAGGGATTTAATAATATCTTTCAAAAAAAGAGTTCTAAGCCATTAACCAAGCCAACCAGCTCCGAGGTGAATCACAACATAACAAACTTTGATTAGAAACAAAAAAGTTTTTGGAAGTCAGACAAAAAGACAAAGGTATAATACTCTATACTTAACATCTATAATAAAAGCATGAACTACAATCCCATGAAGCATTTAGATCATGTAATTGAAGTAAAAATTATGGAAAAATATAAAACTATTGATTTAAAGTTGTGATAACAATGTATAACAATGTATTTTAATTTTAAGTAGTTTGAGAGTGTAGGGAGACCGACTCGATCGGGTCATTTACAGTGCATTGTGGAAGTGGACGGTCACTGCTGGGCTCTTTTGCCATGGTCTGTTTGCCGTGATTTGCTGATCAGTGGATTTTTTCTCCACTGGATAATGAATAGTGTAGGTCTTCAACAGGAATTTTTCTTTTAAACCTGTTTTTTTTTTTTTTTTTTTATAAAAGAAGTTGAAATAACATGTACTGATGGCTTCAACAGAGGCATATACCATTGATTAACATCATTTGAGCTCATAGTAAGTCTGTCTTTAAAGCTGAAGTATGTAATTTCTGTGCCACTAGTGCCACCAAATGGAACTGCAAAAATGAACAATGTTTTCAAAACAGCTTTCCCATCTGCCATTGGTCAAAGAAACTGATAGTCCTGCCCACAACTCACACTAATGGTGGAGTCAGTGTTATTGTTGCTCTTGAGATGGGTCGCTCAAAACAAACAGAGGAATTTTCATAGTGCCGGTTTTCATAGACGGTGTTTACAGTTTTCAAGAAAATTATAACCTGTGAATGACTTACTTATAGTTGTCTCTGCATATTAAGCTGGGATAGGAGAAAGTATTTTAACACCATAAAAGTTAAATACTTCAGCTTTAAAGGTTTATAGTATATCGTTAAAAATAAATTCACCAATGGAAAAAATTAATGGGAATTTATTTTTTATGGAACACGACTGTTGCGCTCTACTGTATATCCTTGAGTTTATGTCGCAGCTATGAACATGATTTGCTCCTTGCTATTGCTAGTCAGATGTAGGTAGTATTGGGGGAGGGACATACCCATTCTAGAGAGCATTTTATTAGACAAAATTAGTGCAGTGTAAGCTATCAAGTGTAAGATTGTGGGTGTATTTGTGGTTGATATTGGAGATTATTGAAACATTAACAACACTTATCAGACTAAATTAATTTATTAATGTTTTTAATATCATGATTGATATTGTGCTTGTCATGGCAGTCTCTGGCCAAAATAGTTTGGCTCCTCTGAGTCAAGTTTGGGAAACTCTCTAAATGTGAATAATAGGAAACCATCTCCTTGCCATTGTGAATGTTCCTTCTGCAGCTGGAATGCTCAAACCTTGCTCCAGTGAGAATTCAAATCAAAAGGTTTCAGCATGAATGCCAAAGAAAAAAGCTTTGCATGGTGACATGATAACTTTTGTTTTCCAGCAACCACATGCAACTGCCTCAGTCCAGCACTGCCATATATTCTGGATTGGGCATTTTGTTTGCTCTAACACTCTATACTGTACAGTATGTCCATTTTTTAAAGTGTGATACTGTTGCCTTATCTCTATTTGCAGAAAGAACAACTTTATGTCATGAAGTCGCTGACTGTGTTGTTTCAATATTGCCTGAGCTTGAGAGAAAGAGGGGGTGTCGTAATGGAATAAACCTGCAGTTAATTATGATTATGGCTGGTATAATCTTACACGACTCCAGTTATAAATCATCGATTTTGTTTACCACAGAAACTCAACCTAAAATGTTCTCAGCAAAAGTTTAGTGTAAGACCTCTTTCTAACAGCCAAAGAGGCAAGAAAAGGCATAAACAAACAACAACTTCTACATCAGCGCCCATGGTGTATGAAGATAACACACTAAATTATTGAAAGGCTCAGCTGATTAGACTGTTGTGCCATAGGCTTTATGCTATTTTCATCTTAGGTTCAGGTCAAACACACCGGTTTCACTCGCTCGCTCGCTCTCTCTCTCTCTCTCTCTCTCACACACACACACACACACACACACACACCACATGTAAAAACTCAGAGATGTCTGCAGCACTTCCATGGAACCCACTTGCACTTGCCTCAGTATGCAACTTTTTTAAAATCTCCATTTTGACCTGACAAGTTTAAACAAAGCACAGCTGCACCTGCCATGTCCACAGGCACCTTTGGCAATGTCTAGCGGGAAGACAATCATTTGTCTAATTACACGGCTGAAATGAGCTCAAGATCTTTCTTGCTGTGTTTTTGTATAGAAATTGGGGTAAAAAAAAAATAGGTTGTTGCACAGATGGTGAAAGCAGGTCCACAAAAAACAGTCCACACCATAATCAAGCAATTATGTTCAGTTTCAAGAACAGTTCAAATGCTTCAAATGCATTGCTTTCAGTACAGCAGTATGAAGACATACAGTATAGTAGTGTACAAATTATTTAACTGAATTACCAGAAACACAAAGTCTGAAACTAAAAAGGCTCTCTAGCCAATCAAATATTTTAATTGAAATGTGTCAGACTCAGTAACACTTTAAAAAATGCTTCTATTTCCTAAAGGTGCATCCCAAACCACACACTTCTGCACTATTCTACTCCATTTTGTAAAGTAGTGTGAGTACTATGTTAACACTGAAAATGCAACAAGAAGAAGTGTATTACGAGTACCCGGATGATGCACTTCTTAAACCATCAAAACGGAGTGTGGAATGTTGGAAACTTCATGCACTCATCACTCACGGCTTGCCGTATGTAGCAGAAGGGGTGGAGTTACCTGGCTGCGTTACTGGTCTGACAAAACAATTGTAAACATTGAAGAATGTGGCAACTATCGAAACTTCTGTGAAGACAGCACCCTACAAATGTGAGTTGAATGCTTTACCACCCCACACTGTGTAAATATGTTCAATATTTTAGATATAAGTGTTGAACTGAGTGGCAACACATGACATGCATTTGAAATGTCATTTCTATCAGCTATTACATGGTGAATGCTTCCGTGAAGTAATAATCTTTAAGTGTTCTGTAACAGTTAAAGGACGGGCAAGGAGGAGGCGGGAACCGGCTGACCAATCAACATAAAGTTTAATGTAAAACTAAGCATAAAACAAACATAAACAAACACACACACACACACACACACACACACACACACATTCAGTGTGGCTGCGTGCATCCCTCTCTCTCTTGAACTGGCATCTCCGGCCCCCCTTTATCCCGCTCATCCGCTGATCAGCTGATTTTAGCACCGGCCGTGCACCCTCACGGCCCGGCCACACCCTCCTTCTCGTCACATTCCTCCCCCGCCGGATTCAGGCCGGGGTACCACCGGACTGACTTACTCCCCCACCCCATCTCTGGAGGGGAGACGCTGCTCTTCCAGCTGTTCTGTCAGCCGGTGGTCCAACCAGCTTCCTGGGAACCTGGAGGAGAGACAAGGGGAGGCGTGGGGAGAGGGAAAGGGCAGACGGGAGACACAGAGAGAGAGAGAGAGAGAGAGAGAGAGAAAGGAGAGAGAGAGAAAAACTTGCTCGCTGGTCCATGGACATGCTGTCGCCCGGTCCTCAACCGTTCCTCCACCCATTGGCGGATGACAGCTCGCTCCTCCCTCTACAGACGGCAGCGAGCCCTCCGTCCCCTGGCGGATGGAACCGCTCCTCCCCTTCTCGGCGGACGGTAGCAGTTCCTCCGGCTCTCGGTGGCCGGCAGCGACCCTTCCATCCCCAGACAGACGGCCACGGCTGCTCCTTTGGTGGATGGCAGCGGCAAGAACTCCACGACAGCGCATCCCTCCTCCTTCCCAGGATTTGGCACCACTGTAACAGTATAAGGATGGACAAGGAGGAGGCGGGAACTGGCTGAACAGTCAGCATAAAGTTTAATGTAAAACTTAACATAAAACAAACATAAACAAACACACACACACATGCAGCAAGGCCGCTGCGTCTCTCGCTCTCTCTCTCTCTCTCTCTCTCGAACTGGCTTCTCCGGCCCCCCTTTATCTCGTTCTCCTGCTGATCAACTGATTCAGCATTGGTGCCCGGCCATGCCCTCTTCCTCATCACATGTTCCATTTGGGATGACAATATATACACAACATGGCTGAGTGCATAGTGTATTCTGTAAGTGTATAGTGTATAGTGTATAGTGCGTCATTTGGGACACAGCTTATATTTAGTAAATGTATTAGATATCATAAACTAACAATGAACGGTTTTTGAAAGAATGTATTAATCTTGGTTAATTTTAATTTATAAATATACTATTGTTCATTGTTAGTTCATAATGCATTAACTAATGTTAATGTATACAATTTGTAATGTTAAAAATTTAGTAGTATCTTGAGAAATTAACATCAACCAAGATGAATAAATACTGTAAATGTATTGTTCATTGTTTATTCATGTTAACTATTGTTTTAAACAAATGTTAACATATCCTAATGTCACTAATATATCTATACCTAAAGCAGAGATACTGTTATGCACATTTAAATTCTGAGAGGTCACTGCATGCATCAATTTTCTTCATGAATATGGATGTCTCTCTGCTTGTTATTCAAAAGGACACCCCATATCACTAAGAGATTATTTGCTTAGAGTTTGACAGTTGAATGGTTTAAAGCTTTATTGAACTCCTCACATGGCTGTGTAGGTACTGTTATACCATTAAAGAAAAGCAGGATTTGAGGAAGGATTTGAATGATGGCTGTTGAATAAACTGCTGGAAGAGAAGAGTGTGTGGCTGTATCTCGCTTTCTTTATACTAAACACACTGAAGATTAGTATAATAATAATTAGTATAATATAATTTCAAAAGTAACGTTCAAATTCTTTTAATTCTTGTAAAGTTTCCCTGACCAAAACCCAGTAAGAAGATATTATTAAAGATTTATCCCTGTTTTACCACAAAGTAGGCAAGCCCTTTTCAAAACACACAGGAATAGATAAAGCTACTTATTATAACTCAAAATTGTAGTGGAGGCTGTTTAACAATTAAACATACTCAAGGGTGTAATATGTATTTATATCTCATTTGGTCTGTTTATGATTACATTTGGTTAATTTCGGTATTGTAAATGTGATATGGTTAATCTCCAGATTCAGTTTGTTACCTTTCATGAATGCCAATTAAAGCAGACTAATATGGGTTTTAGCTTTATGGGGGTTAATCCGTTTTGTCTCTCGATTTGAAAAGATCCATTATTATGATTTTTAAAAAGTGGATCGCCTTTCCCTTCTCAGTTCCATCTCTGGGCCTAATGGCCCTGTTGCTAGGCAATAGTGGCTATCTCTGAGGTGACGTGATCTCCCGTGGGCCTGGTTCTCACTCATCACCTTCCACATAAATACAAGCGCGCACATACACACATTGACACTGATAGGCGAAGACATACAAAGACATACACATTCACAAAGAGAGAGTAAAGGAGACAGAGAAAGAGAGCAGGCAAAAATAAAAAGGTGAAAATAGATAGAGAGAGAGTGAGTGAGTTAAACACGTTCACACTATCATATTGCTTCCTCTAGCCTTAGTGCCCTTATCTCTAGGTGCCTGTTCTTACTCAGTCATTGCATTGCTGAGAGGGGCTTCCACAGATAGGCTTGGCCGAAGTGACTGCAGTGGCCCTGATATGCCACAGGCCCTGGAGGACAGGCAGATGGCTGTAATGAGGAAGCCGTTGGAGCAAGGGCACACATCTGGCTATCACCCACTCTACTCTCCTCTTTTTCCCTCTCCAGAGCTGTGAACAGAATACTCTAGGCTTTCATCAGCCAGAAATTAGCTGAGACATGATGTGAGGAAACTTTATCACAGGTAGTTTGGAGCAGCAGGCACTTCACACAGGTTTCAGACTTCAAATTTCAATGACATTTTTTAGGATTCAGCAGAGATAGTGAGACTAATTGTGTCAGGGAGTAACTAACTAAAAGTAGAAACACTACTAACTTAAGCATGACAGTAGCTCAGCTGTTTTCAAAATACTGTAGCTTTTCCAGTAACAAGCTATGTTTTTTAAAAAGTAGCAGTGTAACACGGTAAAATGCTACATGTCACTTTCAGCATACTCTCGTGACAACTCGTAATAATTTGTACGAGATGGTGACATAGTAAGATATCATACGACTTGGCTTGTTAGAAAAGGTATGACTTTTATAGAGACCAACCAATAAACAAACAGAATTTCAAATCGATACAATACAGGCATCAAATTTTAGCTAGCCTCATATCCAACACAATATTTTAAGAAAGGAAAGTCAGTTCTTACTCATTCCATATTTATTTGTGCAATACAAATGACTCATTTATGTCAGTTCCCTCATCTCTTCCCAAAAACCTGATAGTACACACGTTATTTTTTTTTGTTTTAAATGGGTAGGTTTAGGTTTAGGTTAGGGGTTAAACTTATGAAAATTGTAATAACATTAGGCCTCATTCATGAAACACAAGCAGAACTAATTTTGGTGTAAATCATTCATAAAGCCGTTCTGACATGAATTCTTGTTTCATGAAACTTTTCGTATTTTCAAAACATTAGTTGGTACGAACAAAATTCACACCTGCTCCCAACTACGTGTAAATTGTGCGTAAGACATCCGAATGTGTTGTGTTCTTTCAGGCAAACTGCCATGACTACGTTTTGATAGAAGTGAAATTAAAAATTGTATGAAAAAATTACATTAAATTAGTGAAATTTACCTTAAAAAAATAACATAAATTAGTAAAAAAAGAGGTTTTCAGTTGATAACATATGGTCAATGCTAATGCTGTTAATCCATAAATAAACACATCACGGGCAGGTGCGTACCCAATACTATGGGCAAAAAATAGAAAAAGCCAGCTCATTGTCATATAGCTTGCAAATCTGTAGTATTTTACAGCGTTTCGGTCAAAGATCTTCTTCAGGCATTCTATTAATGTCACTGAAGATTCTACCAGTTGCAAGTATATCACTGTTACCATCATAATGTATCCGAGAAGTTTCACAAATGATGCTGGAGATGTGCTGCGAACTGAACCGGAGAAGGTTAATGGAGGTGGACATCCTCCTCCCGGCATAAACTGATCATTTTTACACTCATTTCAAATCATTTTTATTGACTTAAACTGTTGGATTCACAAAAGAGCATCATATGACAGAAAAAACATGCAATGACAGTAAGTCCTAACTTTCTTTGAGACTCTATTGTGCTTGCTAAATCAAAATTGTACGATATGAATGCATTTAATTCATAAAAACGATTTCATTACTGTTCCCAAGGGAATAGATTCCAGGGGGGAATTCCCCAATATTTATACCATGATCAATGGAAACAGTTCAAATCAATGTTCAAGCCAAATCTACGCCCTTGACTGTTCCCCACAGATGTTAACAGCATTTACTGGTGAGTCTTGTGCCTTCCTTGTATGGCTTTTACATGGGTGTGGATTATGATAATTGTGAATGAACGTGCATACGACCCCCTCTTTACGAATGTTTGTTATTCACTAACATACATACGTTTCACTAACAAATTTGGGGGTATGAAGCGTTTGTGAATCCAGCGGAAAGTTTTCGGGAAGGTCAATTTCACTCCGAATTTACTCATATATTTACGAAAGTTTCATAAATGATGCCCATTCATTGGTTGAATCTGTATGATTTCTTATGATTTCGTCATCTTGTAATATTACGACATGCGCACGCTGCTTCACAGCCAAACGAACTAAGGCAATCATGAGCCATGCAGTCCTCTCTCTCATAATACTTGTAGTGTTGGAAAGTTTGATTCAACCTGGTGAATCGGTTTGTATAACTGTTTCATTCAAAATATAATTCACAGATTTTAATTGAATCAAAAAACAGTTCACCCATTCTGTGCAGAAGTTTGCAGGAAATTGTAGGTCTTTGTAAAGTGAAATATTTCGTTAAATGCTGCAGATGTTTTCGATTAGTGTGTAATCTAGTTTTTTGTTGTTGCATTTATTGACTTTTTCTGTTCAAGTTCAATGCTGTCATCCTATTTGAAATTGTTTGTTCCTTCAAAATCACCGTTGATATTATAAGTTATGTCATTGAATAGTTTTATATTTAAAAATATATCACCCCCTTAATTAGCTTCAGTGTTGTTTGCTACATTTTTCTGGTTACTAGTAGTTTAGCTAGCTACTTTTTCAAAAGGATAACTTGACTGCAGTTTAACTACTTTAAATTATGAGTAACTTGTAGCTTGGAAAGCTAAAAAAGTAGCTTCCGCAACACTTTAGGTTAGTAACTGCTGAGGTAAGCTAACAGGAACCTTAGCATGTGTCTCTTTATATTGGTCTTGGATCAGAGTATTTTTGGATATGCAATATCATTAATAAACGCTGACCAGAAGACAAATGTCATTTCACAGAGATGTTATTTTAGTCAAATTCAAGTGCGTACTGTATGCCAGTGTTCTAAGAGGAATGTTTAAGACAAATAACAGTGAATGATAGTTTCAGGGCCTAAGCCAGTTCCACTTCTGCCATAGGGCCAACGAAGATTGAGTGCATGTACAAACTGCATGAAACAGAGCCCCCATTCACTGTTTAGCAGGACATGACAGGCTGTGTCTGCTGAACATGGCTGTGCAAACACACACGCTCACACCAGAAAATGTCCATTTGGTTTTCAGCAAAGCCAGTAAAGTCCCCATCAGCAGGTTGTTTATCTGATCTTGGTTCAGAGGCCCCACACAGCCCTTACTGTGGACCTTCTCCCTACCGATGATGAGAGACATGTGCCTGGATCCTGTGTCCATCCTCAGAGTAGGCTAATCCATCTATCATGTCCACAGCTGATCACCTCCTGTGTTTGGCCTCTCATGTCACCACTGCTTTGTACATTTATCTGAACCATACCGTTGGGTTGTGTGGGATCAGAGGGTGTTAAGTATAGCTGGCGATAGGGCATGAACTGTATTGCGTCAAAGACTGTTTAGCCCAAGACTGACCACTTGTATTTAAATGAATGGGAGAAATTGGAACGCCCAATATGGTGGATGTAGAAGAGGAAGTCACGCCTTACAGGTAAAAGAGCCAATCACCTTATAGATTCATACATGTCTGTCAGCTTGAGTACAACTTATGATAAAAATTTTTGGTCAGATTTAACGGCTGATTTGAAATATGTTCTTTGATAGTAATCCTTACCAATTGTTTTGGAGATTTCAGTCTTTCCTCATTCAAGCAGATAAGAGCTGCTTTTTATGCTGCTTGCATCCTAGAAAATAGCTGCCTGAGTGGACTGACTTGCCTTGAAAGACACTTTGTAAAATAATTTGGAACTTAAAGCTAAAGTGTGTAATTAAGTTTGTAATAAAAATTGTTTTCAAACAGATTTCAGAAAACTCCCCCGTCTTCCATTGGTTTTATAAACAGATAGTCCTGCCCTTAACTCAAGCCATTGGTTTAGCCAGTGTTGCTACAGTGGGCTGGACAGGCCACAGAGTGCCACAGAGCCACTATGTTAAACTTTTGGGTGAATCATCTGAGATATCAACAATGTCTCAAACTGTGCTCAGATTGACAAGATACCAAAGTCTGAAATTAAAAGTCAGATATTTTAATATAAACTCAAACATGTCTCCCAAAATTCTTCCATGACCAAAATATCTGAGCTATAGTGCCCAAATCAATTATTATAGCTTGATGCTCTTACTGTGTCAATACTATTTTGTTCTAAGAAAATTTCATTTGTCACTTAGTTTGATTTTTGTTATCTAATGCAATGAAATAGAGGGGGTCTGACAGAAGCCTGGCACCCCATGTACCCTGGTTGGACAACACTCCACTCATGCTGTTTTGGAAGCGTCAAACTATATTGGTTCAATTGTCCTGATGTCAAATGCGAAGAGCACCATGGGAAAAGTATTGCACCAACTTCTCTAGGAGCGGGAATGTTCCATGTTTGTGTGTTCCATGTGTGACAGTGTTTCATCTAAACAGAAAATGACAGAGAAAAGAGGGTGAGAAAGAGAAATTAGTGTATATGTCAGCTCTTGTTGACCACCCTGATTAAGATTGAGAATGTTGTGATTAGAACAGATCACACTTTTGGTGCAGATGGCTTTTTTGCCTTTTCCATCATGGCCACATAGCCAGAGGCTTAGTAGCTAAACACAACCGTCTACATGCAGCATGATACACAAATATGCACTACGTTCACAAACTGTATCTAACACAAACATATTATAAACAATGCACATATTTCAGTCAGATGCATGTGCAGACAAAATATCTCATATTTTTTGCCCTAAGACAACAGGCTCTGGGTAACATTTGCTTCACAGCTGTATGGGCACATCTGGGATGGCAGGAAACTCAGCGGCTGTCAGTGTGACGCGCAACAAATGTTTTCCGAGCACTTCAGATGATGAGCTAACCCCCCCACCCCATCGCCTCTCTTGCACCCCAACAAAATTTATGTCCAGCAACAAGTGGTTCTCATTAACCATGTCATCTTCCTAACAAATTGCTGCATTGCTCTCTCGCAGCTGGGGCTGAGCTTATGGGGACTTATTATGTTATTTACCCCATGTTGTGCATAATGTTTGGCTGAATTAGAATAGGTTTAACCATTTCTAAGGGTTTTTTTCCTTCTACTTTATTGTCTGGTTACTGTTCTGTGCTATGAGAACTGGCATATTTTTATATAATGTGTGCCAACCTATAGTGGTGTCCAAAAGTCTGAGACCACATTGAAAATCTGGCTTATTTTCATTTAAACCTGAAAATAAACAGAAAGGTTTTAGGATTTTAAAGAATTTAAAACAAAGAAAAGTGATGACGTAAAATGAAGGAAAAATATTTAAGATTCTGCACTATTTCTAAGTTACTAATGGAAAGTAAGCAAATTTGTAACATCGACTGTGTTGTCTCAACAAAAACAAAATGTACATTTACAAAAGGTCAAATTTCCTTGCTTCTACAG
This sequence comes from Myxocyprinus asiaticus, assembly GCF_019703515.2. Taxonomy (NCBI): domain Eukaryota; kingdom Metazoa; phylum Chordata; class Actinopteri; order Cypriniformes; family Catostomidae; genus Myxocyprinus; species Myxocyprinus asiaticus. The sequence continues at coordinate 21,811,290 of NC_059361.1, forward strand.
TATTAAAGCAAAAAAGTTGCTCTTTGGAGCATTTACATCAATAATAAAGTTTTACACAAACTTGCATGATCCATGGTAGCTCGAGTACATGCTGTCATTAAAGCAAAAGAGGGACTTTTGGACCCCACTGTACATTGTTACTGAAATTTTCTTTAAAAGTTAAAATAAACTTAAAATAAAATAAAAACATTATTAAACAATACTTCTAGGATTAAAATGTGTTTAAAAAGATGGGACACAGAAGAACTCAAGGTTGCACAGTTTGCTTCTCCAGTAATTAACTTGTGACTGAACTTCTAAATTGAAGATGAGCTGTTTTACCACATATAAGAAAATAATAATTCCACACATTTCTGTCTGTATCTGGAATTTAATATTATTTCCTCTACTTGCCTTTTAAAAGCAATTATGAGTCTGTCATTATTTTGCATTCTTCAAAAGTGAAGTGAAATGTTGAAAATATCAAAAAGAGAATGTGCAGTTTTATATACCTAATAGGTGAGGTCTGACATAAAGCATCTGTCTGACTGAGGGTCCAGTCAGCCTTACAGGGAAAATAACCATGAAGGGGGTGGGGGTGGGGGGGTGGAGGAGTTGGGGAGAGATCAGAAATACACACCTTTATGGAGAGGGGTTTTTGTTTCCAAAGCCACCCTGCATTAACGGCTTTCATCTGGTTTTTCTTGGCAGCCAAGAACTAAGACTTATCCAGCAGTAATTAGGGTATAAATTGTTCCTCAGACAGAAGAAATGAACTGACGGCACCTGGCCTAACACAGCTGTTTTGCACATAGCACATGAAGATCAATAGACATCCAATTGTTCATCAACCTGAAAAAGACACTTAAGAGCAAATAGAACATGCAACTCTGATAGAATGAAGGAATGGCCATGTCAGAAAAAGGTGAAAGAAAGAATATGGTCCTCAGTACGTTTTTTGCAAAGGTGTTACAAAAGTGACCCACAGTCAGAGATGGACTGGCCATAGAGAAATGGGACTTTTTTCCAATTTATTTGCAGTATAAATATACAATGATTTAAATAGAGTAAAAAATTCTACCTTTGTCACGCAGACCAGTTTAAGACTTCCCATCCCACTTCAACTGTTGTCTGTATCAAATATGAAGATATATTAAACATTTATTTACAATAAGATATATTCACTCACTGAGCACTTTATTAGGAACACTGTGGTCCTAATAAAGTGCCTGATATGGTCTTCTGCTGTTGTAGCCCATCCGCCTCAAGGTTCAATGTTGTGCATTCTGAGATGCTATTCTGCTCACTACAATTGTGGTGGTTGAATCAAATGAGTGGTTATCTGAGTTACTGTAACCTTTTTGTCAGCTTGAACCAGTCTGGCCATTCTCTGTTCACCTCTCTCATCAACAAGGCATTTCTGTCCGCAGAACTGCAGCTCACTGTATGTTTTTTGGCACCATTCTTTGTAAACGCTACAGAAATACTCAAACCAATCCATCTGGCACCAACAATCATGCCATGGTTGAAATCACTGAGATCAATTTTTTTACTTAAAGACCAACACACTATCATGGAGAAATCGTACGGATTCATACGAGTTGGCTAAATCGTATGATATTGTATGAGTTTTACAACAGCCAATCAGGAGATTCTCCCTCATCTCCTTCTAAAACGTGACATTTACTTTCTTCCGTCCTACATATACTCTTTCTGCTTCAAATAATGCTTTAAGACTCTACTCTGTGGCTAGGTTAAGATATGGGGTTTGGGTAAGGGCATAAAATTAAGAAGTACAGTATGTACACAACATCTGACATGCAAAACTTTCACTTACTTCTGCATTACACATCCGGGAATTTGCATGTCTACAATTCATACGAATTCATACGAACGGACTCATAGGATTTAATACAAATTAGCCATCTCGTACGAATTCCAAAGACTTCTAATGAGATCGGGTTGTAAAAGACATTAAAGTATTAACGGAACAGTTCACCCCCAAAATTTTTTTTTTTAATTTACTCATAATACTATCACCCTCCTGATGTCTTTCCAAACCTGAATGACCTTTTTTTTTATTATGCAGAATAAAAGTAGCCCATATGACTCGTGTGTCATTTTCCAAATCATAAGAATGAAGGCATAAATGAAGGGATCCTTCATAAATTCACAGTATGCCCACCTCTTCAGACACTACTGCACCACTGCTGAATGGGTCTTTGAACCCAGAACAGATAAGCAAGGCTTTAGACTCACCACAATTTGTTTAGATGAGACTACCACACAAAGTTACGGTCATCTTTTTACCATTAATCAAACACAGACTTCGGCAAACAAGTTAGACAGTGCCATTGGCTAGGATTTGGAAGCAAGCTGAGACCATTTAAATCTAAGCCTGCAGACAAAATAGATAAAGACTTTCCCTGTTTAAATCCACTTGTTACAGTGGTATTGTTTGATGTCCCTTCTCTGCACCAGTGGATTAGCTCTGTGAGCATGTCACCTCAGCAGGGCATCTAATATACAACTGAATATAACATACAACCTTCACCAATGGCACGTTTCATGAGGTGTCCTATGTCATCAACAGAGCATGAAGTAAAAAAAGAAAATGCTGTGGTGGGTGGAGAAAAGTGTTCTCTGTCTATACTGAATATATGGCTAAATGTCCAATATACATGGCATGGCAGATATGCAAATTATGCAAAATACGGATTGGTGACCTTACAAAAGTATACAGATAAATAGAGATAGTAGTGGGAATTCAAATGTGTTTATATTGAATTAATTTACATTTAGTAGACGGTTTTATGCAAAGCGACGTACAAATAAGGAACATAGCAAGCAATTTGTCATACAAAAGTAAACAATATCTGCATTATTGCACTGCCAAGTTCTAAGAGTAGCTGGAGTAGTATAGAAGCTAGTGCAGAAAAAAGTGACAGACAAGAAAAGGTTTTTATTTGTATTATTGTTATTAAATAGTAAGTGCAATAAGTGTGGATTGGTTAAGTACTTGCGGAATAGATGTGTTTTCAGCTGGTTCTTGAATGTTGAGATGGTATCAGCAGATCGTGTTGTGGAGGTTGGAAACTCATTCCACCATAGAGGAACAAAGTGAATTATCGTGAAATGGACTTAATTCAGCTTAATTTAGGTTTATTTTATTATTTTTACATTGCATATTGTTCCAAAGCAGCTTTACAAAAAATATTAAAGAAAATGGAGAATACATATATAAATATATTTAAATGAGCAGTATAGAACAGAAATTGCCCTTTGAAAGCAAAACATACATATGAGCATGAACATGATTTTAACCAGAGTGTTTTTTATGCATTAGTTTACTAGTTAGGTGCCCAGAAAACAAGATTAGTAGGGATGTCATAAAATGTCGATATATCGATTATTGATCGGCAGGTTATTTTATTGATACATTTTTGAGGCATCGATATATTAACATCAGCCAATATTTAAATTAGAAGCCTAATTTGTGTGCTTTCAATTCACTGTCAGTTACCTTCCATTCAATGTAGACTGACATAATAGCTTTTGGAGACCACAAGGAGGTGTAAAATTTACAGAAGCCTGTCGCAACATGAACAAGGGAGATATCACACACACACATTACGAGCTGATGGCAGCCCAAAATTATTACGGTTTTGCAATTCTTCAACAATTAATAAGTGACGTTGATGAGTTTGCAGGTTAGTGTATGAAACTGGTGTA